>NC_137837.1:60862598-61462598 GCF_948465745.1 Chenopodium album | reverse complement strand
CGTGAACCGGGATTCGAGGTGTTCCTCGATTGTGACGAAGACGAAGAGCTCTCCATAGCCGAGAAGCCAGCTAGCCTGAACTCTGATGATCTGGGAATCAACCTTCTTTTTGGAATGGAAAAAAAATGAATCCAAGCCGGTCTGCAATGATAACTCCGAGCTCGTTCAAGCTGTCATAGCAAACAAGGATTTTGACCCCTCCGAGTTAATAATCCAAGCTGACAACATTTCAGGGGGATGGCGCAAGACATTGAGGATCACTACGCCGAGTGGAGAGAAGTTGGAAATAACCGCTGGCGAGGGTCCTATGTTTGATGAGTCTGAGTCGTCTGGGTCCGAGTCCGAGTCCGAGTCTAAGTTTGTAGACGAGTCCTTAGAGTCTGAGGCTGACCCTCTTTCTACTATAGAGTTCAACCCTGAGTCTCTTGTTGAGTCCTCTCTTTCTAGTCCTAATAATTCTGGTGAGGTCGCAGCCGACCTTGCCTCTCTTGATGTATTAGCCAATGAATTCAATAAAATGAGTACCTTTGCTTACGATGCGTGCCATTCCCCTAGCCCTGATCAATATTGCTTTGTTAGTGATAAAAATGACAAAGAAATAATAAAAGCAATGGAAGAACACGAAAATAAAACAGCAGTTATTGAAGATACAGAAACAGTTAACATTTCCAATGATACGACTGTTAAAGAAGTAAAAATTGGATTAACACTAAGTCAAGATGAACGCAAAGAGCTAATTAACTTGCTTAGTGAATTTGTTGATGTATTTGCTTGGTCATACCAAGATATGCCAGGAATTGACAGGGATATAGCTCAGCATACGATACCACTCATTCCAGGTATGAAGCCTGTCAAACAAAAGCTGCGCCGAATGAAACCAGATGTGGCTCTCAAAATCAAGGAAGAAATCAGGAAGCAATTGGCCGCAGGTTTCATCAGAGTATCCAAATATCCGGAATGGATAGCAAATGTGGTTCCAGTCCCAAAGAAGGATGGAAGGGTTAGAATGTGTGTTGATTACAGGGATCTCAATAAAGCAAGCCCAAAAGATGGGTTCCCTCTACCTCACATTGACATTCTGGTCGATAATACAGCAAACCATGCACTCCTGTCATTCATGGATGGTTACGCCGGATATAATCAGGTATTGATGGCCGAAGAAGACATGGAGAAAACCACATTCATCACGCAATGTGGTACATATTGCTATACGGTAATGCCATTCGGGTTGAAAAATGCGCGTGCCACCTACCAAAGAGCAGCTACAACATTGTTACATGACATGATGCACAAAGAGGTGGAGGTCTATGTCGATGATATGATTGTCAAGTCTAAAGATCGCCCAGGCCATATTGTTGCACTTCGCAAGTTTTTTGAAAGACTCCGTAAGTACAACATGAGATTAAATCCAGCAAAATGTGCATTCGGAGTCACGTCAGGCAAATTACTTGGATATGTGATCAGTTCTCGAGGGATTGAAATAGATCCTTCAAAAGTAAAAGCAGTCATGGCCATGCTACCACCCAAAAATGAGAAGGAGATTCGAGGCTTCATTAGAAGGTTGCAGTATATAAGTAGGTTCATATCAAAGCTCAGAGCAACATGTGAACCTATATTCAAGAAGCTTAAGAAGAATGTCCCAGTCACATGGGATGATGATTGCCAAAAGGCTTTCGACAAAATCAAAGAGTATTTGGCAAACCCACCCGTGCTAGCGCCAGCAATACCTGACTTTCCTCTTCGACTCTACCTTACGGTCACAAGAGAAACGATGGGGGCAATGCTAGCACAAGAGATCGAAAGCAAGGAGAATGCAATCTATTAGTTGAGCAAGAAACTTCAAGGATATGAGATGCGATACACACCACTTGAGAAGTTGTGTCTAGCACTTGTATGGGCCGCACAGAAACTAAGACATTACATGCTCACTCATATAGTGCATGTCGTGTCCAAGATGGACCCTCTCAAATACTTGTTCGAGAAAGCAACACTCAACGGCAGATTATCAAGGTGGATAGTCAATCTGGCTCAATTTGACTTGAGATTTGTGCCACAAAAAGCCATCAAAGGTTCTGCAGTTTCTGACTTCTTAGCAGACTTTCTGCTAAAAGAAGCTGAAAAGGAAGAAGATGAGTACGATTTCCCTGACGAAGATTTACTCATGACCGAAGATGATAGTTGGACGCTCTATTTCGATGGAGCTTCAAACCAAAAGGGATGTGGTGTAGGAGTCTTGCTCGTATCACCCAGTGAAGAACACATCCCAATTTCCATGAAGCTCGACTTTGATGTCACCAATAATGCCGCAGAATATGAAGCATGCATTTTAGGGTTAGAAACAGCTGTCGCCTTGGGAATTAAGAAACTCAGAATCTATGGTGATTCTTCACTAATCATTAACCAAATCTCCAAGAGATGGAAAGTGAGAAGTGAAAGTCTCGCTACGTATCAAGCTCATTTAGAAACTCTCACGGAGCAACTAGATGAAGTGGAATATACGTATTTGCCAAGAGAAGAAAACCAGTTCCCCGACGCACTAGCTAAATTAGCATCAATGGTGCGAATTCCAGCTGACACAATCAGAATGCCACTGACCATAGAGAGAAGATATGAGCCAGCTTATGTTCATGCACTTGACGATGAACAGGAACCACAACAAAAAGATGAAGAGCCATGGTATACGGACATCCTTAATTAAGTGACAAGAGGAGAATACCCTCCTAATACTGATAAAAGGGCACGCCGTGCTTTGAGGCTCCTGGCCTCACAGTATGTGCTCATCAGGGGAGAACTCCACAAGAGAAATGCAATGGGAAGAAATCTCTTATGTATAGCCAAGAAAGAAGCACATAAAACCATGGAAAACCTTCATGCTGGTATATGTGGAACTCACATGAATGCAAAGATGTTAGTCCAAAAGATTCAACGACAAGGTTACTATTGGACTACTATGGAGAGAGATTGTCACGAATACGTCAAGAAATGTATGAAGTGTCAAATCTACGCAAACTTACAACATGTTCCACCTTCGCTTCTCTACACGTATACTTCTCCATGGCCTTTCTCCACTTGGGGCATTGACATCATTGGAAAAATAACACCACCAGGACAAGGGGGGCATGAATTCATTCTCTTAGCAATCGACTACTTCACCAAATGGGTCGAGGCTGCCTCGTATGCCAAGCTGACGGCAAAAAACGTAGCTCAATTCATTGAGAAAAATATCATATGCCGCTATGGGGTACCACATGAGATGATCAGTGATAATGGAACACATTTCCAAGCCGAATGCGCGGAATTATTACAGAAATATCATATTAAACATCACCGATCATCACCTTACAGACCACAAACAAACGGAGCAGTCGAATTGGCCAACAAAAATGTGAAAACTATCATCGAAAAGATGACAGAAAATTATAAGGATTGGCCAAGTAAGCTACATTTCTCCCTTTGGGGTTATCGAACCTCTGTTCGTACATCGACAGGGGCCACCCCTTTCTCTTTGGTCTATGGAGTTGAAGCTGTACAACCAATCAAGCTCGAAATACCTTCTCTTCGAATCACATTGGAAACCCAACTAGATGAAGTCGACTGGATTAGAGCAAGATACGACGAACTGGTCTTGCTTGATGAAAAACGCTTGGCAGCTTTGCATCATGTCCAAACCTACCAACAGCGTATGGCACGACATTTTAATAAAAAATTCAAGACCAGAATTATCAAAGAGGGTGACCTAGTGCTTAAGGCACTTCGTAAAAATGTGTTAGATCCAAGAGGAAAATTCAGACCGAACTGGTCAGGCCCGTACATTGTTAAAGCCATCCTGTCTGGCAGAGCGGCACAATTGGTAGACATGGACGGTAACGGCTTCCATAATTTAACCAACTTGGATCAACTCAAGAAATTCTATGCCTAGTCGCATGGGTTCATGACCCAATAGAGCTACGTTTGGCCTGATTCCTTTTTAGGATACGTAGGCAACCCCTCAAGGGGGCCCGGCCACTTTTAAAACAAAAAATCCGCCCTCTGTTGATCAAATATGCGCGTTGGTTCAGCATTGCGTCACAAAAAAAAAAAAAAAAAAAAGAAATTGCCGCGACACGGGACATCCCACCGTGTCACGGTACTGTTCACCGTGACACGGTGGCCCTGAACGACAAAAAAAAGGAAAGGGGAATTCCCGTGACACGGGAATTTATCCCGTCTGACGGGAGAAGTTCCCGTGCCACGTCACCCTCTGTCTAAAAAAAAAAAAAAAATATTGCCGTGGCGCGGGAATTTGCACCGTGTCACGGGACCCTTTCACCGTGACACGGTGGAATTCCAGTTTTTTCGTCTTATTTTTGGAATATTGGCGCATTCGTTGCGAATTCATTGTTCGAGTTTTTATTTTCGTTCTTCCATTGCGTCCGACTCCTTGACTCGGATAAATAAATAATAAATAAAAGTCATTGTAATTTTTATTTTTAAGGCTGAAATAAATGTGCTATTATTAAAATAAATGCGACTACAAGTATTGGCATCATATGCCTTATTTTAAATAAAAATTATAAATCATAAAAAGCAAAGCACTATTGATCTAATCTTTCTTCTCTTTAGGAACATCCTTCTCTTGCTCAATTAGGTCGGCCTTCACCATTAATGTGTCTTTTGTAGCCCGAACCATCACACCCCTAGTCGAGATTTCACCCCTTTCACCCTTCTTGAACTTTTTCGGTTGTTTCTCCCTATACACCATTTTTTCTTTACCCTTTCCTTTCACATAGTTCTTCTTTCTTGGCATCATAGGAGTCTTAAACTCAATTCCTTGTGTTCTCGGACCTAGACGATCTTTAGGAGGAGCTTTCTTATTACCAAGACGACTCTTCACATCATACTTGCGTGATCCGAATCGTTCCCTCCTACTTAAAGGGTTCAACCATGCCTTGTATGCACTAGATAAAGGAGGAGGAGCTTGGTCACTTGCAGAAACGGTCCACAAAGGTCTTCCAATCCAATAAGCCTCGTACTTGTGAACGTTACTTTCATGCAACGATACTTCACGAGGACTATCGTTATAGCGTGGAATTACTTGTTCAAGTCCATACTGCCGCATCAGTCGAGAAGGGCAATAAAAGGTCAGTTTTGAGATACTAGGAACACGGCAATATGGAGTATCATTCGTGCCAACCATCCTAGTAAGCCTCCACCAACGCACCACCCAACGAATGGAAAATTCTCTCCTTGCAAAGAAATTTTTCCAATCTTCATACGACATGTTCGCAGAGTAATTCTTTTTCATGCGAACTAGGTCGTTAGGGCCATATTTTTCAACATCGTCGGGGGCTTCGAATAGTTCCAAACGCTCCATCAACCAAATCTGCAAAAAAAAAAAAAAAAAAAAAAAAAAAAAAAAAAAAAAAACGCGTAAAATATTCCCGTGACACGGAATTTCATTCCGTCTGACGGGAGAAGTCCCCGTGTCACGGCAGCAAAAAAAAAAAAAAAATCAAGCAGATTCCCGTGACACGGCAGGTTCGACTGCTCCGGCGTAGTAGCCCACGAAGTGCCGGAACGGACTCCACCCGCGACTCTCCTCGGTCACGCCAGCTGGCCCTGACAGGGAAATCATGGACCGCTCCGCGACGCCGGCGAGGAGCCAAGCCTGGGAAGTACTCGTAGAACCATAGCTGCGATAAAAGTAATCTTTAGCACATGAGTCGAACAAGCTAAAGTGAAACAAAAAAGGAAAAGATTATCACCTCTACGACTCTCCACAGGCCATAAACGGTGATAGGGGACTCGTCATTCAGCTGCCGGCAGCCATGACGTAGAGACAAAAGAAGATCCGCATACCCAAGACTGGCCCAGCTATAGGATCCTATCTCGTGGATCCTGGCCAAAGAGGGGAGGTAGCAAAGGAGCATGCGCGAACTCCTGTTGGGAGAGAGGGTCATAGAGATCAGGATCAGGATGAAAATCCGCACCCGCTGCTCAGCCGTCGTATCCTCCATCTCGAAGCCGCGAGCTAGAACTGAAGCCAGCTCCGATCGTCCACTCCTAGGACGACCTCGAGACACTGGTTGGGTCCTGATGTGCTGAACAATCGGGCTAAACAAATCACCTGCCTCAGCCGATCCCCAAGATAGATCGGACATCTGACCTACAGCCCGGTCAGTGAAGCGCAGCCCGCTGATCATGCTGAAGTTTAGAGGGGTCACCGTCATCTCCCCCAAGCGAAATGAAAGGTGTTGGTAGTATCCCAGAAATACTCCAACAATGCGCGAACGACCGTCGCGCCGCAACCCCGGGGGCTGCGAAACCCTACAACCGCCGCGTAGAAATCTACCAAGCCAGCCGATTCCCATAAGGCGCTCGTAGCAGGATCCCTCGTAATGACCTGGTGAAGTCGAGGGATCAAATCGCCGGCTCCGGAACCATGTTGGCGAAGCGTGCCATCGACTATGCCGGATAGTGCGCGATGAGAGACGTGGTTTTCACGGCAGAAAACCAACTGGTCTGGAGTCCACGGAGGTGGAACCCACCTACCCCTGCTCGTAGAAGTCCGAGGCTCGGACTCTAAGACATCGTCGTCCATGCCCTCAGGGACAGTGGGAGTGTCCTCCCGAAAAGCCCGACGCCGGCCGTGGGTAGAAAGATCGCAATCTCGTCGTCTAGGCATGCTATTGTCAAAATCTAAATGTTTAGCATCATTTCCTAAACATTTAATTCAAGTTGCATATTTATAAAAATAAAAATCTAAATACTTAGCATAATTTCCTAAGTTATTTAATTTTTTCGAATTATATGTTAAATTTTTACCTCCAGGCTAAAAATTGGCAAAATTATGGTATTTAGTTTCTCCATGACAAACTAATACTACAGTTCTCCTAGCCGCATGATACTATGTTCTCCATGACAATATAGTACATATGCAAAATATGAATCAACACATCATTTCACAAGATTCACCACCATTTTTTTCACCATTTCAAGAGCAAAGAGTAACATGAACATTATTTCACAAAGTAGCACCCAAAGATGGTGATTTGCTCAATTCTCCATCAAATCATGCAATTTTTGTCTCAAACTTCTCACAAACATACATACATACATATACAAGTAAAATCATGGCAAGAATTTCAACATAAAACTTCAAAATCAAAGACCTCCAAATTGATTTTTAAGGGTTTGTCATGAGATTATTTACGTGAAGCAAATTCAAGACAAAAATCAAGGGAAACTTACATGGATGCTTTTAGAGGGTCGAAAATAAGGAAAATAGCAAGCAATTACAGCAAATTGGTGAAAACTCGAACTCCAAAAGCGCGAAAAAACTTCCGGCCACCAGCAGGACCGCCGCGACACGGTCAACAAAATCCGTGACACGGCGAGGCTATCCCGTGTCACGGTGAGCTTCACAGGCGACGGAGCTTCGGCGACTCAGACGGCAGCTCCGGTGACTCTGTCAGCGACTTCGAACAACAGCAACAGCAGTAGGAAGCACGAAACAACAGTAGCAGCAGCCCGCAGTAAAAAAAAAAAAAAGAGAGAAAAGGCAGGAAAACTGTGACACGGTGGTGGAAACCGGCCGACGGGAAGCAAAACTGGGCACCGATGAGAGCTCGACGAGACACGGCAACCCAAGGAGTTTTTGAACTTTTTGGAGTGAGAGAGGAGATGAGAAATGGCGAAAATGTGAAGCAAAAATGTGAATTTAAAGCAAAAAAGTAAACGTGCAACGGACCCCGTTCCCCGTGCCACGGTTACCGTTATTGTGTAACGGTACAATTTGACGTGGCACGCTGATTCACGTTGACCAATTCAAACAGCAAAATAAGAAAAAGGGGGGAAAAATTTCCCATGACACGAGATTCTGTCCCGTCTGACGGGAGTTATTCCCGTGTCACGGGAAGCCCGTGACGTGGCGCGGCAATTCTGAGCATTGTCAGCGAATATTCCTGACGCTTTTGACCAGTTTGAACAATTTTTCGAGGTTATTGGGCGATTATTTTTCGCTGGAATCACGCGGAAAATTCTAACTGATACTTCAAGGGGACTAAAATTACCATTTTACCCCTGGCAAGCGTCAAAGTCTATTTTTCGGCATTTTAAGTACTTAATATGGTCGGATAATCGGCTTAAAAATTTTGAATCATCTGCGGCCCACGAACCATCATGCACTTGCCAATTTCAGTAATCGTCGGCTTTCCTCAGGCTTGGAAAGCGTTATCGGTGGATTTTTCTTCAAGTATAGAAAACCGCCAAGTCGGCTTTCCTCAGGCATTGAAAGCGTTATCGGTGGATTTTTCTTCAAGTATAGAAAACCGCCAAGTCGGCTTTCCTCAGGCATGGAAAGCGTTATCGGTGGATTTTTCTTCAAGTATAGAAAACCGCCAAGTCGGCTTTCTTCAAGCATGGAAAGCATTATCAGTGGATTTTTTCTTCAAGTATAGAAAACCACAAAATTCCTTTGTCGGCTTTCCTCAAGCATGGAAGGCATTATCGGTGGAATTCTTCAAGCATAGAATGACACCAAATTCATACATCGACTTTCCTCAGGCATGGAAAGTATTATTCGGTAGCTTTCTTCAGGCTTAGAAAACTACCAAACTCTTCAGTCGGCTTTCCTCAAGCATGGAAAGCGTTTCAAAAAATGTCACTCGGTGGATTCCTTCAAGCTTAGGAAGCTGCCAAATTCGTTTGTCACCGATACACTGGTGCCAGATATGTATTCTATCCCATTACTCTTTTATCTGTGGAATTAACATTTTTCTGCAGGTATCGGCGCATGCAGAGTGATTTAGGATTGCAGAACGTCTTAAATCATTCTCCGTCCCTATCGGCTACTTTGACTATCGTTTTCGAAACTGACGTTTCTACAAACTCAGTCAAAGTGGGGGCTTCTGTAGACACCTAAAAATGTCTCCCCAAAACCAAACCCGATGATAAATTACCTTTCACCGCCACTATTGGTCGGGTTTAGTATTTAATCCCGAGAGTGCTTAAAAAATCGTATTTTGTTAAATTCATACTTTTGAACGGTCCATGGATTAGTCTTGATGTTTGGTAAAAGCATAGTTTTAATTTCAGCCCAACTTATTTTAAGTCCAAACCTTTTTCTTTTATTGTTTTTGGCCCAAACTCTTTATTTATTTTTATTTAATTATTTTCTTATTTCAGCCCGAATAATAAAAGTCCTAAAAAGCCCGAAATTATCAATCGACACTTAAAAAGCCGAAAGAAATTAGGGTTAAAAATGAATTTAGACGGAAAAACGGACTGGAAGTTCCCGCGCCACGGCAGACTGCCACCGTGTCACGGGAATCCTTCCCGTCTGACGGTGGGACTTCCCGTGACACGGTAGGTCTGCCGTGACACGGGACATTCCGTGTCCTTTCCGCGTAAACCCTTAACGCGTTTTTCATCCCGTTTTCTGAAAATTTCCCGCGTCACTCTAAATCTGTACCGTGTCACGGGAAAGTGTACCGTCTGACGGTGGAGCTTCCCGTGTCACGGTACAGTCTGACCGTGTCACGGGATACTTTTTTAGGGTTTTTATCATTTTAGGGTTCCGTGTGCTCCCTCGGCACATTTTCCCTATAAATACCCCCTCATTTCTGATGTACGGGGCACCGAGAATTTTATTATTAATATTTTCTCTCTTCTATGCTATTAACCTAAACACTAGCCTACCCTTTTCACTTCAAAATTCCTTCTTCAAGCACTCAAAGGAGTCCATATTTTACTCGCGGTTCTGTCCTTAAGCCAAGGCGTGAAAGGTAGAACTGTTTGAGGGTTTGGCCCTAAAATCAACTTTATTTCATTTAATTTAATTTAGTTATTGTTTTATTATTTCCTTGAAGTTACTAACTCGTTTATTATTTTGTAGTTGCAAACAAACAGATTCAAAGTAAGGATCATGCTCCTTTTATTATTATTATTTTTCTAATGATTTTATGTTGTTGGAATTGTGATTAAATTGGTTTTAATATTAATGTTTGTTCTATTATATTTATTTTGATCACCATATTGCATGTTAAAGGGAATATGTAAATGAAAATCACGCCTAATAAGATAATTTGGACAACCGGTTTAGGATCCTTTTAATCTTATTATTAATTGAAGTGATCACCAAATTTTTAGAATTATGTGTGCATCAATCTTGAACCAAATTTTTAGAATTATGTGTGCATTAATCTTGAACCAAATTTAATTTAGAATTATTGTTTGTATGCCTTTGAGATCACAGGAATGCTTTTCAATATAAGAATCGAGTAGAGGCCAATACGGGCGAATGTGACTCCATGACTCACTTTGTACCATCATCCCCGATCCTCCTTTCGTGGTTCCGAACCATATGGAGTTAGTAATCTCATGGATTATGAACGGGGTGTAACCTTCACTGGTCAATCGTTGTTGCCTATCGTTGTCCCTTATCGTGGTTGCCTTTTTATGATCCGTGAACGGTTTAAAGTTCCTTAAAAACTTGTTGGCGGCTCCGTACTTTCCTTGTCCCTAATCGTATTATGTCAATTCCTACTTCCTATGAGTGCCAAGCATATTCACCACATGCTTTAACGTAGGCCCACTTCGAACGACATCTACACTATAGAAGCCCCCACTTGGACTGAGTTTGTAGAAACGCCAGTTTCGAAAACGATAGTCAAAGTAGTCGATAGGGACGGAGAATGATTTAAGACGTTTTACGATCCTAAATCATTCTGTACACGCCGATACCTTTAAATAAATGTTAATCCCACAGATAAAAGAGTAAAAGGATAGAATACATATTTGGCACTAGTGTATCGGTGACAAATGAGTTTGGCAGCTTCTTTTGCTTGAAGGAATCCACCGGATAACGTTCGTTGAAACGCTTTCCATGCCCGAGGAAAGCTGACTAAGGAGTTTGGTATTTTTCTAAGCCTGAAGAAACCTACCGGATGATACTTTCCATGCTTGAGGAAAGTCGACATATGTATTTGGCGTTTTTCTATGTTTGAAGAAATCCACCGATAATGCTTTCCATGCTTGAGGAAAGCCGACAAAGGAATTTGGCGGTTTTCTATGCTTGAAGAAATCCACTCGATAATACTTTCCATGCTTGAGGAAAGTCGACAGATGATGAGATTGCAAGTCTCTGTGTATCGAGAACCTTGCGTCATGAAATGATGGTGGTTCGATTGTCCCCGAACGTGGGTTGTAGATGGTCCGCTTGTCCCCGGACGTGGGCTGTTGTTGGTTCGCTTGTCCCCGAACTTGGGCTGTAAATGGTTCGCTTGTCCCCGAACAAGGGCTGTAAATGGTTCGCTTGTCCCCGAACGTGGGCGTTAGATGGTTCGCTTGTCCCCGGACGTGGGCTGTAGATGGTCCGCTTGTCCCCAGACGTGGGCTGTAGATGGTTCGCTTGTCCCCGGACGTGGGTTGTAGATGGTCCGCTTGTCCCCGGACGTGGGCTGTAGATGGTCCGCTTGTCCCCGGACGTGGGTTGTAGTTGGTTCGCTTGTCCCCGAACGTGGGCTGTAGATGGTCCGCTTGTCCCCGGACGTGGGTTGTAGTTGGTTCGCTTGTCCCCGAACGTGGGCTGTAGATAAGACCTGCAAAAATAAATTTGCCAATGGACTTGTATATATTGTGATTGACTTAACCACTGACTTGACCAAGTTTAACTTGATGTGACATGACATGTGTATGACTTGTGAGTGTGTGTGTGTGTGTATATGTATGTGTGCAGACACAAGCAAACGAAGATGCAAAAACAAAAATTTTCCGTCAATTTTTGTCATGAGTGTAGGGTACCGACTTTATCCCGAAAAGAAAGATGTGAAAACTGAACTTTTATTTTCGAACTTCCCTCGATGAGAAAATTTAAAAATGTTTTTTTTAAACTTCCCCAAAAGAAAAGACGCAAAAAAAAAGGAAAGGAGTTTTAAACTTCCTCGTTGAGCAAGACAAAATGAATCGCGTGGATTGAATTGCTTTTCTTGAAAGTAATGTATGCATAATGCATGTTCTTAGGCTAGGAGGCTAAGGATAATTACATCATGTGACACGATAGATGAATGAACTTAGGTCATGGAGCTAAGCATCATATATGGTGTAAAGAAGCGATCTTGAACGTCACTTAGGTCTAGAAGCTAAGCACGTATATAGATGAAGTGATTATGAACGTTGCTTAGGTCAAGGAGCTAAGAACGATATGCATTGTATTATTACAAATCATTGATATAGAAATGTTACTCAGCACATTATGCGATGCATGAAAAAATGAACATTGCTCAGGTCAAGAAGCTAAGCAAGTATACAACGTTTCTTCTAATGAATGTTATCTTGAAAGATGATGAAGTATGCGCGGTAGGGAAACAAGATTTCATGATAAAGGGCTCTTAAAGGGAAGGATGATTGATATGGATATGGATATGGATGTGTGAGTGAAGTGTGTGAATGTGATACTAAGGCTGGCTACAAGGGTTATGGCGATGGAAAGAGATGTGAGAAGAGTCAAAGATGATGAATCTTTAGGCTAGGTAGGCTAAATGATGTGGGATCAAGCCCCCAAGTCTAGCTCTAAATGGGTAAGGGTAAGCATTGGATATTCTTTTACTCGATTTTGCATGGATATGAATATGAATGTGTAGTGGTCGCACCTCGATGTGAGGGTTCCTACGTATCCGTTAGGAATCAGGCCAACGTAGCTCTAACCGAACTTTGCACAAGTGTGTGTATACCTCAAAGAGGTCTTTCAAGGGTTGTAATGTGGTTAAGCTGAAGGTTTAAGGAAGAAAGGGGTAAAAGGCTCAAGACCCGAGAGAAGCCCCTAAGATATGCAATTGTATATTAGACTTTGCAAGTCATTTTTTTTTTTTTCCATTCTTTTGAATCAATGTGGAAAATCTCAGATCATGCGGTCCATCACTCACTTAGCATTCATAATTCTCAGGCACGGTACCAAGCACTCGATGAGAGATGCAATTTGAGACGTGTTCATATTAAAGACATTGGAACACTTGCCCTTAGACATTGTTTAATTGTTGCTTTCCTACCTTTTTTTTACTTGCTTTTTGAATGTTATACAATTACACACCTTCCCATCCTAGGGTTAAGTGAATGTGGGTTGAATAAAAAAGGTCAACCGTTAGACGAGACTCAAAGTGGTTGATGAAGAAATGGATATGTGATTGAACGGTTAACAAGGAATGACAGGGTTGCAAAGGTGCCTCAAGTCATTGGTGTACCTTGAGTTTAGTTCGGTAATTGATTTTTTTTTCTTTTTTTTTTTTGGCGAATGACATGATCGAATGCAAAGGAAAATAAATACTCATTGATGGAACTTGGCATATAGACATAAGGATAAGGAGAACCTATGCTAGACTTATTAGGGGAAAAGGGTTGAAACTAAAGAAGAAAAAAAAGGCATGAAATCTTATATGGGAACTTGTCTTGTGCTTCGTCTTCATGGTTTCTTATGAATTACTTCTTGCCGCCTGATACTCGGATTGGAAAGGAACAGTGTATGAAAGAATTTTGAAAACTGATGGGAAAAACTCCTCTCATTCCTATTACGACGGAAAACGACGCATGCATGGTCCTAATATACAATCATAAACAATATAGTGCATTACTCGAAGACAAAGTGTGTGCAATGACTCAACATGTGTGATTAGGTGAGTTTATTAAGACTCATGGTATGATCGCATGGCTAGACATAAGGACGTTGTGACAAACAAAGGACCCAATGACCAAATAGCATGGAAGACTAAAAGACAAACTAACTTGATTAAATTTGTCAAATTTTAATGTTTATGCTATTTACTAGGTGAAAACGGTCCATTGGCAATCATTAGTCATAAATAAGATCTACCACAATCAAAGACAAAGAACACATGTTAAGGTTAGCACAAAAATCGATCACAAGAAACTAGGAAGAGGACTAGAATTCTAGAAGAGTTAATACTCATGGGTATAAAAAAAAATCTATAATCCTATGTTATAAAGGACTTGGCTAAGACTAGCTTGACACGATTTTTTAATTTTTTTTTTCAAAATAAAATAAAAAAGGTAACGTTAAAAAGACACCTAAACTGGACAGGCTGTAGTATATCGGTTATAACTTTTGATCTGTGACTCTGATTGGGACGAAACCAATTCCAAATGAAAGATAAAACTCGGGGCTACAGATCCTAGGTAGTACAGCACGTAACTCTTTCTAGAACTCCGGCTATGACTAAAACAAAATGACTCTTGTGCAGTATACGGGAATAAAAATCCGGGTGACTCAAAAAAAAAAAAAATCTATAGCTCGACTCTAATAATAATAATAAAAAAAAGGGTTTGATAAGAGAAAAATAAATAAAAAAAAGTCAATAAAAAAATGCACATATAAGCATATTGTCACGCATGATGCAATGAAGTTCGCAACCTAAAGTCAAGTTCTATGTTCGACTATGGTCAAGCTTTTGGGTGTCAAAGGGTACCATGGTTAAGAGTTTGGACGCGTTAGCAAGGCAGCCTCCCTTGAGGGTGTATGCAAACGGGCGGCTCCGCGAGTTCGTGATGAAATCGAACTCGACTCCATGGTTTGGGTGGATTTAAAAAAACTCGGATAAACCCTTATTGCCATGAGCGTTTTCAGGTTGATAGAGTATAAACCCCCCGGGCTAGCGACATACGTAGAACACGTACTATTGTGGGAAATAGGTAAGCCAAAATTGCATATGCATATTTGAAAATGCCAATTAAATCGCAGGAATACAATTCAAGAATCTTTCAAGTCTCATCCACTCATCTTAATTAAATACCGATCACTCAAATCGATAAATAACCAAGAATCCTCCCCAGTGGAGTCGCCAAATTGTAGGCGTCGCTCGAAGTGCGCCTACGTTAGAGCATGTGGTGATATGCTTGGCACTCATAGGAAGTGGGAATTGACATAATACGATTAGGGACAAATAAAGTAGGGAGCCGCCAACAAGTTTTTAAGGAACTTGTAAACCGTAGCACGGATCATAAAAGGCAACCACGAATAAAGGGACAACGAAGGCAACAACGATTGACCCGTGAAGGTTACACCCCATTCATAATCCATGAGATTACTAACTCCATATGGTTCGGAACCACGAAAGGAGGATCGGGGATGATGGTACGAAGTGAGTCATGAAGTCACATCCGCCCGTATTGGCCTCTACTCGATTCTTATAGTGAAAAGTGATTCCTGCGATCTCAAAGGCATACAAAAAAAATATTTAATTCGCTCCAAACTATTATTAGGCTAAATTGGTTGAATATTAGTGCAACACATAATTCTAAAATATTTTTGATCACTTGATTTAATAACAAGATTAAAAAGGAACCTAAGCCGGTTGTCCAAATTATCTTATTAGGCGTGATTTTCAATTACATATTCTCTTTAAACATGCAATATAGTGATCATAAAAATAATAATAGAATAAACATTAATATTGGAAGAAATTCAAAAATAATAGCGTTAGTCAAATTAAATATAAAATAACCCTAATCATGATACTAGCAATATTAAAATAAAATAAGAGTAATTAAATTAATTAATTACTCACATTCTGCGCATTCCTTTAAATTGCGACATTATGAATAAACAGTTAGTAACTTCAATAAAAATATAAATCAAATGGAAATTAAATTAAAGTAGAGTTGATTTGGTCCAAACCCTCAGTTAATTCTACCTTTCACGCCTTGGTTTAAGTATAGTACTTTGGGTAAAGTATGGATTCCTTGGAGTGCTTAAGGAAGGAATGAAAGAATAGGGAGGCTAGTGTTTTAGGCTAAAAATGGAGAAGAGAATTATTTTATGATCAAACTTGTTGATGATTGGAAAAGGGGTGATATGACCTCTATTTATAGAGAAAAAAGAGGGGCCGAAGAATTAAGATAAGATCCGAATTAAATCGGAATAAAACTCGATAGACTGCAGTTTTTGCGGTTTTTGTTTTTATCATATCTTTTGATCCAGCAATCAGAAAAAGATGAATAAGATATCGTTGGAAAGATCTTGAAGTCTAATTTCTAACCCAATTAGAATCAGATTAAATAATTTTTTAGAATAAACGATATGACCAAAATAGTGAGACGGTATCAGTTTTAGATAAAGTTTGACATTTTATTCATATCTTTTCCGTTACAGCTCGGAATTGATATTATAATATATCATTGGAAAGATAATTTCAAGGGCTATCCAACCATATAAAATTTGGATAAAAATTATGAAGCACGAAAATAATATCTGTCTATCTTTGAATGTCTTTCGATTCGAATAGAATTAGGACTTTCAAAAAAAGGAGTTTTATTCAATTTCAAACTATTTAATCTTATCTTTTAAAAAAGGATAATTAGGATCTTTTAGAAACTTATAGAAGCTTCTAGTTAATCCTAATTGGTTTGGAATGGGATTAAATAATTTGAACCCTCCATATGATCATTGGGTCGTAGGTAAGGTGGGCTTAGGTTCGGTTTGGGCTTGGCTTAATATTTTGGCCATAACTTATTCGTTATAACTCGGATTTGGGCTTATAATATATCGTTGGAAAGCTCTTTTAAATCCCCATCCAAATATTTAATCCTTGGACCCAGATAATAGACCAAAATAAACTGCATTAAATATTTTTATAAAAAGGACACGAAATGAATGATTTAAAGGACACGAAATGAATTATTTTGGGTTTAAAGGCACGAAAAGAGGAAAATAAGTTATGGTTTGGGGAAATGGGCTAGAAATTTGGTTGGTTTATGTAATGGAAATATGGATTTGAATATTGGTTTAAGCACTCCAAAGATTACATACTCAACCCGACCAATAATGGCGGTGAAAGGTTTTTCATCATCGAGTTTGGTTTTGGGGAGACATTTTTAGGTGTCTACAATAGTAGACACACATTCTTACCCTTTCTTATTTTTTTGGAACTGGGACAACGTTGGCGACCCATTCGGGGTATTTGGATACCTTGATGAAACCTGCAGTTATTTGTTTTTGAACTTCTTCTTTTATTTTAAGAGCTACGTTGGGTTTCATTCGACGTAACTTTTGTTTTACAAGTTTCATTCCCGGAATTAGTGGTATAGTGTGTTGAGCTAATTCTCTATTAATGCCTGGCATATCTTCGTATGACCAAGCAAATACATCGATGAATTCTTTAAGCAAGTTAATTAAATCGGTTCTTTCTTGTTCATTAAGTGTTAGTCCGATTTTAACTTCTCTTTTATTGGTTGAATCATTTAAGATATCAACTGTCTCAGTTTCTTCAATTATCGGTGTTTTCTTTTCAAGTTTTTCCATTGCCGTAATAAGTTATTTGTCTTTTTCATTGTTAGTTAAGCAATGCTCGTCATCTTTGGTTAAAGAAGAACACAAGGAGTAAGGAGAAGAAGTCATATTATTATACTCTGAGATCATTACATCAAAGAGTGATATGTCCTCAGGGACTTGATCCTAACTATTCAAGGAGAAGAGATAGAAGGGAAGGTGCTACAACTAAAGACCTAGATGACTCTATAGGGAGAGACTCTAACTCTGACTCAGACGACTCTTCGAGCATCAGTCCTTGCCCTGTCGTGATGGAGATCTTCCTTCCACTTGGAGTAGTCACCTTGACGGTCTTGCGCCACCCTTGTAGTGATCCTTCCGCTAGAGTGATTAACTTCGAAGGATCAAAGTTTTCACTTTGTAGGACTGTCTAAATGAGCGAGGAGTTATCCCCTTTGTATGTCGGCTCATCCTTTTCTCGCCCAAATAATAATCCCATGACATTAAAGTCAAAGCATGGGGGTGTTTTCTCCTTATGGACAGGAGTTGGGATTTCGTCTGTGAAATAGCAATATAAGAAAATTTCGAGTCCCGGTTGCCTTATGCCATTTACGACAAATTGTTCAGGAAATTCGTAGCATGGATAGTCCTCTCCTTCTTTTATGAATTGACCATTAAGTGTAAGAGGGTACAGATCCATTGGGATTTCTTTCTTTTGAAAGCGAGCGTCCTTACGTCCCTTTGACTTTTCCTGGGCTCGCTTAAGATCTTTCCGAGTCGGTTCGAAACCAAATCCGAAAGTATCTAATTTAGGGAGGCCAGGTGATTCCAGCGGTTTTGCTATTCCTTTCTTCTTTCCTAAGGTCATCCCAGGAAAATGTCCTTGTTTCTTCAGAATAGTATTCACGATCATGTTGGAATGAGGGTCGCGGCAAAGAGGGGTCCTTTCTTCCTCATGGATTAAGGAGACCTCTTCATTAAAGCCCCAACAATCTTCATCATGCTCCACATTAATTATTGGATTCTCTATAAACTTAATTCTCATAGGCGAAGCATCGATGGTAATAGGAATTCTCCAACTATAGCTTTTACTTGTTGGTGGAGAGATGAGGGGACGACCTTTAGGTCATGAAGCCAAGGGCGTCCCAACAATAAATTTAATGAAGCTTTAATATCTACTACTTGGAAAGTAGTAGCGTGTTCTATCGCTCCCGCCGTTACATTCATGGTAATTTTACCAAGAGCTTGACGACGAGTGTTGTCGTAAGCTCTTATTTCTTGCGTTGACGGGGTTAAGTCTTCATCCCTTATGCCTAGTGTAGGCGTCGCTCGAACTGCGCCTACGTTAAAGCATGTGGTGAATATGCTTGGCACTCATAGGAAGTGGGAATTGACATTACGATTAGGGACAACTATTAGGGACAAAGAAAAGTAGGGAGCCGCCAACAAGTTTTTAAGGAACTTGTAAACCGTTCACGGATCATAAAAGGCAACCACGATAAAGGGACAACGATAGGCAACAACGATTGACCCGTGAAGGTTACACCCCATTCATAATCCATGAGATTACTAACTCCATATGGTTCGGAACCACGAAAGGAGGATCGTGGATGATGGTACGAAGTGAGTCATGGAGTCACATTCGCCCGTATTGGCCTCTACTCGATTCTTATATTGAAAAGCATTCCTGTGATCTCAAAGGCATACAAAAAAAATATTCAATTTGCTCCAAACTATTATTAAGCTAAATTGGTTGAATATTAATGCAACATATAATTCTAAAATATTAGTGATCACTTGATTAAATAAAAAGATTAAAAGGATCCTAAACCGGTTGTCCAAATTATCTTATTAGGCGTGATTTTCAATTACATATTCCCTTTAAACATGCAATATGGTGATCATAAATATAATAAAACAACATTAATATTAAAACCAAATTAATCACACTTCCAACAACATAAAACCGTTAGAAAAAAAATAAAAATAAAAGGAGCATGATCCTTACTTTGATTATGTTTGTTTGCAACTACAAAATAATAAACGAGTTAGTAACTTCAAGGAAATAATAAAACAATAACTAAATTAAATTAAATAAAATTAAATAAAGTTGATTTTGGGGCCAAACCCTCAAACAGTTCTACCTTTCACGCCTTGGTTTAAGGACAGAACCTCGAGTAAAATATGGACTCCTTTGAGTGCTTGAAGAAGGAATTTTGAAGTAAAAAGGGTAGGCTAGTGTTTAGGCTAATAGCATAGAAGAGAGAAAATAAAATAATAAAATTACTCGGTGCCCCGTTCATCAGAAATGAGGGGGGTATTTATAGGGAAAATGTGCTGAGGGAGCACACGGAACCCTAAAATGATAAAAACCCTAAAAAAGTATCCCGTGACACGGTCAAACTATACCGTGACACGGGAAGCCCACCGTCAGACGGTACACATTCCTGTGACACGGTACACTTTTGGCGTGACGCGGGAAATTTTTAGAAAACGGGATAGAAAACGCGTCAAAGGTTTACGCGGAAAAGACACGGAATGTCCCGTGTCACGACAGACTTCCCGTGTCACGGGAAATCCCACCGTCAGACGGGAAGGATTCCCGTGACACGGTAGGTACCTGCCATGGCGCGGGAAATTCCAGCCCGTTTTTCCGTCTAAATACATTTTTAACCCTAATTTCTTTCAGTATTTTAAGTGCCGATTGATAATTTCGGGCTTTTTCTGTCTTATTACTATTTGGGCTAAAATAAGAAAATAATTAAATAAAAATAAATAAAAGGTTTGGGCCAAAAATAAAAACAATAAAATAAAAAAGGTTTGGGCTGAAATTAAAACTATGCTTTTACCAAACATTAAGACTAATCCATGGACTGTTCAAAAATATGAATTTAATAAAATACGATTTTTTAAGCACTCTCGGGATTAAATACTGAAACCGACCAATAGTGGCGGTGAAAGGTTGTTCATCATCGGGTTTGGTTTTGGGGAGACATTTTTAGGTGTCTACACCTAGCATCCTCGCAGTTCAAAGTGGACAGACATTAATGGCTGATCCATTGTCTACAAGAGTCATAGGGACGTTCATTCTCTTGCAAACCACTGTGAGGTTTAATGCCTTATAGTGTTTGTCACCTTCCGGGGGCAAATCCTTGTCAGAAAAGGTGATCAAGTTGATGGGACTAGGGAGATCACTCGTGAGGAAGTTAGCTAATCCCTCAGGAGTGGTGTCAAAATCCATCCCTATTTTGTCCAAGGCATTCATTACAGCTGTAGGGAATAATTTAAAGCTTTAATCCCACTAGCTTGAACCCCACTGTGATCATACACTAAAGTACGGTGGAGTCCAAAAGGGAAGAAGATAGAGCAAAAGAGTCGCCAACAAGTTTTTAAGGAACTTGTAAACCGTTCATAGGATGAAGGTTACACCCCTTAACGATCCAAGAGATCGTCAACTCCATAAGGTCCAGAACCAAATAAGGGTTCGGGGATGAAGGTACAAATCCAACCTAAAAGAGATTGAACCTGCCCTAATAATAGGCCTCTACTTTATTCTGATCGTATTCATGTGCGCTTTTTGATTAACATGAAATCAATAGGATTAACCCTAAACCTGTTTAATCTATGTTGGTTGAATATAATGCACAAATAAACTATTATTGGCGATCACTTGAATTTATAATCACAATCAAGATTATTAATTATCTTATTAAGCGTGATTACAAGTACAAATTCCGTTTAAACATGCATAAAAGGCGTGATCAAGCAATAACAATAAATATCATCAAGCAACATAATAAATAATAAAAAATAATAATTATAATCATCACAAATATAATTAAGAATAATCATCATGAATAAAATAATCATCATCAAAATAATAATAATATTCATAATCATCATAAATCATAACAATTATAATCATAATCATATTCATGTTAATATTAAAGCATATAATAATAGCAAGATCCTAGGCATGATACTAACAAGATTAATAACAAACCCTAGCATGTCACTAAGCAATAAAAATCAAATCTTTAACCCTAACATGATACTAACAATCATAAATATTAGGAAGAGAGTAGGAAACATCACAGGAATCATAATAAGCATATTTGATATTATAACCTTTTCCCTAAACATGATACTAGGAATATCATAATAACAATATAAACATGATTTCTACGTCATAATATCAATTAAAACCATTAAAGCACTTACTTTGATGCCTCGTACCTCTTTCTAATAACAAAATACACGCGTTAGTAACTTCAAGGAAAATATTAATCAAACAATTAAATCAAATAATTGAAAGAGAGATTTGGGACCAAACCCTCAGAAATTAAACCTTTCACGTCTAGGGCGAAGGCAACTTCGAATATGGCTAGGTGTTTCTAGATCTTGAGAATGCGGAATTTTGTATATGGAAACAAAGTTTAGAGGAAAAAGCGAAAGAAATGAAAGATTAAAGAATGCTAATTAAAACTTATTGTAGATGAATGATCGTGAAAATTGGTGAATCAAAACGGAGTTTTTAATACGATATTTATAGAGAAAATCAGCCAAAAAGATAAAATAAACAAAACAGGGTCTGACGCACAAAAAACAGAGCTGGCGCCACCCGTGGCTAGCCAGCGCCAGGCACCAACACTAGCGCCAGGCGCCAGGCCTGGTTCCAGGCGCCAAGCCTGATTTTAACGCGTTTTCGAAAATCAGATAAATTTGCCGTACTGGAGGATAAAATCATATCATTTCCTCAAAAATGCTATTTGATTTTAATTAAAACACTGAAAAGTCAAAAAGTCAATTTATCAATGTTAATTGAATTAGGAATGAAAAGAACCTTTTAGAAGATTCTAGAAGACTAAAACCATTCCTAATTGCATTAGGAATGATAAATAATATTAGGCCCTCCCCAAGATCATTGGGCCGCATATAAGGCTCAAAACGGGCCCAGTTTAGTAATTTGGCCATAACTTCCTCAATATTCATCGGAATTGGGCTTATAATATATCGTTGGAAAGCTCTTGTCAAGCCTCATCCAACTACGCTATTATTAGACCCATATCATGGACCAGACAAACTGGATTGGCTATTTTCTTAAAACAAGTTTTCAAAATCAGAGAGAAAAGAAAAGAAAACTTTCCGCAACACTAGACTTTCCACACTTTCGCTTTATTCGTTTATGATTCGACGTGAAAGGTACTCATCACTGGGTTTGGTTTTGGGGAGACACAAATGGGTGTCTACAGAAGTCCCCACTTTGTCTGAGTTTGGAGAAACGCAAGTTTCAAAAAATGAAAGCCAAAGTAGCGATAGGGACGGAGAATGATTCAGAACGTTCTGCGATCCTAAATCACTCTTGTAACGCCGATACCTGCAAAACTAGCGTTAGTTAAAATGATAGAAGAGTTAAGAAACGCGTTTCTTGCACCGTCGAGCACACGTCTCTGAAAGTAACCGATTTGCTGCTGTATCCTCGTTTTGATGACCTCCTACAAGCTAGAGAATGCCATCCCGCTTGAAAACCGCTACGCCCGTAACTTCTTCCAAATTAGAAGACTGCTTCGCCTGAAACGATCCTCTTCCGCTTTGATAATATTCCACGTCCAAGGGAATACTATAGAAGATTGCTTCTCTTGAAACAAATCCTCATCCGTATTGATAATACTCCACGTCCAAGGGAATACTATCGAAGATTGCTTCTCTTGAAACAAATCTCCATCCGCATTACGACCATCTCCCATGCCTAAGGGAATATGATCGAAGACAACTTCGCCCGAAATTACCTCCAGTTGTTTGTGACAACCCTCCGCAAGCTAGGGAACGCTGTCGAAGATATCCTCTCTTGAAGTCATCCTCATTTGATGTGATAATTTTCCAAAGGAAATTACCGAAGATCCACGCCTGTTGATCTTTAAAAGTTCGCCAGAACTTTACTCCCACTATGCCTGTACGTCGGCGCTTCTGTTTCTTTGAACCTGTACGTCGGTGCTCTTTTGCTTTTGAACCTATATGTCGGTGCTTTTTGTTAATGAGCCAATGCTTAGGCGCTTTAAGCTAAGTGAGACAATCTCTTATCAGGTCGATCACTTTATGTAATCAAGACGATTACTAAATCATGTCAAATTGCTTAGAGGGGCTAACTGGCGTACCAAGGAACCCAAAAATATGTTGCAGAAGGGTAGAACAACCTCAACAGGTGGCTGGGTGCTCTAGCGCCACTGAAAAACCATCAGCGCCACCTTATTAGATTTAGCGCCAGGCGCTGATATTGACGCCAGGCGGCAAGCCTAATTTGTGACGCCAATGCATAGGGCTTGGCGCCAGCACAGGGATTTCTTTAAATACCCCTTTCCTCTTCATTTTGCTGGCTGCTCGTCGCGATTTTGCTCGAAAAAAGTCCGAAAACTTCAATTGCTCGGTTCTTGCTCGTTTCTCAACCGAATTTTCTCAAATTTGTTTCAAATCAAAGCTCTTTTCATCTATTTTCCTGATCTATGTAAGTTTTCTTCAAACTCACATCGGTTTTTATGAAATTTTGGCACGTTTATTCACGAATTCCATGAAAATTCAAAATTTATAATGCTCAATTTGCTTTTTTTTGTCAAGTTTTATGCCATGAAATTACTTGATTATGTTTGTATATTGCCTTGGGAGTAATTTGAGACTTGTTTGACTCAATTTGGTGAAAAAATGAGTAATTTGCCATTGTTGGACCTCTTAAGATCGTGAAGAACAATGTGGCTTGTTCTTGATGTTTTTTGCTAGCAATTCTTATCCAATTTGTCACAATAATTACTATAGAGTTGCAAGAAATTGTTTGATTGCTTGAAAAATGCCGTTATGCTCAATTCGAATTTGTGCTCTGTTTTAGTACTACGTACTCTGTTTTTGCGAACATAGTATCATGCGGCTAGGCGAACTTTAGATACTATAGAACCTTAATTTATGATGATTTTGCACAATGTAGCATGGCTAGACAGCGAGGCTCGGGTTCACGGTCCCGAAACACCAGACGGGAGCATGAGCCCGTGGAGGACGACACCGAGCCGTCCACTTCGCTTGGTCGACTTCCGGAGTGAGATGAGCGGACCCTGTTCTTCGCCCCCGTCCACCACATTTATGAGAGGGTGAGACGGGGCATCACGCCCGGGAGGACTCGGAATCACGGCTCCGGCTGTGATGGTTTTGGCGATTTGTACAAGATGTACATCGCCAGAGATCTTGAGACGAGACTCCTATGGGAGTCTTGCGGACTAGCTACTCTGTTGGAGACCTCCGAGGCTATGGTTGCCTCCAGCGGGGGTCACCATGTAGTGCGCGCTTTGGTGGAGTTCTTCTTGGACACCACCAACACCTTCCATTTCCCCTAAGGCAAGATGATGGTCACCCCTACGGACTTCAGTCTCATCACAGGACTGGAAATCACTTCTGTGCCACTGCCGTTTGACAGTGGAATCGACGTCTTTTCTTCGGAGGTCGAGGAGCTGTTGGGGCCGATCACTATTCGGGCCTGAGCTGAGGTCGAGACGACTCAGTTTAGCGCTAGGCGAATTCGGCGCTCGACACTGGCAGCGGCTCATGATGACGATGCGACCACCCGAGAGCAGCGGGTGCGCATCTTTGCGCTGATTTTGTTGTCAGGGACATTCTCCCCTGACAAAGGTAGTAGGGCGTTGCTTTACTATCTTCCTGCTGTCCGTGATCTTCACCGGATCGGGACTTATGACTCGGCCAGCTTGGCCTATGCTGACTTTGTTCGTGCGCTGAGGGACGCGTGTCAACACCGGTCCTTTGGGACGAACGTCGCTTTGTCTGCCTTTTGGAAGGTCGTAGAGGTAAACATTATTCCCTATAAAGTTTAGCTCTACACATTTAGCTAGCACTTACTCATAGTTTTAACTCCTTGTAGATCTGGTTCTACGAGTACTTTCCTTTTGCTGCGCCAGCGAAACCATCACCGCGGGGATTTCCAGTGAGCGCCTCTTGGGGCGGCCATCATGTGGATATGTCTACTACACATGTCCGGAACTGGATTATCTCGGTACGACTTTTTATTGTATATTTTGCTTTTCCGCGGTGCTTTAGGTATATTCTTGCCCGATTGATGCTCTTTGTAGGGGCCTGAGGTGGTATACCGGCCGCGGGGCGGTTGGACAGTCCCTGGGTTAGCCGCACAGTATTCTGCTGAGCGTCGCTATTTCTTGGGGACTTATGGAGCGATCGCGTACTTAGGAGAGAGGGTTGTCAGACAGCATTCCTCTAATGTCTTCGTCGTTCCTACTGCTCCACCACGTCATATGTTCGATGAGGCGCGCTTGTCGAGCATGTGTGAGGGAGCTGGTACCCCTTGGCGATCCTATGTGATCCTTGGGCGGTGCTATGCTAAGGAGCTACTACCTTTGTTAGCTCCAGCCCCCGTACCGGCTGAGGATGTGAGGGTAAGATTTTTTCAGCTTTTACTTTCCATGAAGTAGCCCCCAAGTAATGTTTTACTGACTTTTTCTTGTTTTATCAGGACGGTGCTGCTGAGTTCGTGCCACCCCGTATATCCATCCACTACCAGGGGATGTACGGGCTGATCGAGGAGATGATTCCTCCGGCTCCCGAGGGCGAGCGCTTCGTAGAGCGGTCGATTCCTCGCCATCAGACTCGAGTAAGTCTAGTTTTTCAGAATTTTGTGTTCATATATCATGCATATTTACTGACTTATTTCTCTGACAGTTTTCACGCGAGGTGGTTTCGGCGATGGCACGATGTATAGATGCCTTCCGGAGCCAGCTCGTCCGGATGAGGAATACGACCACTTGTCGTCGGGATGACGTCATCCGAAAGGTAGCCTTTCTTTACTTATTTTTTGCATTGCTGCTTTAATTTTGCCTTGTTTCTGATTTAATTCTTTTTGCAGGCCAGCCTATTGCTTCTCACACCCGCACGAGACCTGAGGGGCGGAGAGATCCGGCGAGGTCTAGCTCGAGACGTCGTCGTACTTCGTCAGGGGGTAGAGGTGGTCGCTCTGAGGCTGCTCGTGCTGACGTTGCAGAGGGCTCGGGATATTCTTCTGAGGGTGCTCATGCTGCACCGGTAGGAGAGGCTACCTCGGCTTTCAGAGGTGGTAGGATGTACGAGATAGGCTCGTCATCACAGCGGCCTCCGCAGCCTCAGCCTCAGGTTGATCTTGGCTGGAGTGGTCCTACATTGAGTCTTCCTCCCCCTACGGAGACTGGAACTGGAGCTGGAGCTGGTGGAGAGGTGACTCCTCGTACGGCGCATTTTTATGATATGATAGGCATACGTCCTCCGGCGCCGTAGTTTGTTCTTGTGTATATTTTATTTTGAACTTTTCATAGAACTTTGCCTTAGACTCACTATTCTTAGACATATTTTGTATATTTATGCTATTATGAGTTTATTTGATTGTTATTATTATGTGTATGTTAGTGTGTGCAAGAAAAGTGTGACAAACAATTTTGCGCAAAAATTCCGTCATTTTTATTATTGATAGAGGGTATCCGACTCTCTCCCCCAAAAAAAAGAAAAAAAACAATAAAAAGGAAAAAGTCGAATAAAATGTCGGGTGTTTGGAATTTAAAATAAAATAAAAAAAAAGAATAAAAATAGTAGCTTTTTTAATTAATTAAGAAAAAGGATAAAAAAGATGTTTAGGAAAAATAAACGCAGCCATAAAGTCATTAGCCGACTCGAGTTTAATATTAAAAACGCAAGTTAAGCATGTGCGGCTGATATGGCAACTTGGCGCCAGCTGGCGCCACAATATGGCGCGTGGCGCCAAGTGCTGGCAGCTGGCGCCAATTACGGGGTTTTGACGCCAATTGACGCTGATACCGTATTTCATTCTGATTAAAACTTCTCGCAATTTGTGTATAAATAGCCCCCTGTCCAGCCGATTCTTCTCATAATTCCAGCGAATAAAATAATTCTCTGCTTTTAAAAAAATAATAATCATGTCTTTAGTCACCAAAACCTTCACCCAATACACTCATGAATGGTGTCGATCTCTTAATGCTAGAGATAGAAAAGAATTATATTTATTTCACTTTGGGGGAATTTATGGCATCAAAGGGGTAGATCTTGACTTAGATTTCATACATACCGCTTTAGAATTTTGGAATGTTGATACTCATTGTTTTAGAATAGGGTATGATGAGATTAGCCCTTTGTCAGAGGAATTTGGTGCTATTTTAGGCTTCCCTGCAATAGACCTCGTAGTAATCCCTAGAGTAGATGCATACTATTATAAGGATTTTGAGCGCTTCTTTAATTTGAAAGTATGGGATTTATCAAAAATAGTAGATGGTAACATAGTTAATTTGAAAGAATTTGCACGCCATTATTTTGATAAACCTCTTTCTGAATCTTTTCATATTTATAGAAGAAGGGCGTTCTTATTTTGCATGCTTAACCAATTTTTTCTTAGTAGTGGTAAAAATAATGAAGGTCAATCAATTATAACCATTGTACTAGAACAAATTGAATCAGGGAGAAATCCAATGCCATTAATAGTTGGAGAGACTATGATTAGTCTAGATGAATTGAAAAGGGACCCAAAAGCACCTTTTCGTGGCTCTCCAATTTTATTACAGGTAGAAAAATAATATTTTTAATTACAGAAATAAAAAAAATATTTTTGTATTGTAATAATAATTTATTTGCATTGCAATGTTTTACAGATGTGGCTAATGGAAATGCTAGGATTAATTAGCCCTCCGGACGATATTGAGAAGTATACTCCCAATTGCTTTGTGAGAAGGAAGAAACGATTCCCTAAGATTGGGCGCCATGGGTGGAGAAAAGTCTTCGAATCACGTGATTTTGCTATCAAGTGGGTCGTCCCATGGTGGAAAATTGAAAGGATGGTTGGTGTTAACAAGCAACCTTTCTGTCGTCTCCCAAGCTTGTCTCGTGTGACTTATTATTACCCCTGCAGGGTAAAAAGACAATACGGCTTGCTTCAGAATATTCCTTCCGGGGATCTTCGTCCTCCCTTTGAGTACCCTATTTCCCAATAAGTAGACAGATTTGATGCTTACTGGGGTGCTAGACCTTTATGGGAAGTGATTACCCAAAAGGTTCCTCCTTCTTTGCCCAATGATGTGAAGAAATGGTTGCTGAAAAAACCTTTGAAGGATTCGAATAAAAATTAGGGTAAAACTGATGTTAAGAGTCGTCTGGGTGACAGGGTGATTCCTGCCAAGGAACGCTTAGGTGCAAGAATTGAATTCAAAACACCTGCAATGCCTAGGAAGAAAAATGCTACCAAAGATAAAGGGAAAAGGAAAGCTAACACCACAGATAATAAGGCTTGGGTGGAAAAGAAGCATGGAGTGTTAGCTGAAGGGGAGACTATCTACTCTAAAATTGAATGTAGGTCCTCTAAAGGGTTCCTACTAGCTAAGGTTATGGATGAGGAGGAGGAAGCAGACAAAAATTGGAAAAGGACTAGAAAGGAAAAGAAAGATAAGGAGCATTGCTTGTCCTTCAATTTATTATACTTAGTTTGTTATTTTTTATTTAAAGTTAATTTATTTCAGCTTTATTTAAATTCCATCAATAATGTAATTTTATTTTATTAATGAAATTTCAGCTTTTAATTAAATTATTTACTTTAAATTTATTTTATTAAAGCAATGAAAACTGAAAAAAAAATTAATTTTTCAGAAATTCTTCGAGTACGGAAGTCGAAAGTTTTCCAAAAAACACCGAAATTCTCCCAGAGTTTATTTTCGAATTGGCGCCAGTTATTGGCATTTGGCGCCTGTCATTTAAGTCTGGCGCCAGGCGCCAATTTCATCGGCTGGCGCTGATGATTGCTGGCTGGTACCAGGTTCTTTTCTGCGACGCCGATAATTCGCCGATCTTCTGTTGAAGTTTTATTTAATTCTGGGACGCGGAGATGTCAAAAAATAAAGTGGCCGCACCCGTAAAGGGTTGCCTACGTATCCTTTCTTAAGGAATCCGGCCGAACGTAGCTCTCTTGAGTATCCTATTCAAGTACTTATGGGTAGTATTTCTTAAGTTGGTCAAGATTTGTCATGTTTGAGAATTCATTTCCATCCATATCAGTTAGTTTTGCTGCACCTCCTGACAGGATTGTTTTGACAATGTAGGGTCCAGACCAGTTAGGTCTAAATTTACCCCTTGGGTCTAAAACATTTTTCCTTTGTGCTTTTAACACCAAGTCTCCTATTTTGATATTTCTTGTCTTGACCTTCTTATTAAAATGCCTAGCCATACGAGTCTGGTAACACCGAGTGTGATGTAGAGCTTCTAGTCGTTTTTCGTCGAGTAGAATCAATTCTTCGTATCTTGCCCTAATCCATTCAACTTCATCGAATTTACTCTCTAACGCGATGCGTAGAGATGGTATTTCTAGTTCGACAGGTTGTACGACATCCATTCCATATACCAAAGAAAATGGCGTATTTCCTGTTGATGTACGGATTGACGTGCGGTAACCCCACAATGCGAAGTGAAGTTTGTCAGGCCAATCCTCATAATTTTCCGTCATTTTCTCGATGATAGTCTTTAAATTTTTATTAGCTGCCTCGACTGCTCCATTTGCTTGAGGTCTATAAGGGGAAGAATGATGATGTTGAATGCCGTATTTTTGTAGCAATTCTTCACATTCGGCTTGAAAGTGAGTTCCATTGTCACTTATCATTTCATGTGGCACTCCGTATCGACAAATAATATTTCTCTCGATAAAGAGTGCTACATGTTTTGTAGTGAGTTTAGCGTATGATTGCGCTTCGACCCACTTTGTGAAGTAATCAATTGCTACTAGAATAAATTCGTGGCCTCCTGTTCCTGGGGGAGTGATTTTGCCAATGATGTCAATTCCCCATGTAGAGAATGGCTATGGCGATGTGTAAGTATAGAGCAAAGATGGAGGGACATGTTGTAAATTGGCGTAAATTTGGCATTTAGGGCATCTTTTTACATGTTGATGGCAATCCCTATTCATTGTAGTCCAATAATATCCTTCTCGCATTATTTTCTGGACTAACATTTTGCCATTTACATGGGTGCCACAGATTCCTTCGTGGACTATTCTCATTGCTCTTTGTGCATCCATCTTTCCTACACATAAGAGAGCTCGACCTTTAGGTACCCTTTTATGTAGCTCGTTGTCTATGAGTACATATTGAGAAGCCAAAAGTCTCAATGCTCGTTTTGCTCTTTTGTCAGCATGAGGAGGATATTCTCAATTGGTGACATAGTTGAGTATGTCTGTGTACCATGGTTCTTCCTCTTGTTCTTCTTCTTCGTCTTTGACCGAGTCGTCATCTTCTATAGCCTGTATATACGCTGGTTTATGCCTTTTTTCGATAGTTAGAGGCATTTGCTCGATTTTCGTGGGAATCCTAACCATTGAGGCTAATCTTGCCAAGGCATCGGCAGATTGGTTTTCCTCTCTAGGTAGATATGTATATTCTACCTTGTCTAATTGATCGGTAAGAGTTTCCAGATAGGTTTGATAAGGGGCTAGACTTTCGCTCCTTACCTTCCACCTTTTAGATATCTGATTGATGATCAAAGAAGAGTCTCCGAATATCCTTAACTTCTTTACTCCCAATGCCAAAGCTGTTTCAAGGCCTACCACGCATGCTTCATATTCAACAGCATTGTTGGTAACGTCGAAATCAAGCTTTATGGAGATTGGAACGTGCTCTTCTTTAGTTGATACTAGTAGTACTCCAACGCCACATCCCTTTTGGTTTGATGCTCCGTCGAAATACAAGGTCCAAGTATCATCTTTAGTAACCATTAGGTCTTCATCTTGAAATTCATTGTCCTGTATTGGCGTCGAGTCTTCTATTGGAAAATCTGCTAGAAAGTCTGACACCACGGATCCTTTAATAGCTTTTTGTGGCATAAACCTTACATCAAACTGGGCTAGATTGACTATCCATCTTGATATGCATCCATTGAGTGTAGATTTCTCGAATAGATACTTGAGTGGATCTAATTGGGAGACTACGAAAACGGTATGCACCAACATGTAATGTCTTAACTTAGTTGTGGCCCACACCAAGGCGAGGTACAACTTCTCGAGCGGTGTGTAGCGTGCTTCGTATTCGAGCATCTTTTTACTTAGGTAATAGATTGCGTTCTCTTTGCCTTCTACCTCTTGTGCTAGCATGGCTCCCATTGTCTCTTTGGTAACCGTCAAATATAACTTAAGAGGTATTCCGGGAAGTGCTGGTGCTAATACGGGAGGATTTGCGAGATAGGCTTTGATCTTTTCAAAGGCTTTTTGACACTCGTCATCCCATATTACTGGTACATTCTTCTTGAGCTTCTTGAAGATTGGTTCACATATTGTCGTCAGTTTTGATATGAACCTACTTATGTATTGCAATCGGCCAATAAATCCTCGAATCTGTTTCTCAGTCTTGGGCGGTGGCATTGACATGATTGCTTTGATCTTGGTTGGGTCTACCTCTATTCCTCTAGAGCTTATGACGTATCCCAAGAGCTTGCCTGAGGTGACTCCAAAAGCACACTTTGATGGATTCAACCTCATATTATATTTTCTTAGCCTTTCGAAAAATTTCCTTAAGGCTAGTTGATGTCCTGGACGATCTTTTGATTTTACAATCATATCGTCGACATATACTTTGACTTCTTTATGCATCATGTCATGGAGTAAGGCAGTTGCTGCACGTTGGTAAGTAGCACCCGCGTTTTCAATCCGAATGGCATTACCGTGTAGCAGTAAGTGCCCCATGGAGTTTAAAAGTTGTTTTCTCCATGTCTTCTTCTGCCATGAGAATCTGGTTGTAACCTGCGTACCCATCCATGAACGAGAGAAGCGCGTGATTTTCCTTGTTATCTACCAGAATATCGATGTGTGGCAAAGGGAAGTCGTCCTTTGGACTTGCCTTATTTAGATCTCGATAGTCGACACACATCCTTACCCTTCCGTCTTTCTTCGGAACTGGGACGACGTTGGCGACCCATTCGGGGTATTTGGATACCTTGATGAAACCTGCAGTTATCTGTTTTTGAACTTCTTCTTTTATTTTAAGGGCTACGTCTGGTTTCATTCGACGCAACTTTTGTTTTACAGGTTTCATTCCTGGAATTAGTGGTATAGTGTGTTGAGGTATTTCTTTATTAATGTCTGGCATATCTTCATATGACCAAGCAAATACATCGATAAATTCTTTAAGTAAGTTAATTAAATCGGTTCTTTCTTGTTTATTCAATGTTAATCCGATTTTAACTTCTCTTTTATGAGTTGAATCATTCGAGATATCAACTGTTTCAGTCTCTTCAATTACCGGTGTTTTCTTTTCGAGTGTTTCCATTGTTTTAATAATTTCTTTGTCTTTTTCATTGTTAGTTAAGCAATGCTCGTCATCTTGGGTTAGAGAAGAACACGAGAAGTAAGGAGAATGAGAAATATTATTGTACTCTGAGATCATTACATCAAAGAGTGATATGTCCTCAGGGACTGGATCACTAACTATCTTAGGAGAGGAAATAGGAGGGGGAGGTGTTACTACTAAAGACATAGAAAATTCTAAAGGGAAAGACTCTGACTCAGACTCTGACTCAAACGACTCTTCAAACATAGGTCCTTGCCCTGTCGTGATGGATATCTTCCTTCCGCTTGGAGTAGTCACCTTGATAGTCTTGTGCCACCCTTGTAGTGATCCTTCAGCAGGAGTAATTAACTTTAAGGGATCGAAGCTTTCACTTTGTAGGACTGTTTGAATGAGCGAGGAGTTATCCTCTTTATAAGTTGGCCCATTCTTTTCTCGCCCAAACAGTAATCCCATGACGTTAAAGTCAAAGCATGGGGGTGCTTTCTCCTTGTGGACGGGAGTTGGGATTTCATCAGTGAAGTAGCAATCCAAGAAAATCTCGAATCCCGGTTGTCGTATGTTGTTTACAACAAATGGCTCGGGAAATTCATGGCATGGATAGTCCTCTCCTTCTTTTATGAACTGACCATTAAGCGTAAGGGGGTACTGATCCATTGGAATTGCTTTCTTTTGAATGCAAGCGTCCCTACGTGCTTTCGACTTTTCCTGGGCTCGCTTGAGATCTTTCCGAGTCGGTTCAAAACCAAGTCCAAAAGTGTCTAACTTAGGGAGGCCAGGTAACTCCAGCGGTTTTGCCGTTCCTTTCTTCTTTCCTAAGGTCATCCCAGGAAAGTGTCCTTGTTTCTTCAGCATGGCATTGACAATCGTATTTGAATGGGGGTCATGGCAAAGAGGGGTCCTTTCATCCTCCTGGATTAAGGAGACTTCTTCGTTAAAGCCCCATAGGTCTTCATCATCCTCGTTGTGTTCCACATTAATAATTGGATTTTCTATAGATTTGATTCTCATAGGCGAAGCATCGATGGTGATTGGAATTCCTCCAACTATAGCTTTCACTTGTTGGTGGAGAGATGAAGGGACGACCTTTAGATCATGAAGCCAAGGGCGTCCCAACAATAAGTTGAATGAAGCTTTGATGTCTACTACTTGGAAAGTAGTAGCATGTTCTATTGCTCCTGCCGTTACATTTAGGGTAATCTTGCCAAGAGCTTGACGACGAGTGTTGTCGTAGGCCCTTATTCCTTATGTAGACGGAGTTAAATCTTCATCCCTTATGCCGAGCATCCACGCGGTTATAAGTGGACAAATGTTGATGGCTGATCTATTGTCTACAAGAGTCATAGGAACATTCATCCTCTTGCAAACTACTGTGAGGTTTAATTCCTTGTAGTGTTTGTCACCTTCTGGAGGTAAATCTTTGTCAGAGAAGGTGATCAAATTAATCGGGCATGGAAGGTCACTTGTGAGGAAGTTGGCTAGTCCCTCAGGAGTAGTGTCAGAGTCTATCCCTATTTTGTCCAAGGCATTCATTACAGCCAACCAATGTTCTCGAGATGTTGCCAGAAGTTTCCATACATTCATCTCAACTTTTGTCTTCTTAAACTGCTTAACAATGTCATTGTCTTCAATGATAGGTATGGGAACTTGTTGTGTGGTTGGTATAGGTTGTGTTGAAGCGGGAGGTTGCATTCTCCCAGATGTTGTGAGGACATCTATTGATGAGTCTTCTTCAGCCCAAATGTCATCTGTGGTGTATAACACAGAAGGCGGAAGTTCTACTAAGTCCTTTAGATAGACATCTTCTTCATCACTGTCCCAAACTCCATTAATGGTTGCATCTTCTTCTTGTTGAACTTGGACTAGTTTCTTTTCATCAATCATTTTCTGTACCAAATCCTTGAATTTGAAACAGTTTTCTATAGTGTGACCCCCTGATTGATGATACTGACAGTAATATTCTGTCCTTTTCAACGATTCGAATGGTCTCGGTTCGAGAGGTTTGATCTCGCCACTCTCGGAGAGCATTTCGAACATTTCCACATATGGGATCCCAATTGGAGTGTAGATTCTATTGCTCTTCTTGGGTTTTTCAGTGACTTGTAAGGGAAAATGCTTTGCCTCATAAGTCGTTCCCTTGCTAATTAGAGGTAATGAGATCTTATTAGCTTCCACAAGATCTTGAATGAGGTTTTGAAACCTGTAGCATTCATCAGTTGTATGACCGTTTCCTCGATTGTATTTGCAGTAGGATTTGGGATCCCACCTTGGAGATCGCTTTTCTTATATTGGATCCTCTGTTGGACCAATAGGTTTGATTAGTCCTTAATCATAAAGACGATCGAAAATAGCATCGTAGGTCATTCATATGGGTGTGAATTCTCTTTTATCTTTCGGAAGTGGAAGCTCATCATATTTCTTATGGAGTTCGTTCATAACTTTGAGAGCTTCACATAGTAATTGCGATACCTCCCTCATAGACAGTGTGAGCAATTGTATATCATCTTTATTCGCGGGTTCTGGAAGGTTATCCTTGACATCGAAAAAGATCTCCTCTTCTTTTTCTATGGCACTGATTTCTTTGACAGGTCTAATGAGAGAGGAGTGGTCAACCTCGTTTTCCTCATCGGAGATAGCCAGGGTATGAGCTAAAGGTGCATTGTCAATGCTTGGCTTCTTACTGGCAGGGGGCAACGACAGTTTGTTGTTGTTGATCAAGTCTTGGATAGCTTCCTTAAGCTTCCAACAGTTATCAGTAAGATGACCCCTACCTTGGTGATACTTGTAGTGTGCATTGGGGTTCCAATTAGCTGACCTCTTCTCAACTGGTGGGTCCCCAAATGGTCCAATAGGAGTTATAAGACCTTTTGCACTTAATCGATCAAATACGGTGTCATAACTCATGCTAATAGGAGTGAAATTCCTCCTAAATGGTTTCTTCTGTCCTTGGTTGTTCATAGCAAGGACTTCTCCTAAATTAAAGGTGCTCACATTGTTTGAGTGGGCGGTTTTGGAAGAAGAAGGATTGTCGTTCTTCTTTCCTTTCCAGCCACTGTTGGAGTTATTGTTGGCAGCTTTTAATTTAGCCAAGTCATCTTCAATATTGATCCCAATGTCATAAACGACCTTGAAAGTATGGAGATTATTTTGATATTTGAGATGCTTGGAATATTTTTCTTGGAGATTTTTGATGAACAGTCTCACATATTCTTTTTCGCTTGGCACCTCAATCATCTTAGCTGAGGTTTCTCTCCACTTGTTAAAGAAAGAGGTGAAGCCTTCATTCTCTTTCTGTTTGAGAATTTCAAGTTCCCTATGGTCAATCTCGACTTGAATGTTGCACTTGTACCTATCAATGAAAGCGTTTGCTATTGACTCCCAGGTAGAGGTCTTTTCTTTCTTGAGAGAAAAGAACCATTGTTGGCAAACGGTCTCGAGAGATAGTGAGAACAGAGAGGGGAAGACTTTCTTATCGATACCCTTAATACTTATTATGGTTTCGAATGCTCATAAATGAAAGTATGGGTTGTCAGTTGCTCTGAATTTTGGGATGTCGTTGGCGTTGAATTCTGCAGAAGAAGATCTTTGTCCACCGAGACCCCTTGTGATGTAAGCTCTTGAAACTTGTAGTCGCTAGACAACTTGCTTAAACTCTCTTGCATGAGGTCCATTTGTTGTTGCTTCATGGGATCATCGATCTTAAGTGCGAGAAGCTTCAGTGTCTCAGTCACGGTAGCCAGTTGGTTCTTAAGATCATTGACTTCTTCTTGTGTTGCCATTATAACCTTAGCTTTCCTCTAACGAGCTATGGGTTTGTTGAAAAGTTGGACTTGTACGAAGAGGTTGTCTTTGATTAATCGTCCTTCCTTTCCTGACCACGCGCTGTAAATAAATCATTTTGCATCTTAATTACTCGACTCGAATCAACTTGACTTTACGGTTTATTTTAAGGAAAAAAGAAAAGGGTGCATATTTTTTTGCAAAAATAATGTACATATTTTTAGGGAACTAAGTATAGTTTTTATTTTTTTTATTGGAGGATTAATATCTGACTTACCCCCCTAAAAAAAATGACGGAAAAAACGCGCATACAAGACTCTCTTAATCATGGTTAAAGTATGTGTATTGGTGTGTGCGTTGAGTGTAAGTGACATGCTTGGACTCTTGTGTAAGACCATGGGACTTAGTGCCTAAACTCAATCATTGACTCAATTAAATACTATTGACAGCAAAATTAACCGAATTAAACAGAAGACTGATTAATTAGACCCTAGGTGATGACTCGACCAATAATCTGAACTGTCGGTCAAGCAACAGGACTGGCGTCGCACTGTGGAGCTTGGCGCCAGACGACAGAGGTTTCGTCAGGCGCTACATTCCATAATGTGGCGCTACAGCTCAGACCTTGGCGTCAGTATTGGAGCTTCGGTCTGGGACTGTTTTCGGTGTTATTAGTCAGTTGGGGTATGCCTAAAGTCATACTAGGTCAATTCTGATTTAGAAATTAGACTTTATTGACTTAAATTAATTAATTAATTAATTAGGCAAAGTTCTTTAAGTCATTAATTTATGTAGTCTCAACACAAGTCAACAAACGGTTAAGAGAAACATAGAATATATATGCACAACAAATAATGCACAATTAGTCAAGTAGGCACAATATGATGCAATGCGTTTGCAACCTAACCATGGTTCTAGTTCTCTAAAGTTCGGGATATGGTTTAGTCAATAGAGGGTCCATGGTTAATTGTCCAAATGCACCGCGCGGAAGCCTAACCGTGAAGGGTTGGCGCGAGTGGATGGGACACCGCGAGTTTTAAAAAAACTCGCTTCCATGGTTTGGTGAATTCAATATCTCGGATGTACCCTTTGTTGCACGGAGCGTTCAATTGGGTAGATGGAGCATGAATTCCCAGAGGGTTATGTCCATATGTAGAACACATATGGGTTTCAGAAAAGTGAGAAAAAAATTCAATCAGGAAGTAGGATCGAGCAAACAATACGAAAAACCGGTCAAAATTAGAACGCATATTTCTGGCTCGGTATTGGGGGAAATTGGCGCCAGCAATTAGAGACTGGCGCCAGCTTTTAAATGTAGCGCCTGGCGCCTATGATGGAGTTTGGCGCTACGGTTAAAATGCTGGCGCCAATGCTCTGGCCCCTGACGCTACTTCCCACATGCCTCAGCAGCTTTCTGTGCTCGATAAAATTTTCCAGTTTCGCGCGGTGTTATTTCAGTCCTAGTTGTGAAAGATATTCCTCAAATTTACTACGTGTAAAATCCTATGTTTTTAATTCATTACGGATGGTCTTTCCAATGAGATCTTTTTTATGCATATGACAATAATGTTAATCAAAATTACGCACATGAAATACTTAGAACTTTTTGAGTCTCATCCACTCATTCTAAATCATTGCCGAAACAAATTCAGGAATTAAAATAGAAATCCTCCCCAGCGGAGTCGCCAAAAAACTGTAGGGAATAATTTCAAGATTTAATCACACTAGCTTGAACGCCACTGTGATCATACACTAAAGTACGGTGGCGTCCAAAAGGGAAGAGGATAGAGCAAAAGAGTCGCCAACAAGTTTTTAAGGAACTTGTAAACCGTTCATAGGATGAAGGTTACACCCCTTAACGATCCAAGAGATCGTCAACTCCATAAGGTCTAGAACCAAATAAGGGTTCGGGGATGAAGGTACAAATCCAACCTAAAAGAGATTGAACCTGCCCTAATAATAGGCCTCTACTTTATTCTGATCGTATTCATGTGCGCTTTTTGATTAACATGCAATCAATAGGATTAACCCTAAACCTGTTAAATCTATGTTGGTTGAATATAATGCACAAATAAACTATTATTGGCGATCACTTGAATTTATAATCACAATTAACCCTAACAAGATTATTAATTATCTTATTAAGCGTGATTACAAGTACAAATTCCCTTTAAACATGCATAAAAGGCGTGATCAAGCAATAACAATAAATATCATCAAGCAACATAATAAATAATAAAAAATAATAATTATAATCATCACAAATATAATTAAGAATAGTCATCATGAATAAAATAATCATCATCAAAATAATAATAATATTCATAATCATCATAAATCGTAACAATTATAATCATAATCATATTCATGTTAATATTAAAGCATAATAATAATAGCAAGATCCTAAGCATGATACTAACAAGATTAATAACAAACCCTAGCATGTCACTAAGCAATAAAAATCAAATCTTTAACCCTAACATGATACTAACAATCATAAATATTAGGAAGAGAGTAGGAAACATCACATGAATCATAATAAGCATATTTGATATTATAACCTTTTCCCTAAACATGATACTAGGAATATCATAATAACAATATAAACATGATTTCTACATCATAATATCAATAAAACCATTAAAGCACTTACTTTGATGTCTCGTACCTCTTTCTAATAACAAAATACACGCGTTAGTAACTTCAAGGAAAATAATAATCAAACAATTAAATCAAATAATTGAAAGAGAGATTTGGGACCAAACCCTCAGAAATTAAACCTTTCACGTCTAGGGCGAAGGCAATTTCGAATACGGCTAGGTGTAGGGAATAATTTCAAGCCTTTAAAAATCCCACTAGCCTGAACCCCACTGTGATCATACACTAAAGTACGGTGGCGTCCAAAAGGGAAGAAGATAGAGCAAAAGAGTCGCCAACAAGTTTTTTTCGGAACTTGTAAACCATTCACGAGGTGAAGGTTACACCCCTTAACGATCCAAGAGATCGTCAACTCCATAAGGTCATGAACCAAATAAGGGTTCGGGGATGATGGTACAAATCCAACCTAAAAGAGATTGAACCTGCCCTAATAATAGGCCTCTACTTTATTCTGCTCGTATTTATGTGCGCTTTCTGACTAACATACAATCAATAGGATTAACCTAAACCTGTTTAATCTATGTTGGTTGAATTTAATGCACAAATAAGTCTATTATTGGCGATCACTTGAATTATAATCATAATTAACCCTAACAAGATTATTAATTATTTTATTAAGCGCGATTACAAGTACCAATTCCCTTTAACATGCAATAAAAGGTGATCAAGCAATAAAAATAAATATAATATGTATCAAACAACATAATAATAAATAATCACCATAAAAATAATAATCATAAAAAAATCATGACAATAATGAATATCATAATCATAGAAATCATAAATATTAATAATCATAATAATAACAATATTCATGTTAAAGCATAATAAAAGTAAGATCCTAGGCATGATACTAACCAGATTAATAACAAACCCTAGCATGTCACTAAGCATTAAAAATCAAGTCTTTAACCCTAACATGATACTAACATGAATAAATATTAGGAAGAGAATAAAAGGCATCATAGCAATCATATTTAATATTAAAAATACCCTAGACATGATACTAGGAATATCATAATAACAATATAAACATGATATCTACATCATAATACCAATTAATCAATTAAAGTACTTATATTACTTGGATGCTTCGTACCTCTTTCTAATAACAAAAAACACACGTTAGTAACTTCAAGGAAAATAATAAACAAAACAATTAAATTAAATAATTGAAAGAGAGATTTGGGACCAAACCCTCAGAAATTAAAACCTTTCACGCCTAGGGCGAAGGCAACTTCGAATATGGCTAGGTGTTTCTAGATCTTGTGAATGCGGAATTTTGTATGAAAAAACAAGAAAGAATTGAATGCTAAAGAATTAATGTTTATTGAGAATTGATGAATGAAAGATGTAGATGATGAATGAATTGTAGGAAAGCTAATTAAAACTAATTGTTGATGAGAATTCGTGAATCAAAACGGAGTTTTTGATACAATATTTATAGAGAAAATCAGCCAAAAAAGATAATTTAACAAAACAGAGTCTGAAGATCGCAAAACGGGACTGGCGCCAACCCTGGCTAGCTAGCGCCAGGCACCAGTGGCTAGCGCCAGGCGCCAATGGCTACCGTCTGGCGCTAAGGCCTGGGGTTGGACGCCAAACTGGATTTCAACGCGTTTTCGAAAATCTGATAAATTTACCGTACTGGAAGATAAAATAATATAATTTCTTCGAAAATGCTATTTGATCTTGATTAAAACTCTGAAAAGAGTCCTAATTGAATTAGGAATGAAAAGAACCTTCTAGAATATTCTAGAAGACCAAAACCATTCCTAATTGCATTAGGAATGATAAATCATATTAGGCCCTCCCCTAGATCATTGGGCCGTACATAAAGCTCAAACCGGGCCAGTTTAGTAAATTGGCCACAACTTCCGCAATATTCATCGGAATTGGGCTTATAATATATCGTTGGAAAGGTCTTTGCAAGCCCCATCCAACTTAACCACTATTGGACCCATATCATGGACCAACCAAACTGGATTGGCTATTTTCTTAAAATAAAGTTTTCCAAAACAGGGAGAAAAGAAAAGAAATAAAACTTTCCGCAACACTAGACCTTTCCACACTTTCGTTTCATTCGATTATGATTCGACGTGAAAGGCACTCATCACTGGGTTTGGTTTTGGGGAGACACAAATGGGTGTCTACAGAAGCCCCCACTTTGACTGAGTTTGGAGAAACACAAGTTTCGAAAACAAAAGTCAAAGTATCGATAGGGACGGAGAATTATTCAGAATGTTCTGCGATCCTAAATCAATCTTATAACGCCGATACCTGCAAACTAGCATTAGTTAAACAGATAAAAGATTTAAGAAACGCGTATCTTGCACCGTCGAGCACACGTCTCTGAAAGTAACCGATTTGCTGCTTTACCGTCGTTCTGATGACCTCCTACAAGCTAGAGAATGCCATCCCGCTTGAAAACCGCTACGCCCGTAACTGCTTCCAAATTAGAAGATTGCTTCACCTGAAACTATCCTCTCCGCTATGATAACATTCCACGTCCAAGGGAACATCATCGAAGATTATTCCTCTTGAAACAATCTCCATGCGCATTGATAATATTCCACGTCCAAGGGAATACTATCGAAAATTATTTCTCTCAAAATAATTCTCATCCGCATTGACAATATTCCACGTCCAAGGGAATACTATCGAAAATTATTTCTCTCGAAATAATCTTCAGTTGCATTGATAAGATAATTTTCCAAAGGAAATTACCGAAGATCCACGCTTGTCGATCTTTAAAAGTTCGCCTGAACTTTGCCTCCGCTATGCCTGTACGTCGGCGCTCTTTTGCTTCGAACCTGTATGTCGTTGCTTCTTGCTCTTGGACCTATATGTCGGTGCCTTTAAGCTTAGTGAGACGATCTTTTATCAGGTCGATCACTTTACGTAATCAAGCCGATTACTTAATCATGTCAAATTGCTTGGAGAGGATAACTGGCGTACCAAGGAACCCAAAATATATTGCAGAAGGCTAGCACAACCTCATCAGGTGGCTGGATGTTTTGGCGTCGCTGAAAATTCATCAGCGCCAGCCTAATGGCATTAGCGCCAGGCGCTGGCGTTGGCGCCAGGCGCCAAGCCCATTTTGTGACGCCAATGCCTAGGGACTGGCGCCAGCACGGGATTCTCTTTAAATTCCCGTTTTCAGTTCATTTCTTGCTCTGGTTTGTCGCGAACGCTGCTCGAAGAAACCGAAAGCTTCAATTGATCATTGCTCACTCATTTCTCAATCGAATTCGCTCAAATTTGTTGCAAATCAAAGCTCTTTTCATCTATATTCCTGATCTATGTAAGTTTTCCTCAAACCCACACCGGTTTTTATGCATTCTTGGCATGTTTATTCACGAATTTCATGAAAATTTGAATTCTATAATGCTCAATTTGCTTCGTTTATCAAGTTTTATTCCATGAAATTGTTTGTTTATTCTTATATATTGCCTTGGGAGTAATTTGAGACTTGTTTGACTCAATTTGGTGAAGAAATGAGCAATCTGCCATTGTTAGACCTCTCAAGGTCGTGAAGAACAATGTGGTTTGTTCTTGACATTTTTGCTAGCAATTCTTGTTCAATTTGTCACAATAATTACTATAGGGTTGCAAGAAATTGTTTGATTGCTTGAAAAAATGTTGTCATGCTCACTTTGAATTTGTGCTCTGTTTTAGTACTACGTACTCTGTTTTTTGCGAACATAGTATCATGCGCCTAGGAGAACCTTAGATACTATAGAACCTTAATTTATGATGATTCTGCACAATGTAGCATGTCTAGACAACGAGGCTCAGGTTCACGGTCCTGAAACACTAGACGGGAGCATGAGCCCGTGGAGGACGACACCACACCGTCCACTTCGCTTGGTCGGCTCCCAAAGTGGGACGAGCAGACTTTGTTCTTTGCCCCCGTCCACCACATTTCTGAGAGGGTGAGACGGGGAACCGAGCCTGGGAGGACACGGCATCACGGCTCTGGCTGTGATGGTCTAGGCGATTTGTATAGGATGCACATCGCCAGAGATCGTGAGACGAGACTCCTATGGGAGTCCTGCGGGCTAGTTACTCTGTTCGAGACCTTCGAGGCTATGGTCGCCTCCAGCGGGGGTCACCACGTAGTGCGCGCTTTGGTGGAGTTTTCTGGGACACCACTAACACCTTTCATTTTCCCTGGGTTGAGATGATGGTCACCCCTACAGACTTCAGTCTCATCACAGGACTGGAGTTTACTTCAGTACCGTTGTCGTTCGACGGTGGGATCGACGTCTTCTCTTCAGAGGTCGAGGGGTTGTTGGGGCCGATCGCTATTCGAGCCCGAGCTGAGGTCGAGACGACTCAGTTCAGCGCTAGAGGGATTCGCCGCTCGACGCTGGCAGCGACTCTTGATGATGATGCGACCACCCGAGAGCAACGGGTGCGCATCTTTGTGCTGATGTTGTTGTCAGGGACATTCTCCCCCGATAGGGGTAGTAGGGCATTGCTTTACTACCTCCCTGTTGTCCGTGATCTCCAGCGGATCGGGACTTATGACTGGACCAGCTTGGCCTACGCTGATTTCGTTCGTGCGCTGAGGGACTCGTGTCGTCACCGGTCTTTTAGGACGAACATCGCTTTGTCTGCTTTCTGGAAGGTCGTAGAGGTAAACATTACTCCCTGTAAAGTTTAGCCCTACATATGTTAGCATTTACTCATGCTTTTAACTTTTTGTAGATCTGGTTCTACGAGTATTTTCCTTCCGTTACGCCGGCGAGACCATCGCCGAGGGGATATCTGGTGAGCCCCTCTTGGGGCGGCCACCATGTGGACATGTCTACTGCACGTGTCTGGAGCCGGATCATCTCGGTACGGCTTTTAGTATTTATCTTGCTCTTTTGTGGTGTTTTAGACATATTCTTGCCTGATTGGTACCTTTTATAGGGACCTGATGTAGTATACCGGCCGTGGGGCGGTTGGACAGTCCCTGGATTAGCTGCGCAGTACTCTGCTGAGCGTCGCTATTTTCTGGGGACCTACGGAGCAGTTGTGTACTTAGGAGAGAGAGTTGCTAAACAGCACTTTTCTGATGTTTTCGTCGTTCCTGTTCCTTCGCCACGTCATATGTTCGACGAGAGACAGCTGTCGAGCATGGCCGAGGGATCTGGTTCCCTCTGGCGGTCCCATGTGATCCTTGGGCGGTGTTACACTGAGGAGCTACTACCTTTATTAGCTCCAGCCCCTGTACCGGTTGAGGATGTGAGGGTAAGAGTCTTAGCTTTTTACTTTTCGCTAAGTAGCCCCCAAGTAATACCTTACTAATTTCTTTCTATTTTATCAGGATGGTCCCACTGAGTTTGTGCCGCCACGTATGTCTCTTCACTACCAGGGGGTATACGGGCCGATCGAGGAGATGATTTCTCCAGCTCACGAGGGCGAGCGCTTCGTGGAGCGGTCGATTCCTCGCCACCAGACCAGGGTAAGCCTAGTTTTAATTCAGAATTTTGTATTCAGCTATCATGTATTTCCACTGACTTATTTTTCTGACAGTTCTCACGCGAGGTGGTTTCGGCTATGGCACGATGCATAGATGCCTTCCGGAGCCAGCTCGTCCGGATGAGGAACGCGGCTACCTGTCATCGGGACGACGTTGTCCGAGAGGTAACCTTCCTTCACTTATTATTTCTGTATTATGGCTTCAGTTTTACCTTATTTCTGATTTAATTCCTTTTTGCAGGGTCAGCTTATCGCTTCTCACACCCGTACGAGGCCTGAGGGGCGGAGTGATCCGGCGAGGTCTAGCTCGAGACGTCGTCGTACTTCGTCAGGAGGTAGAGGTGGTCGTTCCGAGGCTGCTCGAGCCGACGTTGCTGAGGGCTCAGGATCTTCTTCTGAGAGTGCTCCTGCTGCACTGGTAGGAGAGGCTACCTCGGCTTTCAGAGGTGGTGGGATGTACGAGGTTGGCTCGTCATCGCAGCGGCCTCCGCAGTCTCAGCCTCAGGTTGATCTTGGCTGGAGCGGTCCTGTCTTGAGTTTTCCTCCTCCTACGGAGACTGGAGCTGGTGCTGAGGCTGGAGCTGGTGGAGAGGTGACTCCTCGTACGGCGCAGTTTTATGGCATGATGGGCCTACGTCCTCTGGCGCCGTAGTTTGTTTCTGTATATGTATTTTATTTTGACTTTTTTTATAGGACTTTTGCCTTTAATTTGACTCATTATTTAGACACTTTGTATTTATCTATGTTATTGTAAATTTATTTGATCGTTTATTATTATGTTAGTGCATGTTAGTGTGTGCAAGGGAAGTGTGATAACAATTTTGCGCAAAAATTCCATCATTTTTATTATTGATGGAGGATATTATCCGACTCTCTCCCCCAAAAAGAAAAAATAAAAAAAAAGGAAAAGAAAACGGAAAAAATGCTGTTTTTTTGAAAATTAATATAAAATCCAAAAAAGAAATAAAATAAATTAAAAATAATTGCTATATTTAATTAATTAAGAAAAGATATTTAAAAAATTAAACGGGGCCATAAAGTCATTAACCGACTCAAGTTTAATATCCAAACGCAAACTGAGCACGCGCGGTTTCTCTGCTGACTTGGCGCCAGCTGGCGCCAGACTGTGGCACGTGGCGCCAGGCGCTACACTTAGCGTGTGGCGCCAGGCACTAGATGGTGGCGCCAGTGTCGGGACTTTGACGCCAATTGACGCTGACTCCGTATTTCATTCTGATTAAAGTTCCTCGCAATTTGTACATAAATAGCTCCCTGCTTAGCCGATTCTTCTCATAATTCCAGTGAAAAAAATATTCTCTTCATTAGAAAAAATAATAATCAAGTCATTAGCCACTAAAACCTTCACCCAATACACTCATGAATGGTGTCGATCTCTTAATGCTAGAGAAAGAAAAGAATTAGATTTATTTCACTTGGGGGGAATTTATGGCATCAAAGGGGTAGATTTAGACATAGACTTCATACATACCGCTTTAGAATTTTGGAATATCGATACACATTGTTTTAGAATAGGGTATGATGAAATTAGCCCTTTGCCAGAGGAATTTGGTGCTATCTTAGGCTTCCCTGCAATAGACCTGGCAGTAATCCCTAGAGTAGATGCATATTACTATAAGGATTTCGAACGCTTCTTTAATTTGAGGGAAAGGGATTTATCAAAAATAGTAGATGGCAACATAGTGAATTTGAAAGAATTCGCACGCTATTATTTTGATAAACCTCTTTCTGAATCTTTTCACATATATAGAAGAAGGGCGTTCTTATTTTGCATGCTCAATCAATATTGTCTTGGTAGTGGTAAAAATAACGAGGGTCAATTAATTATAACCACTGTACTAGAACAAATTGAACCAGGGAGAAATCCAATGCCATTGATAGTTGGAAAGACTATGATTAGTCTAGATGAATTGAAAAGGGACCCCACAGTGCAAAGTGGAGCTTGCCAGGCCAATCCTTATAATTTTCTGTCATTTTCTCGATGATAGTCTTTAAATTCTTATTGGCTGCTTCAACTGCTCCGTTTGCTTGAGGTCTATAAGGGGACGAATGATGATGTTGGATACCATATTTATGTAGCAATTCTTCACATTCGGCTTGAAAGTGAGTTCCATTGTCACTTATCATTTCATGTGGGACTCCATATCGACAAATAATATTTCTCTCAATAAAGAGTGCTACATGTTTTGCAGTGAGTTTAGCTTATGATTGCGCTTCAACCCACTTTGTAAAGTAATCAATTGCTACTAGAATAAATCTTTGGCCTCCTGTCCCTGGAGGAGTGATTTTGCCAATTATGTCAATTCCCCATGTAGAGAATGGCCATGGTGATGTGTGAAAGTGCAGCTGGTACTCAAGAAGGGGGGGGGGGGGTTGAATTGAGTACAGGGCAGTGTTAGAAATTATTGGATTTTCTTCTATTTATGTAGGGGGACCAGATGATGAACTGGTCCTGCAGCGGAAACAGAAAATACAATAAATAATCAACACAAAGATTTAACGAGGTTCAGCTCAACTCTGAGCCTACGTCCTCCACTACCCTAATTACTTTTATTAATCAACTCTGAAAAACAAAAGCAATTACAAATGATCACACTCGTGATCCCCACACCTAACTCTAGGTGTCACTTCGCACTTGAACTCACAAGCACTTGCACTCACACTCGTAAATGCTACCCAATCACTAACCTCTTAGTGATTCAATACAAACCCTTTGTTTCCCTCTAAATGCTTCCACTCAAAGCTTACAAGAGATAATTACAAAACAATTCTTACTGTGTGCATAAATAGTTTGTAAGAGATGAACTAACTATTTCCCTTAGAGTGTATTTCGAGCTTTCAAAGATAGAGAATTTTTTCCAGAAAAGCTCACTCGAAATTCTGATCGAGTTTATGCTTTTATAAGGTTGGGAGATAAAATCTTTCGTGATCTTTTCAGATCATAACTTAGGTAAATAGAATATCTTTTATTTTGTAAATAAGAGACATTCTAAGATATTATTCTACTTTCCATAAATGGGTAGAATAATATATTCTAAGTTATATGCGAAATAATTCATCTCCAACTTTGCATAAACTGAATCAATTAGTTTAGTAAATATTCTCTAAGGATAGGAAATATATATTCCAGAAAATATTTACTGAACTAATGTCCAGGTTCATAAAACAAGCTACGAAGCAGCTGTTTCCTGACCTGTTAATGTCCTAGGGATCAGGTCAACTTTTCCTGATCTCTACAACACTAAATACTCTAAGTAAGGGATACAAATAGCTCATGTACAAACATCCATGCACACTTAACATTATAAAGACTACAAAGATCAACTATCCTAATCTAAGAGACTTCATAATCTTCAAGTCTTGACGGCCTTCCTTGATAGAACATTCTGATACAGATTTCTTGAATGCTTTGATTCAAAAGGACTTCATATTGCCTCAAGTACTTGGGATAGCTGTTCCTGTTCAAAATGTCAGTTGATATAATATAAAACCAACAAGAACCAGCTAGTCAGCTGTTTGTAATCACTCAAAACCTTAAGTGACTCAACAAATTCCCCCTTTTTGATGATGACAAACACTTTGAAGTTTCCTGCACCTGCACGTTAGTGGGAAACAGCAAAGTAAAGAAAGTTCTAATCTACACTTAAGAAGACAAGACTTTCTATTAGACTTTCTACACAAGGGATATCTTGTGTAAAAGACTTATGACACTGATGACTGACCAGGATAGCCATCTTTATTTAAAAGAAACAACTTGTTTTTGGATTTTTGTAAAAAGACACTGAAACAGTTAGTTAATCTAACTGTTCCCTCTATTTTAACTTGTTTTTGTGATTATCTGACTCAAGGAAATAAAATACTCAATCTAATTGTCTGACTCAAGGAAATAAAAGACTCAATCTAATTGTCTAACAAGGCCTTTTCAGAAACTTCAACCTGCTTTTCCCCCTTTTGGCATCATTAAAAAGCATTCAAAAAATAGAATTGCACACCAAAATATCGCAAGTAAGCCAAAAATCAGTAGTTTCAACCACTGATCAATCTCAATGCTGCAGGTTAGCACAAACAGGTTATTCAATCACATAAAATTGAAAAAGCTTAAAACTGTTCAGGATTACACACAAGAAGGTTAGAAACATAATAGAAACCACACTGCATTAAAAACAGTCTAGCAGTGTGGGGGAACAGCAAATATTATGGCAGTTAATGGAAGGGGAGGGGGAGACTGAAGTGATCATTCATCATCATCTTCATCCTCTTCTTCACCCTCTGGGTTGATCTCCTCCTCGAAGTCAGACCCTTCCTCATCTGTCTTTTCTTCTTCCTTCTTCTCCTTTTCTTCTGTTTCCTCTTTCTCTTCTTCTTCTTCCTCATCAGATTCATTTTCTTCTTCCTCAGAGCCTTCTCCTTCTTTAGCATCAGGACCCTTCTCACTGGAGGATTCCTCATCATCCGTCTCAATGATCCTACAGTGTGCGGGGTCAAACTTCATCCCAGACTCTGGGGGCAACAGGTGATCAATCACCCTGCAAATAGTGAGGAATTTCCTGTTGTTCATAAGCTTATCAAGCTTCCTTTCTTCTTCAGCCTGCACTAGACTGGCAGCCAACTTTATTATCCTCTCATCCTGCCTTTCCAACTTGGCAAGAAGCATTGCCACATCCTCAGGAGTGATTTCCTCCTGGTTCCCTTCATCCCTTGGGCTACTTTCTTGACCTACAAAAGTCAGCCTCTTTCCAGAGTAGTCAATCTTCTTCTGAGTGAGTATTTTCTTGGAGAACAACTGAAGACTTACCACCTCACCAGAAAAAGAAAACTTGGGATTCTGCTCCTTGATGATTTTGCAGATAAAGGAACCATAGGGCAGGGAGTTGTGGGATGAAGCATGGCAGTACAGCATGTGCTCCATCATTAGAGCTGGCAGATTTACCTTAACCTTTTTCATGATCAGATAGATCAGGACCATGTCCATGATCCTAACAGTACCTCTGCCTTGACCCTTGGGCAGAAAGACCTTCAAACACATGGAGTGCAGAACCAACATAATTGCCTCCCTAAAGTCACTAGGGGAACCAGCTTCTTCCTTCTTTCCAAACAAAAACTGAGTAACTACCTCAGGTGTTACTCCTCACTGCTATATCTACCAAAACCATCTCTAGGTATACCCAGCAACTCAGATAAAACAGACTCAGAAACATGTACAACACTACCAGAAACAGTTGATACCACAGACATATCAATGTTTTGCTTCAGATTAACAAAGAACTTACGAACAGGACCAACAAAAGCATCATTTAAATCATTAAACAGAGACATCCATCCTTGGAACTCAAGAAGTTCCTTAACTTGACTCAAAGCAGGAATATCAAGATATTCATTCTCAACACCACAACCAGATAACACAGTCCTAGAACTTAAAGAAGTTGCACCAGTACTGGGGGTAACAGGTTGTTTACCTTTAGCAGCCTTGGAGATACGGGAAACAGATGATGTTGCTTTCCTTTTCTCTCCTCTCTTAGTCTCAGATGGTGTAGTCTCCTTCTCATCTGAGCCCTTAATGACCTTTGAAGCAGCCCTAGTCTACCTTTTCCTTACAGAACCAGTAGTGGTACCAGCAACCACCTTGGTCACCACTACATCTAGATCCTCCTCCATCTTCTTGTCCTCCTTCTCCTCATCCAATCCTTCATCAGCCACTTCCTCTAACTGTTTTTCAAGTTTCTTGGCTATCTTTTTATCAGGTTCCCCCTCAGATGGTGATTTGGGGTTTGAAGAAACGGTTTCAGTTATTTGAGTGAGGGTTTCGATGGATTTTTCTTTAGGGGCCTTTTTGGATTTGGATTTTTGTGGAGATGGGGTTAAAGTTTTAGTCTTTGATGGTGAAACAGGTTTTTCCTTCAAGACATTCTCTTTTGAAGGAGTTTGTCTCAAGGGAACGACCTTGATGGGTTCAGTTTCAGAGGGGTTGATTTCTGGTGTTGCTTGTGAAGGTGTCTGCTCAGAGACGTTCATAAGAACATCCTTGAGTGTTTCTTGAGATTTTGAGGAGGGGAAACTAGCCAAACTTCCTTTGGAACCTCCCTTCCTTCCTCCTTTCCTTCCAGTTCCAGCCTTTCTCACCATTGTTGCTAGTCTAAGCTTCGAAGAATTGATCTTGTGTAGAGAGAGAAGTTGCGAATTTTTGATGAATGATGAATAATCACGGAGCAAGAAAAGGGAAGCAAATATATAGCAAGAGAAATTATAGAGACAAACATAAATAAAATCAGAGAATCAGAAGATATTTGGAAGTTATTTTGATTTGGAAATAACTTCCATAAATGAACAACTGGCCATAATTGCAACTGTCAGAACAAATTGCCGTCAGAGGAAAATAACTGCCATATTTGAAAGATTTTAAAATCAAATAAGAATATAAAAAAAATATTTTCTCACGGTTTAATTTGAAATTAATTTCAAAATTAATCCGTTCGTATTTGCTGCTGTTTCCTCTACTGGTAGGGTTACTGAAACAGTTGCTTATCTGTTCAATATGACCTTTAATCCTGAAAGTGATTAGCTACAATATTGCTCACATAGAGATAAGCAATTAACATTGAGATAATAGACAGATTGCAAAGGTATGATGCACGCACACATTTAAAGAATACTTAATTAGCCAATCATTGGGGAAAACAGCTGAGAAAGGTCTCTTAGTTTGACCTAGTCAGACCTAACATGACTCTAAACTTGCAGAAAGACTCTTTACCCAATGGCTTAGTGAAGATATCTGCAATTTGTTCTTCACTGTTGCAAAAACTCAGCTCTACAAGACCTTTCTCAACATTATCTCTTAGGAAATGATGTCTTATCTCAATATGCTTTGTCCTGGAATGCTGCACAGGATTCTTAGAAATGTTAATAGCACTTGTATTATTACATAAAATAGGTACATTTTCATAGAAAATACCAAAATCTTTCAACTGGTTCCTTATCCACAACAGCTGGGAGCAGCAAGCTGCAGCAGCTATGTATTCAGATTCTGCTGTAGATAAAGCAACAGAATTTTGTTTCTTTGATCCCCATGAAATCAAACAGGGACCTAAGAAATGAGCCATACCAGATGTGCTCTTTCGGTCTACTAGGAATCCAGCATAATCAGCATCTGTGTATCCTAATAGTTCAATTGAACCACCTTTGGGGTACCACAAGTACAGATCATCTGTTCCTACTAAGTATCTAAGTATTCTCTTGACAGCCTTTAGGTGAGATTCTTTGGGATTGCTTTGAAAACGTGCACACAATCCCACAGAAAACACTATATCTGGCCTACTAGCTGTCAAGTAGAGAAGAGAACCAATCATACCTCTAAACAGTGTAGCTTCCACACTCTCTCCTTTATCATCACTGTCTAGCTTTGCATTTGTAGGTATTGGAGTTGCATATGATTTACTGTCTTGCAATCCATACTTCTTGATTAGTTCCTTTAGATACTTCTGTTGATGTATCATGATCCCATCAACTGTTTGCTTGATCTGCAATCCTAGGAAGAATCCTAGTTCTCCCATCATGCTCATCTCAAATTCACTTTGCATCAGATCTGCAAACTCACTACACAAAATTTGATTAGTAGCACCAAATATTATATCATCTACATATATCTGTACTACAATCAAATCAAAATTCCTGGTTTTGATAAAGAGGGTCTTATCAACCGTTCCCCTTCTATAGTCATGTTCCATCAGAAAGTTGGACAGCCTTTCATACCAAGCTCTAGGAGCTTGTTTAAGACCATAGAGTGCCTTGTCCAGCTTATATACATAATTTGGGAATTGACTATCAGCAAAGCCAGGGGGCTGCTCAACATATACTTCTTCTTTCAAATAACCATTAAGGAAAGCTGTCTTAACATCCATTTGAAAGAGCTTAATGTTCTTATGAGCAGCAAAGGCAATCAAGATCCTTATTGCCTCAAGTCTAGCTACTGGGGCAAAGGTTTCATCATAATCAATGCCTTCTTGCTGATTATAACCTTGCACGACCAGTCTAGCTTTGTTTCTGACTATAGTACCCAGATCATCCAATTTGTTTCTGAAGACCCACCTGGTACCTATGACTGACCTGTTCTCAGGTCTTGGCTCAAGATGCCACACTTTATTTCTTTCAAATTGATTTAATTCATCTTGCATAGCCAAAACCCAATCAGGATCTTTTAAAGCCATCTTGTAGTCAGTTGGTTCTATATTAGATAAAAATGAGAAAAATGCACAAAAGTTTTCATAAACAGCTCTCCTAGTCTGAATACCTCTACTGATATCACTCAGAATTTGTTCAGTAGGATGAGAAGATTTATATTTAAAAATGCTAGGCCTAGGTGCATTCTCATTTAATCCATCAGAACCATCATGCATCCCTGGTTCATTTGTGCCATCGAATTGGTTTTGCACAGATGGACCAGTATGCTGAGATGTTCCCCCTACCTCCCTTACCTGGGTGGAAAACTTGTCCTGAAAGTTTTCTGTTCCCCCTGAGGTGTTGCTTTCTCCATTTACTTGGGGGCCTTCATCTCCATCCTCATGAGTATCTACTTGTTGAGGATCTCCTTCATTGTGACCAAGTCCTTCACCAGCAGCATCTGGTGAACCAGTAGGTGAACCTGGCTCTTCTAAGGAAACAGCAGTTGATTCTCCTGTAAAATACAAAAGTCCTATCTCATCTAAGTCATCAACCTGCACATTCTCACAACACATATTAAATTCATCAAAGACTACATGAACACTTTCTTCAACACACAAAGTTTTCTTATTGAATACTTTATATGCCTTACTGTGAGAAGAATAACCAAGGAAAACAGCTTCATCACTTCTTGGATCAAATTTATCCAAGCTGTTCTTACCATTATTATGCACATAACACTTACAACCAAAGGTTCTGAAGTATGCTATGTTTGGTTTCCTTCCTCTAAGTAGTTCATATGGAGTCTTCTTCATTTGAGGCCTTAACATCAACCTATTTAACATGTGACAAGCTGTATTTACAGCTTCTGCCCAAAAAGACTTGGGGAGACAACTCTCAATGAGCATTGTTCTTGCCATTTCTTCCAAAGTCCTGTTCTTTCTCTCAACTACTCCATTTTGTTGAGGAGTTCTTGGGGCAGAGAAATTGTGAGAAACTCCATGTTCCCTGCAGAACTCTATGAAGCTAGAGTTATCAAACTCTGATCCATGATCAGATCTTATGGCAGCCAGTTGATGATTGATCTTGTTCTGAACCTGCTTTACTAACACAATGAACTCATCAAAAGTTTCATCTTTAGAAGACAGAAATAGAGCCTATGTGTATCTGGAATAATCATCAACAATGACACACACATATCTAGAACCATTTCTACTTTGGACTCTCATGGGTCCACATAAATCAATATGAATAAGTTCTAGAGGTCTGCTGGTACTGATAGTTTTCTTTGGCTTAAAAAAGGATTTGACCTGTTTCCCTTTAGCACATTCTTCACAAACTCTATCTGCTTCAAACTTGATGTTAGGCAGGCCTATCACCAATTCTTGAGACCTGAGTTTGTTAAGAAGTCTAAAGCTGACATGTCCCATCCTTTTATGCCAAAGCCACTGGTCCCTATCAGAAACAGCACTCAAACAGATGGACTTGTTCTCAGGGATTTGGTTTAAATAAGTAATGTAAACGTTTTCATGTCTGAATCCCTGGCAGACAAGTTCATTTGTTTGCAAATTCACTATGTGACAAAGGTTGTCTTTGAACTCAACTTTATTACCTTTATCACATAATTGTGAAATACTCAAGAGATTATGTTGTAAACCATCAACATAATATACATCACTAATAGCATGGGAAAGTGACTTACCAACCTTACCAATTCCAAGAATGGTACCTTTGCTGTTATCACCAAAAGTCACCTTTCCCCCTTCATGAGCTGTAAGTGAGAGAAACTGTTTCCTATCCCCTGACATGTGTCTTGAGCAGCCACTGTCCAAATACCAGTAGGTATTGTCTCTCACTTCAGCCTGCACAGGAAATTCAAACATTAGCTTTAGGAACCCAAATCTTTTTGGGTCCCTTTCCAACAACAGATTCAAGCAAGTCTTTTCTAACCCAAATCTGCTTAACATTTTTCTTATTTTTATCCAATCTACTTTTCCTGTCTTTACACTCATATTTCTTATGGCCATTCTTGCCACAATGATAGCATACATGCATGTCTTTTGCTAAGACATACTTACCTTTCTTATATTCCTGTAATCATGTAGTATCTCTGGGAGACCAGTTCCTCCTGTTCCCCTTACCTGTATAACCAAGTCCCCTTCTACCATTGTTTCTAGCAGTTAAAGTTAACTGGTTCAATGAGTTCTGGGATTGGAGGACTTTATCCATTCTCTTCTTAAATTCTATGAACTCTCTGTCCTTTAAGTTCATTTTCTCATGCAGGGATAAATTCTGGTCAACAACTATCTCAAAATCAAGCTTAGCTCTTTCAAGCTCAGCTTGCAATTTTGAAATATTTGAATCATGCAAAACTACAGAATCACATGAATTAGTCTTTCTAAGCTGGGCTAACTCAACCTGCAAGCTACAAATTTTAGCTTCACATTCATCATGCATATTACTAGAAACAGTTTCAGAACCAGTACTTTTGTTGTTCTTAACTAGGACATATGCTTTATATAGTTCCTCTACATCATCAACTAACAAGTTGAATCCTTCTAACAGTTTAGACCTATTTAGAGCACTTGCCCTAGATTTTATACTATCAAAGTCATACAAGTCATCACCACTATAATCAAGCACATTAATGACACAACTTGTGAACTGTTTCTCACATTCATCATCACTGTCATCACACAAACCCATATCAGATTTTATTCTCTAAATTTCATGTTTGCTTTGATCTAAAGCAATCTCTAGTTCAGCTACTTCCTGCTTCAAGTTAGCACAGACACTTTCCAACAGATCACAACTTGAATTAGCAATATCATATTCTTTAGACTTTTCTTTAAACTTTCTCTTAAAATCATGATAAGCAATTCCAAGTTCTAAACATTGATCTAAAGCACTACTAGCACATTCCATCAAGTTTTCTCTATCATAAAAAAGCATATCCTTTTTGATCTGATCAATGTTTACCTGATGTTGATCCAAGGGGTGCTTCTTTGCCATGAGGCAGTGGACATCTGAGCTGGTTCCTCAGCTGTTCCTGGTACCTTCTTCTGAACTTTGATTCAGTATTGCTGTCATACATACATCTGACTGACTTGAATCATCTCCCTCTTCATCACTGTCTGTATCTCCCCAGACAGCAGCAACCATGGCCTTTTTGTAGGCCATCTTGTCTGCTTCCTTGGACTGGTTGTCCTTCCATTAAGGACAATTCTTCACAAGGTGTCCCTTCTCACCACACTTAAAGCATCCTGTTGCAGAGAAGTTGTTAGATTTTTTATTTGATGCATTATTAAACTTACCCTTGATGAATTTTCCCTTCTGGTTTCTGAAACTTCTTTCAAACCTTCTAGCCATCATTCCTATCTCATCATCCTCATCTTCGACTGTTCCCTTTAGTGCAATTCCTTTTGCTGGTACCTTCTCTGACTTAGATCCAACCAGCATTTCATGGGTCATGAGGGAACCTATCAACTGTTCAACTGATAGAATTGAAAGATCCTTTTCTTCATAAATGGTTGTAACCTTGGGAGTCCATTCACCTGTCAAACTTCTCAAAATCTTTCTAACAAGATCTTCATCAGTAAAGCTTTTACCAAGAGATTTTAAATCATTTACAATAGTCATGAATCTACCAAAACAAGTATTAATATCTTCATCCTTAAACATATTAAAAGATTCATATTTTGACATAAGTAAATCAATTTTAGACCTCTTTACCTCACTGGTACCCTCAAAGGCAAGTTCAAGGGTATCCCAGATCTCCTTGGCAGTGGTGCATGATGAGATCTTGTTTGTCTCATTCTCAGCAATAGCCTGTTGCATTATTGACATAGCCTTAGCATTTTTCTCCAGCTTTTTGTAATCAGTGGAGATGTATTCATCTTCAGTCTTTGGGACTAGCTTCCCTTCTGGATCAGACTTCTCAATGGTCAAGGGACCATTCTTAACAACCAACCAGCATTCATAATCAATGCCAATGATGATGTTCTTGATTCTGTTCTTCCACCATGCATAGTTCTTCCCATTGAACTTTGGTGTCTTGTTGTCATATCCCATAGCATTCATTTCCTGAGTACTCATGATCTACTTCTCTAGGTGTTACCCTTACAAGAAGCCGAGGCTCTGATACCAATTGAAAGTGCAGCTGGTACTCAAGAAGGGGGGGGGTTGAATTGAGTACAGGGCAATGTTAGAAATTATTGGATTTTCTTCTATTTATGTAGGGGGACCAGATGATGAACTGGTCCTGCAGCGGAAACAGAAAATACAATAAATAATCAACACAAAGATTTAACGAGGTTCAGCTCAACTCTGAGCCTACGTCCTCCACTACCCTAATTACTTTTATTAATCAACTCTGAAAAACAAAAGCAATTACAAATGATCACACTCGTGATCCCCACACCTAACTCTAGGTGTCACTTCGCACTTGAACTCACAAGCACTTGCACTCACACTCGTAAATGCTACCCAATCACTAACCTCTTAGTGATTCAATACAAACCCTTTGTTTCCCTCTAAATGCTTCCACTCAAAGCTTACAAGAGATAATTACAAAACAATTCTTACTGTGTGCATAAATAGTTTGTAAGAGATGAACTAACTATTTCCCTTAGAGTGTATTTCGAGCTTTCAAAGATAGAGAATTTTTTCCAGAAAAGCTCACTCGAAATTCTGATCGAGTTTTATGCTTTTATAAGGTTGGGAGATAAAATCTTTCGTGATCTTTTCAGATCATAACTTAGGTAAATAGAATATCTTTTATTTTGTAAATAAGAGACATTCTAAGATATTATTCTACTTTCCATAAATGGGTAGAATAATATATTCTAAGTTATATGCGAAATAATTCATCTCCAACTTTGCATAAACTGAATCAATTAGTTTAGTAAATATTCTCTAAGGATAGGAAATATATATTCCAGAAAATATTTACTGAACTAATGTCCAGGTTCATGAAACAAGCTACGAAGCAGCTGTTTCCTGACCTGTTAATGTCCTAGGGATCAGGTCAACTTTTCCTGATCTCTACAACACTAAATACTCTAAGTAAGGGATACAAATAGCTCATGTACAAACATCCATGCACACTTAACATTATAAAGACTACAAAGATCAACTATCCTAATCTAAGAGACTTCATAATCTTCAAGTCTTGACGGCCTTCCTTGATAGAACATTCTGATACAGATTTCTTGAATGCTTTGATTCAAAAGGACTTCATATTGCCTCAAGTACTTGGGATAGCTGTTCCTGTTCAAAATGTCAGTTGATATAATATAAAACCAACAAGAACCAGCTAGTCAGCTGTTTGTCATCACTCAAAACCTTAAGTGACTCAACAATGTGTAGGTGTAGAGCAAAGATGGAGGAACATGTTGTAAATTGGCGTAAATTTGACACTTAGGGCATCTTTTCACGTATTGATGGCAGTCCTTATTCATGGTAGTCCAATAATACCCATCTCGCATTGTTTTCTGGACTAACATTTTTCCATTTACATGGGTTCCACAAATTCCTTCGTGAACCATTCTCATTATTCTTTGTGCATCCACCTTTCCTACGCATATGAGAGCTCGACCTTTAGGTACCCTTTTATGTAGCTCGTTGTCTATGAGTACATATTGAGAAGCCAAAAGTCTCAATGCTCGTTTTGCTCTTTTGTCAGCATGAGGAGGATATTCTCCATTGGTGACATAGTTGAGTATGTCTGTGTACCATGGTTCTTCCTCTTGTTCTTCTTCTTCGTCTTGGACCGAGTCGTCATCTTCTATAGCCTGTATATACGCTGGTTTATGCCTTTTTTCGATAGTTAGAGGCATTTGCTCGATTTCCGTGGGAATCCTAACCATTGAGGCTAATCTTGCCAAGGCATCAGCAAATTGGTTTTCTTCTCTAGGTAGATATGTGTATTCTACCTTCTCTAACTGATCGGTAAGAGTTTCCAGATAGATTTGGTAAGGGGCTAAGCTTTCGCTCCTTACTTTCCACCTTTTAGATATTTGATTGATAATCAAAGAGGAATCTCCGAAAATCCTTAACTTCTTTACTCCCAATGCCAGGGCTGTTTTAAGGCCTACCACGCATGCTTCATATTCAGCAGCATTGTTGGTAACGTTGAAATCAAGCTTTATTGAGATTGGGACGTGTTCTTCTTTAGGTGACACTAGTAGCACTCCGACGCCACATCCCTTTTGGTTTGAGGCTCCGTCGAAATACAAGGTCCAAGTATCATCTTCGGTGACCATCAAATCTTCATCTGGAAATTCGTTGTCCTGTATTGGTGTCGAGTCTTCTATTGGAAAGTCTGCCAGAAAGTCTGACACCACAGATCCTTTAATATCTTTTTGTGTCATAAACCGCACGTCAAACTAGGCTAAGTTAACTATCCATCTTGAAATACGTCCATTGAGTGTTAATTTCTCGAACAAATATTTGAGTGGATCCAATCGGGATACTACGAAAACGGTATGTACCAACATGTAATATCTTAACTTAGTTGTGGCCCACACCAAAGCGAGGCACAGTTTCTCGAGTGGTGTATAGCGCGTTTCGTATTCGAGCATCTTCTTACTTAGGTAATAGATTGCATTCTCTTTGTTTTCAACTTCTTGTGCTAGCATGGCTCCCATTGTTTCTTTGGTAACCGTCAAGTATAACCTAAGAGGTATTCCGGGAAGTGCTGGCGCTAATACGGGAGGATTTGTGAGGTAGGCTTTGATCCTGTCAAAGGCTTTTTAACACTCATCATCCCATATCACTGGTACATTCTTCTTGAGCTTTTTGAAGATTGGTTCGCATATCGTTGTCAGTTTTGATATGAACCTACTTATGTATTGCAACCGGCCAATAAATCCTCGAATTTGTTTCTCGGTCTTGGGCTGTGGCATCGACATGATTGCTTTAATCTTGGTTGGATCTATCTCTATCCCTCTAGAGCTTATGACATATCCCAAGAGTTTGCCTAAGGTGACTCCGAAAGCACATTTTGATGGATTCAACCTCATATTATATTTTCTTAGCCTTTCGAAAAATTTCCTTAAGGCTACTTGATGACCTGGACGATCCTTTGATTTCACAATCATGTCGTCGACATATACTTCAACTTCTTTGTGCATCATGTCATGGAGTAAGGCAGTTGCTGCACGTTGGTAAGTAGCACCTGCGTTTTTCAACCCAAATGACATTACCGTGTAACAGTAAGTGCCCCATGGTGTGATAAAGGTCGTTTTCTCCATGTCTTCTTCTGCCATGAGAATCTGATTGTACCCTGCATATCCGTCCATGAATGAGAGAAGCGCGTGATTTGCTGTGTTGTCTACCAGAATATCGATGTGTGGCAAAGGGAAGTCGTCTTTGGACTTGCCTTATTTAGATCTCGATAGTCGACACACATCCTTACCCTTCTGTCTTTCTTTGGAACTGGGACGACGAACACGACCCATTCGGGGTATTTAGATACCTTGATGAAACCTGCAGTTATTTGTTTTTGAATTTCTTCTTTTATTTTAAGTGCTACGTCTGGTTTCATTCGACGCAACTTTTGTTTTACAGGTTTCATTCCTGGAATTAGTGGTATAGTGTGTTGAGGTATTTCTTTATTAATGCCTGGCATATCTTCATATGACCAAGCAAATACATCGATAAATTCTTTAAGTAAGTTAATTAAATCGGTTCTTTCTTGTTTATTCAATGTTAATCCGATTTTAACTTCTCTTTTATGAGTTGAATCATTCGAGATATCAACTGTTTTAGTCTCTTCAATTACTGGTGTTTTCTTTTCGAGTGTTTCCATTGTTTTAATAATTTCTTTGTCATTTTCATTGTTAGTTAAGCAATGCTCGTCATCTTGGGTTAAAGAAGAACACGAGAAGTAAGGAGAATGAGAAGTATTATTATACTCTGAAATCATTACATCAAAGAGTGATATGTCCTCAGGGACTAGATCACTAACTATCCTAGGAGAAGAAATAGGAAGGGGAGGCATTATTGCTAAAGACCTAGAAGATTTTAAAGGGAAAGATTCTGACTCGGACACTGACGCTGACGACTCTTCGAACATCGGCCCTTGCCCTGTCGTGATCGATATCTTCCTTCCACTCGGAGTAATCACTTTGATAGTCTTGCGCCACCCTTGCAGTGATTCTTCGGCTGGAGTAATTAGCTTCGAGGGGTCGAAGTTTTCGCTTTGTAGGACCGTTTGAATGAGTGAGGAATTATCTTCCTCATAAGCTGGCTCATTCTTTTTTCGCCCAAATAGTAATCCCATGACGTTAAAGTCAAAGCATGGGGGTGCTTTCTCCTTATGGACGGGAGTTGGGATTTCGTCAGTGAAGTAGCAATCCAAGAAAATCTCAAATCCCGGTTGTCGTACGCCATTTACAACAAATGGTTCGGGAAATTCATAGCATGGATAGTCTTCTCCTTCTTTTATAAACTGACCATTAAGCGTAAGAGGGTACTGATCCATTGGAATTGCCTTCTTTTTAATGCGAGCGTCCCTACGTGCTTTCAACTTGTCTTGGGCTCGCTTGAGATCTTTCCGAGTCGGTTCGAAACCAAGTCTGAAAGTATTTAATTTAGGGAGGCCAGGTGACTCCACCGATTTTGCTATCCCCTTCTTCTTTCCTAAGGTCATCCCAAGGAAGTGTCCTTGTTTCTTCAGCATGGTGTTGATAATCATGTTGGAATGGGGGTCGTGGCAAAGAGATGTCCTTTCATCCTCTTGGATTAAGGAGACTTCTTCGTTAAAGCCCCACAGGTCTTCGTCATCTTCGTCGTGCTCCACATTGATGATTGGATTTTCTATTGATTTGATTCTCATCGGCGAAGCGTCAATAGTGATTGGAATTCCTCCAACTATGGCTTTCACTTGTTGGTGGAGAGATGAAGGGACGGCCTTTAGATCATGGAGCCAAGGGCGTCCTAACAACAGATTGAATGAGGCCTTGATGTCTACCACTTGAAAAGTAGAAGCATGTTCTATTGCTCCTGCCATCACATTTAGGGTTATTTTGCCAAGAGCTTGACGACGAGTATTATCGTAAGCTCTTATTCCTTATATGGACGGATTTAAATCCTCATCCCTTATGCCGAGCATCCTCGCAGTCCTAAGTGGACAGACATTCATAGCTGATCCATTGTCTACAAGAGTCATGGGAACATTCATCCTTTTGCAGACTACCGTGAGGTTTAACGCCTTGTAGTGTTTGTCACCTTCTGGGGGTAAATCTTTATCAGAGAAGGTGATTAGATTAATCGGACTAGGGAGGTCACTTGTGAGGAAGTTAGCTAGTCCCTCAGGAGTGGTGTCAGAATCTATCCCGATTTTATCCAAGGCATTCATTACAGCCAACCTATGTTCTCGAGATGTTGCCAGGAGCTTCCATACATTCATCTCAACTTTTGTCTTCTTAAACTGTTTAACGATGTCGTTGTCTTCGATGATAGGTATGGGAACTTGTTGTACAGTAGGCATAGGTTGTGTTGAAACGGGAGGTTGCATTCTCTCGGATCTTGTGAGGACGCCTATTGATGAGTCTTCTTCAACCCAAATGTCGTCTGTGGTGTATGATACAGGAGGTGAAGGTCCCATTATGTCCTTTAGGTAGACATCTTCTTCATCACTGTCCCATACTCCATTAACAGTTATGTCCTCTTCTTGTTGAACTTGGATTAACTCCTTTTCATCAATCATTTTCTGCACCAAATCCTTGAATTTGAAGCAGTTTTCTATGGTGTGCCCCCCTGATTGATGGTACTGATAGTAATATCTATCTATCCTTTTTAATGATTCAAATGGTCTCGGTTCGAGAGGTTTGACCTTGCCACTCTCGGAGAGCATTTCGAACATTTGTGCATATGGGATCCGAATTGGAGTGTAGACTCTATTGCTCTTCTTGGGTTTTTCGGTGACTTGTAAGGGAAAATACTTTGCCTCATAAGTCGTTTTCACTGGTGTGAATTCTCTTTTAGGTTCTTCCTTTGGACATGGAAGTTCATCGTATTTGTGAAGTTCGTTTACAATTTTGAGAGTTTCGCGTAATAGTTGCGATGTCTCCCTCATAAACAGTGTGAGCAATTGTATGTCTTCCTTGTTTGCTGGTTCTGGAAGGTTATCTCCGACATCGAAAAAGATATCTTCTTTTCCTTCTTCGACATGGTCGCTTTGACAGGCTTAATGAGAGATGAGGGGTCAACTTCGCTTTCTTCATCGGAGATAGCCAAAGTATGAGCTAGAGGTGCATTGTCAATACTTGGCTTCTTACTGGCAGGGGGCAACGACAGCTTGTTATTGTCAATTAGGTCTTAGATAGCTTCCTTGAGCTTCCAACAACTTTCAGTAGAATGGCCCCTACCTTGGTGATATTTGCAATGTGCATTGGGGTTCTAGTTAGGCGATCTCTTCTCAACTGGCGGATCCCCGAATGGTCCAATGGGAGTTATAAGACCTTTTGCATTTAATCGATCAAATGCGGTGTCATAACTCATGCCAATAGGAGTGAAATTCCTCCTAAATAGTTTCTTTTGTCCTTGATTGTTCATGGCGAGGACTTCTCCTAGATTAAAGGTGCTAACATTATTTGAGTGGGCGGTTTTGGAAGAAGAAGGATTGTCGTTCTTCTTTCCTTTCCAGCCACTGTTGGAACTATTGTTGGCAGCTTTAGATTTAACCAAGTCATCTTCAATATTTATCCCAATATCATAAACGACCTTAAAAGTATGAAGGTTATTTTGATATTTAAGATGTTTGGAATATTTTTCTTGAAGATTTTTAATGAATAGTCTCACGGACTATTTTTCACTTGGTACCTCGATCATTTTAGCTGAGGTTTCTCTCCACTTGTTAAAGAAAGCAGTGAAGCCTTCATTCTCTTTCTGTTTGAGGATTTCAAGTTCTCTATGGTCAGTTTCGACTTGAATGTTGCATTTGTACCTATCAACGAAAGCGTTTGCTATGGATTCCCAAGTAGAGGTCTTTTATTTTTCGAGAGAAAATAACCATTGTTGGCAAACGGTCTCGAGAGATAGTGAGAACAGAGAAAGGAAGACCTTCTTATCGATACCCTTGATACTCATTATTGTTTCAAATGCTCTTAAATGGAAGTAAGGGTTGTCAATTGCCCTGAATTTTGGGATGTCGTTGGCGCTGAACTTTTGGGGAAGAAGATCTTTATCCACCGAGACCCCTTGGGATGTGAGTTCTTGAAACTTGTAGTCGCTGGAAAACTTGCTTAGGCTCTCTTGCATGAGGTCTATTTGTTGTTGTTTCACGGGATCATCGATCTTAAGTGCGAGAAGCTTCAGTGTCTCAGTTACAGTAGCCAGTTGGTTCTTGAGGTCATTGACTTCTTCTTGAGTTGCCATTATAACTCTCGCTTTCCTCTTGCGGGCTACAGGTTTGTCGAAAAGTTGGACTTGTACGAAGAGGTTATCTTTGATTAATCGTCCTTCCTTTCTTGACCACGCGCTGTAAATTAAGCCAATTTGCGTTTTAATTACTTGACTCGAATCAACTTGACTTTATGGTTTTTATTTTTTTTTGAAAAATGTATATATTTTTTTAGGGAACTAAGTATTATTATTTATTGGAGGATTAATATCCGACTTACCCCCCTTAAAAAAAATGACGAAAAAAAAAAAACGCGCACACGAGACTCTCTTAATCATGGTCAAAACATGTGTATTGGTGTGTGCATTGAGTGTAAGTGACATGTTTGGACTCTTGTGTAAGACCATGGAACTTAGTGCCTAAACTCGAACATTGATTCAATTAAGCATAATTGTCAGCAAAATTAACCGAATTAAACAGAAAACTGATTAATTAGACATTAGGTGATGACTCGACAAATAATCCGAACTGTCGGCCAAGCGAGAGGACTGGCGTCGCATTATGGTGATTGGCGCCAGACAATTAAGTAAATGTCTGGCGCTACACACTACAATGTTGCGCTACAGCTCAGACTTTGGCGCCAATATTGGAGGCTTGGTCTGGGACTGTTTTCGGTATTATTAGTCAACTGGGGTATGCCTAAAGTCGTACTAGGTCAATTTCGATTAAAAAAATAAAAAAAATAAAAAGAAAAAAAGAAAACTTTATTGACTCAAATTAATTAATTAATTAATTAATTAGGCAAAGTTCTTTAAGTCATTAATTTTAGTCTCAACACAAATCAACAAACGGTTAAGAGAAACATGGAATATATATGCACAACAAATAATTCACAATTAGTCAAGTAGGCACAATATGATGCAATGAGTTTGCAACCTAACCATGGCTCTAGTTCTCTAAAGTTCGGGATATGGTTTAGTCAAATAGGGTCCATGGTTAATTGTCCGGATGCAGCGCGCTGAAGCCTAACCGTGAAGGGTTGGCGCGAGTGGATGGGACACCGCGAGTTTTAGAAAAAACTCGCTTCCATGGTTTGGTGAATTCAACATCTCGGATGTACCCTTTGTTGCCAGGAGCGTTCAATCGGGTAGATGGAGCATGAATTCCCAGAGGGTTATGTCCATATTTAGAACACATATGGGTTTTAGAAAAGTGAGAAAAAATTTAATCAGGAAGTAGGATCGAGAAAACAATACGAAAAACCGGTCGAAATTAGAACGCATATTTCTGGCTCGGTATTGGGGGAAATTGGCACCAGCAAACAGAGACTGGCGCCAACTTTTAACTGTAGCGCCGGGCGCCAATACTGGCGTCTTGCGCTACGGCTAAAAGTGTGGCGCCAAGCTCTGGCCCCTGACGCTACTTCCCACATGCCTCAGCAGCTTTCTGTGCTCGATAAAATCTTCCAGTTTCGCGCGGTGTTATTTCAGTCCTAGTTGTGAAAGACATTTCTTAAATTTCCTACGTGTAAAATCCTATGTTTTTTACTCATTACGGATGGTCTTTCCAATGAGAACCTTTTTATGCATATGACAATAATGTTAATCAAAATTACGCACATGAAATACTTAGAACTTTTCGAGTCTCATCCACTCATTCTAAATAATTGCCGAAACAAATTCAGGAATTAAAATAGAAATCCTCCCCAGTGGTGTCGCCAAAAACTGTAGGGAATAATTTCAAGCCTTTAAAAATCCCACTAGCCTGAACCCCACTGTGATCATACACTAAAGTACGGTGGCGTCCAAAAGGGAAGAAGATAGAGCAAAAGAGTCGCCAACAAGTTTTTTTAGGAACTTGTAAACCATTCACGAGGTGAAGGTTACACCCCTTAACGATCCAAGAGATCGTCAACTCCATAAGGTCATGAACCAAATAAGGGTTCGGGGATGATGGTACAAATCCAACCTAAAAGAGATTGAACCTGCTCTAATAATAGGCCTCTACTTTATTCTGCTCGTATTCATGTGCGCTTTCTGACTAACATACAATCAATAGGATTACCCTAAACCTATTTAATCTATGTTGGTTGAATTTAATGCACAAATAAATCTATTATTGGCGATCACTTGAATTATATTCATAATTAACCCTAACAAGATTATTAATTATCTTATTAAGCGCGATTACAAGTACCAATTCCCTTTAACATGCAATAAAAGGTGATCAAGCAATAAAAATAAAAATAATATGTATCAAACAACATAATAATAAATAATCACCATAAAAATAATAATTATAAAAAAATCATGACAATAATGAATATCATAATCATAGAAATCATAAATATTAATAATCATAATAATAACAATATTCATGTAAAAGCATAATAAAAGTAAGATCCTAGGCATGATACTAACCAGATTAATAACAAACCCTAGCATGTCACTAAGCATTAAAAATCAAGTCTTTAACCCTAACATGATACTAACATGAATAAATATTAGGAAGAGAATAAAAGGCATTATAGCAATCATATTTAATATTAAAAATACCCTAGACATGATACTAGGAATATCATAATAACAATATAAACATGATATCTACATCATAATACAAATTAATCAATTAAAGTACTTATATTACTTGGATGCTTCGTACCTCTTTCTAATAACAAAATACACACGTTAGTAACTTCAAAGAAAATAATAAACAAAACAATTAAATTAAATAATTGAAAGAGAGATTTGGGACCAAACCCTCAGAAATTAAAACCTTTCACGCCTAGGGCGAAGGCAACTTCGAATATGGCTAGGTGTTTCTAGATCTTGTGAATGCGGAATTTTGTATGAAAAAGCAAGAAAGAATTGAATGCTAAAGAATTAATTTTTATTGAGAATTGATGAATGAAAGATGTAGATGATAAATGAATTGTAGAGGAAAGCTAATTAAAACTAATTGTTGATGAGAATTCGTGAATCAAAACGGAGTTTTTGATACGATATTTATAGAGAAAATCAGCCAAAAAAGATAATTTAACAAAAGAGAGTCTGAAGATCGCAAAACAGGACTGGCGCCAACCCCGGCTAGCTAGCGCCAGGCACCAGTGGCTAGCGCCAGGCGCCAATGGCTAGCTTCTAGCGCCAAGCCTGGTTCCAGGCGCCAAGGCCTGGGGTTGGACGCCAAACTGGATTTCAACGCGTTTTCGAAAATCTGATAAATTTACCGTACTGGAAGATAAAATAATATAATTTCTTCGAAAATGCTATTTGATCTTGATTAAAACTCTGAAAAGTCAACTAAGTCAACTTATCAATGCTAATTGAATTAGGAATGAAAAGAACCTTCTAGAATATTCTAGAAGACCAAAACCATTCCTAATTGCATTAGGAATGATAAATCATATTAGGCCCTCCCCTAGACCATTGGGCCGTACATAAAGCTCAAACCGGGCCCAGTTTAGTAAATTGGCCATAACTTCCGCAATATTCATCGGAATTGGGCTTATAATATATCGTTGGAAAGGTCTTTGCAAGCCCCATCTAACTAGACCTTTCCACACTTTCGTTTATTCGATTATGATTCGACGTGAAAGGCACTCATCACTGGGTTTGGTTTTGGGGATACACAAATGGGTGTCTACACTAGGTGTTTCTAGATCTTGTGAATGCAGAATTTTGTATATGAAAACAAAGTTTAGAGGAAAAAGAAAAAGAATTGAAAGATTAAAGAATGCTAATTAAAACTGATTGGAGATGAATGATCGTGAGAATAGGTGAATCAAAACGGAGTTTTTAATACGATATTTATAGAGAAAATCAGCCAAAAAGATAAAATAAACAAAACAGAGTTTGACGCACAAAAAACAGAGCAGGCGCCACCCCTGGCTAGCCAGCGCCAGGCACCAACACTAGCGCCAGGCGCTAATGGCTAGCGCCAGGCGGCAGGCCTGGTTCCAAGCGCTAAGGCCTGGGGTCAGGTGCCAAGCCTGACTTTAATGCGTTTTCGAAAATCATATAAATTTTCCGTACTAGAGGATAAAATCATATAATTTCCTCAAAAATGCTATTTTATTTTAATTAAAACTCTGAAAAGTCAAAAAGTCAATTTATCAATGTTAATTGAATTAGGAATGAAAAGAACCTTCTAGAAGATTCTAGAAGACTAAAACCATTCCTAATTGCATTAGGAATGATAAATCATATTAGGCCCTCCCCAAGATCATTGGGCTGCATATAAGGCTCAAAACGGGCCTTGTTTAGTAATTTGGCCATAACTTCCTCAATATTCATCGGAATTGGGCTTATAATATATCGTTGGAAAGCTCTTGTCAAGCCCCATCTAACTACACTATTATTGGACCCATATCATGGACAAACCAAACTGGATTGGCTATTTCTTAAAACAAGTTTTCAAAATCAGAGAGAAAAGAAAAGAAAATTTTCCGCAACACTAGACTTTCCACACTTTCGCTTCATTCGATTATGATTCGACGTGAAAGGTACTCATCACTGGGTTTGGTTTTGGGGAGACACAAATGGGTGTCTACAACAGCCAACCTATGTTCTCGAGACATTGCCAGAAGCTTCGATACGTTCATTTCGACTTTGGTTTTCTTGTACTGTTTGACGATGTCATTATCTTCAATGTTAGGTATGGGAGCTTGCTGTGTGGTTGGCATGGGTTGTGTTGATGAATCTTCTTCAACCCAAAAGCCATCCATGGCATATGAGACCGAAGGTGGAGGTCCTACCATGTCTTTCAAATAGACGTCTTCTCGTCGCTGTTCCAAACTCCATTACTATTTGCATCCTCTTCTTGTGGAACTTGGACTAGCTTCTTATCATCAATCATTTTCTAAATTAAATCCTTGAATTTAAAACAGTTTTTTGATAGTATGACCCCCTGATTGATGATATTGACAATAATATCTATCTGTCCTTTTTAATGATTAAAATGGTCTTGGTTCGAGAGGTTTGATCTCGCCACTCTCGGAGAGCATTTTGAAAATTTGTTTGTATGGGATCCCAATTGGAGTGTATAGTCAATTACTCTTCTTGGGTTTATCAGTGACTTGCAAAGAAAAGTGTTTCCTCGTTCCCTTGCTAGCTAGAGGTAATGAGATCTTATTGGCTTCTACAAGATCTTGAATGAGGTTTTGAAACCTATAGCATTCATTTGTGGTATGACCGTTCCCTCGATGGTACTTGCAGTAGGACTTGGGATCCCACCTTGAAGATCGCTTTTCTGGTGTTGGATCCTCAGTAGGACCAATAGGTTTGATTAGTCCTTGATCATAGAGATAATCAAAAGTAGCATCAAAGGTCATTCCTATGGGTGTGAATTCTCTTTTAGGTTCATTTTTCGGGAGTGGAACCTCGTCATATTTCTTCTGAAGTTCTTTTACAACCTTGAGGGCTTCACGTAGCAAGTGTGATCCTTCCATCATAGTCAGTGTAAGCAATTGTAAGTCCTCTTTACTTGCTAATTCAAGGATGTTATCCATGGCGTCGAAAAAGATCTCCTCCTCTTCTTCGATGGCATGGATTTCTTTAACAGGTTTGATGAGAGATGAAGGATCAACTTTGTTTTCCTCATCAGAGATGGCCAAGGAATGAGCGAGAGGCGCATTGTCAATACTTGGATTCTTACTGGCAGCGGGCAATGGCAGCTTGTTGTTGTCGATTAAGTCTTGGATAGCTTCTTTAAGCTTCCAACAGTTCTCGGTAATATGGCCCCTACCTTGGTGATACTTGCAATGTGCGTTAGGGTTCCATTTAGCCGTTCTCTTTTCCACTGGTGGGTCCCCAAATGGTCCAATAGGAGTTATAAGACCTTTTGCATTTAATCAGTCAAATGCGGTGTCATAATTCATGTTAATAGGAGTAAAGTTTCCCCTAAATGGTTTATTTTGTCCTTGATTATTCATAGCAAGGACTTCACCTAGGTTAAAAGTGCTAAAATTGTTTGAGTGGGTGGTTTTGGAAGAAGAAGGATTGTCGTTCTTCTTGCCTTTCCAGCCACTATTGGAGTTATTGTTGGCAGCTTTCAACTTAGCCAGGTCGTCTTCAATATTAATTTCAATGTCGTAGACGGCCTTGAAGGTATGGAGATTATTATGATATTTGAGATACTTGAAGTATTTTTCTTGAAGGTTTTTGATGAATAGCCTTACAGACTCTTTTTCATTGGGCACCTCAATCATCTTAGCTGAGGTTTCTCTCCATTTTTTAAAGAAGGAGGTGAAGCCTTCATTCTCCTTCTGCTTGAGGATTTCAAGTTCTCTATGGTCAGTCTCAACTTGAATGTTGCATTTGTATCTATCAACGAAAGTGTTTGCTATGGACTCCCAGGTGGAGGTTTTTTCTTTCTCGAGAGAAAAGAACCATTGCTGGCAAACGGTTTTGAGAGATAGTGAGAACAGATAGGGGAACACCTTCTTATCGATACCCTTAATACTCATTATTGTTTTGAAGGCTCTTAAATGATAATAAGGGTGATCAGTTGCTTTGAATTTCGGGATGTCGTTGGCATTGAACTTCTGCGGAAGAAGATCCTTGTTCACCGAGACCCCTTGTGAGCTAATCCCTTGAAACTTGTAGTCGCTTGATAGCTTGCTCAAACTCTCTTGCATGAGGTCCATCTGTTGTTGTTTCACGGGGTCATCGATCTTCAGGGTTAGAATCTTTAGTGCCTCAGTCACGGTAACCAGTTGGTTCCTAAGCTCATTGACTTCTTCTTGTGTTGCCATTGCTGTCCTAGCTTTCCTCTTACGAGCGATGGGTTTGTCGAAAAGTTGGACTTGTACAAAAAGATTGTCTTTGATTAACCGCCCTTTCTTTCTTAACCATGCACTATAATTTAAACCGTTTTAATTATTTGACTCAAATCGACCTTGACTTTACGGTTTTAAAGAGGAAAAATAAAAAAAAAATAGGTGCATATTTTTGGCAAAAATAAGGTATATATTTTTAGGAATCAAGTATGGTATTTAAATTAGAGGATTAATATCCGAATTACCCCCCTAAAAAAAATGACGGAAAAAACGTGCATACAAGACTTTCTTAGACATGGTCAAAAGTGTGTATTAGTGTGTGCGTTACGTGGTGAGTGTAAGTAACATGCTTGGACTTTTGTGTAAGACCATGGGACTTGGTGCCTAGACTCAATTAATGACTTAACAAGGCATTATTAATAGTAAAATTTAACCGAATTGATTAGCAAACTGGTTAATTGGACACAAAGTGATGACTCGAGCAATAAACCGAACTGTCGTCAAAACGACAGGACTGGCGCCTCTCTTTGCAGTGTAGCGCCAGACGATAGAACTGTCGCTAGGAGCCACACTCCACAGAGTGGCGCTACAATTTAAACTTCGGCGCCATTACTGGGGCGTCAATCTGAAACTGTTATCGGTATTATTGATCAACAGGGGTATGCCTAAAGTCGTACTAAGTCAACTCTTGTTAAAATATTAGACTTTATTTACTCAAATTAATTAATTAATTAATTAATTAATTAGGTAAAGTTCTTTTAGTCATTAATTTATTTAATCTTAGCACAAGTCAAACAAACGGTTAGGAAAAACACATACCATATGCACAACAAACAATGCACAATTAGTCAAGTAGGCACAGTATGATGCAATGAGTTTGCAACCTAACCATAGCTCTAGTTCTCTAAAGTTCGCGATATGGGTTAGTCAAAGAGGGTCCATGGTTAATTTTCCGGATGCACCGCGTGGAAGCCTAACCGTGAAAGGTTGGCGCGAGTGGATGGGACACCGCGAGTTTAGAAAAACTTGCTTCCATGGTTTGGTGAATTCAACATGCTCAGATGTACCGTTTGTTGCTTAGAGCGTTCAATCAGGTAGATGGAGCATGAATTCCCAGAGGGTTATGTCCATATGTAGAATACATATGGGTTTCAGAAAAGTGAGAAAAACTCAATCAGGAAGTAGGATCGAGCAAACAATGCTAAAAATTAGTCGAAATTAGAACGCATATTTCTGGCTCGGCATTGGAAGAACTTGGCTCTAGCAAAAAGAGGCTGGCGCCAGCCTTTTGCTTTAGCGCCTGGCGACAGAGGCTGTCGTCTGGCGCTAAGGTCAAAATAATGGCGCTAATCTTTGTTTGCTGACGCTAGTTCCTACATGCCTCAACAACTTTCTGTGCTCGATATAAATTTCCAGTTTCGCGCAGTGTTATTTCGATCCTAGTTGTGAAAGATATTTCTCAAATTTCCTACGTGTAAAAATCCTACGTTTTAACTCATTACGGATGGTCTTTCCAATGAGATCTTTTTTATGCATATGACAATAATCTTAATCAAAATTACGCACATGAAATACGTAGAACTTTTCGAGTCTCATCCACTCATTCTAAATCATTGCTGAAATAAATTTCAGGAATTAAAATAGAAATCCTCCCCAGTGGAGTCACCAAAAACTGTAGGGAATATTTCAAGAGCTAGCCCTAGCTTGAACCCCACTGTGATCATACACTTAATTATGGTGGCGTCCAAAGGGAAAGAATATAGAGCAAAAGAGTCGCCAACAAGTTTTAGGAACTTGTAAACCGTTCACGAGGTGAAGGTTATACCCCTTAACGATCCAAGAGATCGTCAACTCCAATAGGTCTTGAACCAGGACTGGTAGTTCGGGGATGAAGGTACAAATCGAACCTAAAAGAGATTGAACCTACCCTAATAATAGGCATCTACTTTATTATGATCGTATTCATGTGCGCTTTCTGACTAACATGCAATCAATAGGATTAACCCTAAACATGTTTATCTATGTTGGTTGAATATTAATGCACAAATAAACTATTATTGGCGGTCACTTGAATTATAATCGTAATTAACTCTAAACAAGAATATTATTAATTATCTTATTAAGCGTGATTACAATTACAAATTCCCTTTAAACATGCAATAAAAGGCGTGATCAAGCAATAACAATAAATATCATCAAGCAACATAATAATAATAATTATAATAATCATAATAATAAACATGTTCATGTTAAAAGCATTATAATAGCAAGATCCTAGGCATGATACTAACAAGATTAATAACAAACCCTAGCATGTCACTAAGCAATAAAGATCAAAGCTTTAACCCTTACATGATACTAACAATCATAAATACTAGGAAGAATATAAAAGGCATCATACTTTTAATCATACTTGATATTAAAGTTACCCTAGACATGATACTAGGAAGATCAAAACTCCCTAACATAACATTAGGAAGCATAATAACAACCTAAGCATGATTTCTACATAATAAAAACAATAAAAACCATTAAAGTACTTACTTAGATGCCTCGTACCTCATTCTAATAACAAAGTACACACGTTAGTAACTTCAAGGAAATTAATAAACAAAAATTAAATTAAATAATAATTGAAAGAGAGATTTGGGACCAAACCCTCATAAATTAAAAACCTTTCACATCTAGGGCGAAGGCAACTTCGAACTTAGCTAGGTGTATCTAGGTCTTGTGAATACAGAATTTTGTATTGGAGAAAAGGCTAGTTTAGAAAAGAGAGAGAGAATAATCAAGAATTTATTGATGAAAGTTGGGGAAAAGAGAGAGTTGGTGAATGAAAACGGAGTTTTTAGAAGGCTATTTATAGAGAAAATTAACCAAAAAGATAGAAAATCGAAACAGAATTTTGACGCGCAAAAACAAGGTTAGCGTCAGGCGCTAATGCTGGTGTTTGGCGCTAACTTAATTATTGACGCGTTTTCTTAAATCATATAGAAATTGACCGTACAGGAGGATAAAATCGCATTTTCCTCAAAAACATCCTTTTATTCTGATTAAAACTCTAAAAAGTCAACAAAAGTCAATTTATCAATGCTAATTGAATTAGGAATGAAAAGAACCTTCTAGAAGAATCTAGAAGACTAAAACCATTCCTAATTGCATTAGGAATGATAAATCCATATTAGGCCCTCCTCTAGATCATTGGGCCGCATATAAGGCTCAAACCGGGACCAGTTTAGTAATTTGGCCATAACTTCCTCATTTTTCATCGCATTTGGGATTATAATATATCGTTGGAAAGCTCTTTTCAAGACCTATCCATATACACTAATATTGGACCCATACTATGGACCAACCAAACTGGATTGGCTGTTTTCTTAAAATAGGTTTTCAAAAACAAAGAGAAAAGAAAAGAAATTAAAACTATCCGCAACACTAGACTTTCCACACTTTCACTTCATTCGATTATGATTCGAAATGAAAGGTACTCATCACAGGGTTTGGTTTAGGGGAGACACAAATGGGTGTCTACAGGGCTACAGATCCATATATAGGTGGCACGACACGTAACTCTTTCAAGAACTCCGGTTAAGATGTTCCGCAATCCTAAATTACTATGTATACGACGATACCTGTAGAAAAATGTTAGTTCTACAGATAAAAGAGTAAAGGGATAGAATTCTTATCTGACACCAGTGTAACGGTGACAAATGAATTTGGCATCTTTCTATGCTTGAAGGAATCCACCGGATTACGTTTGTTGAAATGCTTTCTTGCTTGAGGAAAGCCAACAGATAAGTTTGGTAGCTTTCTATGCTTGAAGAAATTATCGAATTATACTTTCCATGATTGAGGAAAGTCAACATATGAATTTTGCGGTTTTCTATGCTTGAAGAAACCCACCGATAATATTTTCCATGCTTGAGGAAAGTCGATAAATGATTTTGGTAAATTTATGTGCTTGAAGAAACCCACCGATTGAGAGAATTTCCATGCTTGAGGAACATCGACATATGATGTAATCGCAAACTTCTTCGCTTTGAGAGATGACAACGACCGACAATTTTCCATGCTTGAGGAAAAACTTGTCTAATTAGATCGCAATTCTCTGTGTATCGAGAACCTTGTGCCGTGAATCGTCTTCGCTTGGGAGATGATCACAAAAATGATGATGGTTTGCTTGTCCCCTAACGTGGGCTATAAATGGTTCGCTTGTCCCCGAATGTGGGTTGTAGATGGCTCGATTTCCCAAACTTGGGATGTAGATGATCCGCTTGTCCCCGAACGTGGGCTGTAAGTGGTCCGCTTGTCCCCGGACATGGGCTTTAGATGGTCCGCTTGTTCCAAGACGTGAGCTGTAATTGAAACCTGCAAAATAAAATTTGCCAAGGGACTCGTATAGACTATGATTGACTTTACCAACTAACTTGACTAAGTTTGACTTGAGATGACATGACATGTGTATAACTTGTGGTTGTTTGTGTATATTGTGTGTATGTGTGCAAACACAAGCAACAGAAAATGAAAAACCAAAAATTTTCCGTCATAATTGTCATGAGACGAGTGGAAGGTACCGACTTTCTCCCGAAAAAGAAAGACGAGAAAATTGAAGTATGGATTGAATTGTTTGTCTTAAAAATATTGTATGCATGATGCATGTTCTTAGGCAAGGAGGCTAAGGACATTTACATCATGTTACACGATAGTTGAATGAACTTAGGTCATGAAGCTAAGCATCATATATGGTGTAAAGAAGAGATCTTGAACGTCACCTAGGTCTGGAAGCTAAGCACGTATATAGATGAAGTGATTATTGCATAATGAACGTTTCTTAGGTCAAGGAGCTAAGAACGATATGCTTTGTATGACTAAAAATCATTGATATATAAAAGTTGCTCATCACATTATCCGATGCATGAAACAATGAACATTGCTCATGTCAAGAAGCTAACCAAGTACACAATGTTTCTTCTAATGAATGTTGTCTTGAAAGATGATAAAACATGCACAGTGTTGAAAAAAGATTTGACGATCAAGGGTTCTTAAAGGGAAGGATGAACGATATGGATATGGATCTGTGAGTGAAGTGTGTGAATGTGATACTAAGGCTGGCTATAAGGGTTGTGGTGATTATAATATATGTGAGAAGAGTCAAAGATGTTGACTCTTTAAGCTGGGTAGGCTAACTGATGTGGGTTCCAGCTCTTACGTCTTTTTTTAACTCGATCAAGCATGGATCCGTTAGGAATCAGGCCAACGTAGCTCTAGCCGAACTTTGCACAAGTGTATGTACACCTCAAAGAGGTCTTTCAAGGTTCACAATATGGTTAAGTTGATGGTTTAAAGAATAAAAGGGTACAAGGCTCAAGACCCAAGAGAATCCCCAAGAAGAAAAGGGTACAAGGCTCAGATCATGCGGTCCAACACTCACTTAGAATTCATGTTTCTTAGGCACGGTACCAAGCACTCGATGAGAGACGCAATTTGAGACGTGTTCATATCAAAGAAATTGGAACACTTGCTCTTAGACGTAGTTTTGTTGTTGCTTTGCTACTTTTTTTTACTTGCTTTTGAATGTTATACAAATTACACACCTTCCTATCCCAGGTTTAAGTGAATGTGGGTTGAATAAATAAGGCCAATCGTTAGATGAGGCTCAAACTGGTTGATAAAGAAATGGATATATGATTGAGTGGTTAATAGGGAATGACAAGGTTGCAAGGTACCTCAAATCATTGTTATACCTTGTGTTCGGTTCGACAATTGATTTTTTTTTTTTTTTTTGGCTAATCACATGATTGAATGTAAGAAAGAGATGCTAATTTATGAAGAAGGTAAGAAATGTGACTCATAGACACATGGATAAGGAGAACCTATGCTAGACTATATAAGGGAAAGGGTTTGAAACAAAAGAAGAAGAAAACATGAAATCTTGGTGACAAGCTTCAATCATGCTTTGTCTTCATGGCTGTTTATCAATTACTTCTTTCCTTTAGGTGAGTGTAGACAAACATTTGTGTCTCCCCAAAACCAAACCCAGTGATGAGTACCTTTCGCGTCGAATCATAATCGAATGAAGCGAAAGTGTGGAAAGTCTAGTGTTGCGGAAAGTTTTTATTTTCTTTTCTCTTCTCCCTGTTTTTGAAAACTTTATTTTAAGAAAACAGCCAATCTAGTTTGGTCGGTCCATGATATGGATCCATTAATGGTGTGGTTGGATGGGGCTTGCAAATACCTTTCCAATGATATATTATAAGCCCAATTCCGATGAATATTGAGGAAGTTATGGCCAATTTACCAAACTGGGCCCATTATGAGCTTTATACGCGGCCCAATGATCTAGGGGAGGGCCTAATATGATTTATCATTCCTAATGCAATTAGGAATGGTTTTAGTCTTCTAGATTCTTCTAGAAGGTTCTTTTCGTTCCTAATTCAATTAGCATTGATAAGTTGACTTTGTTGACTTTTCAGAGTTTTAATTAAAATCAAATAGCATTTTCGAAGAAATTATATTATTTTATCCTCCAGTACGGTAAATTTATCAGATTTTCGAAAACGCGTCGAAATCAAACTTGGTGTCCAACCCCAGGCCTTGGCGCCTGGCGCTAGCCATTGGCGCCTGGCGCTAGTGCTGGTGCCTGACGCCAGCTAGCCAGGGTTGGCGCCAGCTCTGTTTCTTGAGCGTCAGACTCTGTTTTGTTAATTCTTTAATCTTTCATCTCTTTCTTTCTTCTTCTAAACTTTGTGTTCTCATACAAAATTCCGCATTCACAAGATCTAGAAACACCTAGCCATATTCGAAGTTCCCTTCGCCCTAGTCGTGAAAGGTTTAATTTCTGAGGGTTTGGTCCCAAATCTCTCTTTCAATTATTTAATTTAATTGTTTTGATTATTATTTTCCTTGAAGTTACTAACGTGTGTATTTTGTTATTAGAAAGAGGTACGAGGCATCAAAGTAAGTGCTTTAATTGATTTCTTGATTTATGATGTAGAAATCATGTTTATATTGTTATTATTATTCCTAGTATCATGTCAAGGTTATTTATAATATTAAATATGATTTTTGTGATGCTTCCTATGTTCTTCCTAATATTTATGATTGTTAGTATCATGTTAGGGTTAAAGATTTGATTTTTATTGCTTAGTGACATGCTAGGGTTTGTTATTAATCTTGTTAGTGTCATGCCTAGGATCTTGCTATTATTGTTATACATTAATATTAACATGAACATGATTATGATTATAATTGTTATAATTTATGAAAATTATGAATATTATGAATATTATTATTATTATTATTATTATTATTATTATTATTATTATTATTATTATTATTATTATTATTATTATTATTATTATTATTATTATTATTATTATTATTATTATTATTATTATTATTATTATTATTATTATTATTATTATTATTATTATTATTATTATTATTATTATTATTATTATTATTATTATTATTTTGATGATGATTATTTTATTTATGATGATATAGTTATTATTATGATTATTATAATTATTATATTTTATTATTTATTATGTTGCTTGATTATTTATATTTATTGCTTGATCACACCTTTATGCATGTTTAAAGGGAATTGGTACTTGTAATCACGCTTAATAAGATAATTAATAATCTTGTTAGGTTAATTGTGATTATAATTCAAGTGATCGCCAATAATAGTTTATTTGTGCATTAATATTCAACCAACATAGATTAAACAGGTTTAGGGTTAATCCTATTGATGGTATGTTAATCAGAAAGCGCACATGAATACGATCAGAATAAAGTAGAGGCCTATTATTAGGGCAGATTCAATCTCTTTTAGGTTGGATTTGTACCTTCATCCCCAAACCCTTATTTGGTTCATGACCTTATGGAGTTGACGATCTCTTGGATCGCTAAGGGGTGTAACCTTCACCTCGTGAACGGTTTACAAGTTCCTTAAAAACTTGTTGGCGACTCTTTTGCTCTATCTTCTTCCCTTTTGGACGCCACCGTACATTAGTGTATGATCACAGTGGGGTTTAAGCTAGTGGGATTTAAAGGCTTGAAATTATTCCCTATAGTTTTTTGGTGACTCCACAGGGGAGGATTTCTATTTTAGTTCCTGAATTTGTTTAAGCAATGATTTAGAATGAGTGGATGAGACTCGAAAAGTTCTAAGTATTTCATGTGCGTAATTTTGATCAACATTATTGTCATATGCATAAAAAGGATCTCATTGGAAAGACCATCCGTAATAAGTCAAAAACATAGGATTTTACACGTAGGAAATTTGAGGAATGTCTTTCACAACTAGGACTGAAATAACACCGCGCAAAACTGGAAGATTTTATTGAGCACAGAAAGCTGCTGAGGCATGTGGGAAGTAGCGTCAGGGGCCAGAGCTTGGCGCCAGACTTTTAGCCGTAGCGCCAGACGCCAGCATTGGTTCCAGGCGCTACAGTTAAAATATGGCGCCAGTCTCTGTTTGCTGGCGCCAATTTCTCCCAATACCGAGCCAGAAATATGCGTTCTAATTTCGACTGGTTTTTCGTATTGTTTGCTCGATCCTACTTCCTGATTGAATTTTTTCTCACTTTTCTGAAACCCATATGTGTTCTACATATGGACATAACCCTCTGGGAATTCATGCTCCATCTACCCGATTGAACGCTCCGTGCTACAAAGGGTACATCTGAGATGTTGAATTCACCAAAGCATGGAAGCGAGTTTTTTTTTCTAAAGCTTGCGGTGTCCCATCCACTCGCGCCAACCCTTCACGGTTAGGCTTCCGCGCAGTGCATCCGGACAATTAACCATGGACCCTCTTTGACTAAACCATATCCCGAACTTTAGAGAACTAGAGCCATGGTTAGGTTGCGAACGCATTGCATCATATCGTGCCTACTTGACTAATTGTGCATTATTTGTTGTGCATATATATTCTATGTTTCTCTTAACCGTTTGTTGACTTGTGTTGAGATTAAATAAATTAATGACTTAAAGAGCTTTGCCTAATTAATTAATTAATTAATTAATTATTTAATTTGAGTCAATAAGGTCTAATTTTTTTCAATCGGAATTGACCTAGTACGACTTTAGGCATACCCCGGTTGACTAATAATACCGAAAACAGTCCCAGACCGAAGCTCCACTATTGGCGCCAAGGTCTGAGTTGTAGTGCCACACTATGGTGTGTAACGCCTGACGACAGCTATGATGTCTGACGCCAAGCTCCACAGTGTGACGCCAGTCCTGTCGCTTGGCTGACAGTTCGGATTATTGGTCGAGTCATCACCTAGGGTCTAATTAACAAGTTTGTTAATTAATTCGGTTAATTTTCACTGTCAATAACACCTTGTCGAGTCATTAATCGATTCTTAGTCACGTAGTCTAGCCACATGGTCATGACACGAGTCTTAACATGTCACATACACTCACTAGTGATAGCACACACTTTGAGTATACCTCACCATGACCATGTTTTAGGTCCATGCATGAGTCAGTCTTTCCGTCATTTGAGTTGGGGGGTACATTCTATTCCTAATTCTTCATATCCCTCCATCTATATCACTTTTCTTCATATTCTATTCCAATCTTTCTTCACTTCCTCCATCCATTGGATGTTGAATAAAGTTCGAGTCAAATAATTAACAATAAGTATCCCCAAATTCCTTTTCCACAGCACTTGGTCAAGGAGAGAAGGGCGATTAATCAAGGACAACCTCTTTATTCAAGTCTCACTTTTTTATAAACCAATTCGTCAAAAGAGGAAGGCTAAAAAGATAATGGCAACTCAAGAGGAAGTTAATGAAATTAGGAGTCAATTGACTAACGTGACTGAAACACTGAAACTTCTCGCAGTCAAGATCGATGATCCCGTGAAGCAACAACAAATGAACCTCATGCAAGAGAGTCTAAGCAAGATATCTAGTGACTATAAATTTCATGGCATGAGTTCGCAAGGGGTCTCGCTGGATAAGGAACTTCTTTCACATAAGTTCAACGCCACTGACATCCCAAAATTCAAGGCAACAGATAATCCTTACTTTCATATAAGAGCTTTTGAAACCATAATGAGTATTAAGGGTATCGATAAGAAGGTTTTTCCCTCTCTGTTCTCACTATCTCTTGAAACCGTTTGCCAACAATGGTACTTCTCCCTTGACAAGGAGAAAACCTCTACCTGGGAATCGATAGTAAACGCTTTCATTGATAGGTACAAGTGCAATATCCAAGTTGAAACCGACCATAGACAACTTGAGATGCTAAGACAAAAAGATAATGAAGGCTTTACTTCTTTCTTTATTAAATGGAGGGAAACTTCCGCCAAGATGATTGAGGTCCCCACCGAAAAGGAGTCTCTGAGGATGTTTATCAAGAATCTCCAAGAAAAGTATTCGAAGCATTTAAAATATCAACACAACTTGAATACTTTCAAAGCCGTTTATGACATAGGTATCGAGATCGAAGACGACCTCGCAAAGCAAAAAGCTACTAACAATAGCAACCACGGTGGCTGGAAAGGAAAGAAGAACAACAATCTTTCTTCTTCCGAAAATGCCCACTCTAGTAATAATGTTAGTACCTTTGACCATAATGATGTCTTAGCCATGGACAATCAAGGATCTAAAAGGAAACCCAGGCGAGAGTTCACACCCATTGGAATGACCTACGATGCTGCTTTCGACGTCTCTACGATCGAGGATTAATCAAACCTATTGGCCCTACCAAGGATCCAACACCAGAAAATCGATCTTCGAGATGGAATCCAAACTCCTATTGCAAGTACCATCGAGGACGCGGTCATACTACTGATGAATGCTACAGGTTTCAAACCTCATTCAAGATCTCATAGAGGCAAATAAGATCCCATTGCCTCTAACTAGCGAGAAGACTAGGTGATGATGAAGCGAACGACACAAGACAAGAGGCGAGCTTCAACGACAGGATTTCATGACCTCTTTTTCTATTTCTTTTTCATTTTTTCCTTTCCCCAATAAGTCTAGCATAGGCACCTTTCTTTTCCCTTAGATTAATTTTGTAGATTCTTTATTTTCTTTTAATAAAATAAGCGTTTATTTCCTTGCATATGATCATCACATTGCATTGCATTAAAAACAAAAAAAAAAAAAAAAAATCGTGTCGAATCAAGCACAAGGTATACCAATGATTTCAGGCACCCCTTGTAGCCACATCATATCTCCTTTCACCTTTCAAATATACATCCTTTTCTCATAAGCCACTTTCAGCCTCGTCTAACGATAGACCCTTCTTCTTTCAACCTACATCTACCTAACCTTGGGATGGGATGGTGTGCAACTTATGCAATTCTAAAAAAAGGGGCTTGAGTGATTCAAAAAAATTAAAATAGAAAAAAAAAGCAAAAGCAAAAATAAATAAAAGTGTACAAAAGGGCAAGTGTTCCAATGTCTTTGATATGAAAATGTCTTCGATATGAACACGCCTCAGATTGCGTCTCTTATCGAGTGCTCAGTACCGTGTCTGAGAAACATGAATGCCAAGTGAAGTGATAGACCGCATGATCGGGATTGCCCACACTTATAAAAATAAAATAAATGCTAAAGCAAAAGAAAGAGCTAAAAAAAAAATAGAAACTCAAGCATAAAAATACAAAGATTCAAAAGCGAGGTTGCACACCTTGGGGGCTTACCTAGGGTCTTGAGCCTTTTTATCCCCTTCTTCTTCACCTTTAGCCTAAGCACGTTACAACCCTTAAAAAGACCTTTTTTGAGGTATACACACTTGTGCGAGGTTCGGATAGAGCTACGTTCGGCCTGATTCCTAACGGATACGTAGGCAACCTCACATCGAGGTGCGGCCGTAATAAAAATGCATTCATATTCACCTTCACACACTTACACCATGATCATATCAAGGGATTTCCTATGCTCATACCTATTCATTTAGAGCTAGACTTGGGGGCTTGATCCCTACATCATTAGATTACCTAGTCTAAGAGTCACCACCATTTGACTCTTTTAACAAATAATATTTTTCCACACACTTAGCCCTTGCGGCCTAACTTTAGTGTCACTATCACACACATCACAGATACATGACCAAATATATTTCCCTTAGGAACCCTTTGTCATGAAATCTTAACGCTGAAGCATGCTTTGTCAAAATCACTCATAATTGTCATTGCATCACAAAGTACGAAGTGCTTAGCCTCCGTGCCTAAGTTACCCAAATACTTTCATCGTGGAGTCAACAATTGAGAAAGCCTAGGATGAATTAATACTTGCACAACATTTGACTAAGCTCATTCAACATGCACCTTCAAACACTTCGATTCTTTTTTCGCGTCTTTCTTTTTCGGGAGAAAGTCGGTACCCTCCACAAAAATGACGGAAATTTTTGTTTTTCTGCATTTCGAGTCATATAAATATCGAGTTTCATGAGTCAACACTACGCACACACAAGTCACATCGAGTCGAGTCAACCTCGAGTCAGTCGATCACATCGAGTCAAGTTTATACCTTTAGTTGTGTCAAGTCAATGAGTCAAGCAATGCTAAACCTTAGGTCAACCCTAAGATAATTTGAAAATTGGCAAAGTTCTATAAGTAAAAAATAAATACAGGTGCAGCAGAATAGGGAAGACCCTACTTCAATTCTTGGCGCCAGAGATATCTCAGCAGCGACAGAGCTCGAAGCCTCTCAGAAAGGTGATTTCGACCTCATGCAGCAATTTCGGGTTCCTTGGTACACCAGTTAGCCCCTATAAAAAATTTGACATAATTAAGTAGTCGGTTCGATTACAATCGTAGTAAGTGGTTGACCTGACAAAAAATCGTCTCACTTAGCTTAAGCGCCTAAAACACTGGCTCATTACAATCGGTTCAAAAGCAAGCACTTAAACGACAATATTTCCAAATATGGATTGTCGCGCATTCTTATTAAACGACAAAGTTTTCCAAAAATTGGATTGTCATCCCCAACTGACAATATTTCCAAAAATGGATTGTCGTGCATCTTCTTTAACGACAATTTTTCAAAGATTGGATTGTCATCTCTGGCAAAGTTTCCAAGCGTGGATTGTCGTGATCCTTCTTTGTTTGGAAATTTTTTTCCAAGTTCGGATTGTCATCACTGGCAAGTTTTCCGAAATTGGATTGTCATACACCCAGTTCCCTATAGCAATATTTCCCAAAGGATTGTTGTAGGTTTCTATTCATCATAAATATTGGCAAAAGTTCCTCAACGTGGATTGTCATTCATTTCAGTAAGTGGCAAATTTTCCCGAAGTGGATTGTCGGTCAACTCTTTTTTGCAAATGTTCCAAGACGCGGATTGTCAATAGTGGCAATATTTTCCCAAAAGGATTGTTGCATAGCGTTGGCAAATTTCCCAGGTGGATTGCTTTCAAGAGTTATATTCCAAGATGTGGATTGTTGATCGTAGCAAAGTTCTTATGAAAGATTGTTACGAAGCATTAGCAACTTTTCCAAAAATTGGATTTTGGCAAATTTTCCGAGGTACGGATTGTCGCTTCATCGTGGCAACATTTCCAAGAATGGATTGTTACGTAGCATTGACAACTTTCCCTAAATCGGATTGTCATACATCATACAAGAGTTGTGTTGGCAACTATTCCCAAAGAAAAGAGGATTGTCATCATAGCAAAAGCACCGACATACTGGTTCACAAGCAGCAAAGTACCGACGTACTGGCATAGCAAACATTAAGAAGCAGTGATCTTTTCGAAGACTATCACAGCGGAAAAAGAAGCTCTTTGTTTAGAGACGAGTGAACATCGAAGCAGCAAGACAACATTCCCTAGCTTGCGGAGGGTTGTCACAAACAACTGAGGATTATATCAAGAGAAGCAATCTTCGATAGTATTCCCTAGAATGTGGAATATTATCAATGCGACTGAGGATTATTTCAAGAGAAATAATCTTCGATAGTATTCCCTAGGATGTTGAATATTATCATTGCGGAGAGGATTGTTTCAGGCGAAGCAATCTTCTAATTTGGAAGCAGTTACGGGCGTAGCGGTTTTCAAGCGGGATGGCATTCTGTAGCTTGCAGGAGGTCATTAAAACAATCAGTTACTTTCAGAGACGTGTGCTCGACGGTGCAAGATACGCGTTTCTTAACTCTTTTATCTGTTTAACTAACGCTAGTTTTGCAGATATCAGTGTTACAAGATTGATTTAGGATCGCAGAACGTTCTGAATCATTCTCCGTCCCTATCGCTACTTTGACTTTTGTTTTCGAAACTTGCGTTTCTCCAAACTCAGTCAAAGTGGGGGCTTCTGTAGACACCCATTTGTGTCTCCCCAAAACCAAACCCAGTGATGAGTACCTTTCACGTCGAATCATAATCGAATGAAGCAAAAGTGTGGAAAGTCTAGTGTTGCGGAAAGTTTTTATTTTCTTTTCTCTTCTCCCTGTTTTTGAAAACTTTATTTTAAGAAAACAGCCAATCCAGTTTGGTCGGTCCATGATATGGATCCAATAATGGTGTGGTTGGATGGGGCTTGCAAAGACTTTTCCAATGATATATTATAAGCCCAATTCCGATGAATATTGAGGAAGTTATGGCCAATTTACCAAACTTGGCCCAGTATGAGCTTTATACGCGGCCCAATGATCTAGGGGAGGGCCTAATATAAATTATCATTCCTAATGCAATTAGGAATGGTTTTAGTCTTCTAGATTCTTCTAGAAGGTTCTTTTTGTTCCTAATTCAATTAGCATTGATAAGTTGACTTCGTTGACTTTTCAGAGTTTTAATTAAAATCAAATAGCAGTTTCGAAGAAATTATATTATTTTATCCTCCAGTACGGTAAATTTATCAGATTTTCGAAAACGCGTCAAAATCAAACTTGGCGTCCAACCTTAGGCCTTGGCGCCTGCAACCAGGCTTGGCACCTGGCGCTAGCCATTGGCGCCTGGCGCCAGCTAGCCAGGGTTGGCGCCAACTCTGTTTCCTGAGCGTCAGACTCTGTTTTGTTAATTTATCTTTTTTGGCTGATTTTCTCTATAAATATCATATTTAAAGACTCCGTTTTCATTCATCATCTACATCTTTCATTCACAAATTCTCACCATATCTTCTCATTCACGAGTTCTCATCTACAATCAGTTTTTAATTAGCAATTCTTTAATCTTTCATCTCTTTCTTTCTTCTTCTAAACTTTTTGTTCTCATACAAAATTCCTCATTCACAAGATCTAGAAACACCTAGCCATATTCGAAGTTGCCTTCGCCCTAGTCGTGAAAGGTTTAATTTCTGAGGGTATGGTCCCAAATCTCTCTTTCAATTATTTAATTTAATTGTTTTGATTATTATTTTCCTTGAAGTTACTAACGTGTGTATTTTGTTATTAGAAAGAGGTACGAGGCATCAAAGCAAGTGCTTTAACTGATTTCTTGATTTATGATGTAGAAATCATGTTTATATTGTTATTATTATTCCTAGTATCATGTCTAGGTTATTTTTTAATATTAAATATGATTGTTGTGATGCTTCCTGTGTTCTTCCTAATATTTATGATTGTTAGTATCATGTTAGGGTTAAAGATTTGATTTTTATTGCTTAGTGACATGCTAGGGTTTGTTACTAATCTTGTTAGTATCATGCCTAGGATCTTGCTATTTTTATTATGCTTTAATATTAACATGAACATGATTATGATTATAATTGTTATAATTTATGATTATTATTATTTTAATGATGATTATTTTATTATGATTATAATTTTTTTATCGCTATAATAATTATTATTGTGATTAATATGGGTGTTATCATGATGATTATTCTTAATTATACTTGTGCTGATTATAATTATTATATTTTATTATTTATTATGTTGCTTGATTATTTATATTTATTGCTTGATCACACCTTTATGCATGTTTAAAGGGAATTGGTACTTGTAATCACGCTTAATAAGATAATTAATAATCTTGTTAGGGTAATTGTGATTATAATTCAAGTGATCGCCAATAATATTTTATTTGTGCATTAATATTCAACCAACATAGATTAAACAGGTTTAGGGTTAATCCTATTGATTGTATGTTAATCAGAAAGCGCACATGAATACGATCAGAATATAGTAGAGGCCTATTATTAGGGCAGATTCAATCTCTTTTAGGTTGGATTTATACCTTCATCCCCGAACCCTTATTTGGTTCATGACCTTATGGAGTTGACGAACTCTTGGATTGTTAAGGGGTGTAACCTTCACCTCGTGAACGGTTTACAAGTTCCTTAAAAACTTGTTGGCGACTCTTTTGCTCTATCTTCTTCCCTTTTGGACGCCACCGTACTTTAGTGTATGATCATAGTGGGGTTCTAGCTAGTGGGATTTAAAGGCTTGAAATTATTCCCTATAGTGAGGAAAAAAGATTGTTGTTGTTGATGCTTTGATTGGATGGAAAGAAGGAAGGAGTGACGTTCCCCTTATTCTTCCAACTATTTCTTAGTGATTTTAGACACAAGTACCGTGTACGGATGAACTCACTTAATGCATTCGCTCAATACTTGGATTGGAAAGGAAGAGTGTATGAAACAATTTTGAAATTTGATGGGAAATACTACACTCATTCTTATTACGACGGAAAATGACGCATGCATGGTCCTAGTATACGATCATAAACAATATAGTGCATTACTCGAAGAAAAAGTATGTGCAATGACTCAACATGTGTGATAAGGTGAGTTTATTAAGACTCGTGGTATGATCGCATGGCTAGACATGAGGATGTTGTGAAAAAGAAAGGACCCAATGACCAAATAGCACGGAAGACTAAAAGAAACTAACTTGATTAATTTTGTCCAATTATAATATTTATGCTATTTACTAGGTGAAAACAGCCCATTAGGAATCATTAGTCATAAATAAAATCAACCACAATCAAAGACAAAGAGCACATGTTAAGGTTAGCACAAAAAATCACAAGAAACTAGGAAGAGGACTAGAATTCTAGAAGAGTTAGGACTCATGGATATAAAAAATAAATAAAAATCTATAATCCTATGTTATTCGAGTTGACACAGATTAAAGAACATGGCTGACACTAGCTTCACAAGAAAAGATATAAAAAAATTTAGAAAAAAAACGAATGAAAGTTGACGCTAAAAAGACACCTAAACTAGATAGGCTGTAGTAAATCGGTTATAACTTTTGATATGTTATTTTGATTAGAACAACTCCAAATTAAAGATAAAACTTGGGGCTACAGATTCATAGTTGGCACAACACGTAACTCTTTCTAGAACTCCTGTTATGACCAAAACAAGTTAACTCTTGTGCAGGATACGAGAATAAAAATATGGGTTGACTCCAATTAAAAAAATAAAAAATCTATGACTCGACACTAAAAAATAAAAGGTTTAATAAGAAAAAAATTATGATTAAAAAAAAGTCAATAAAAAAATGCACATATAAGCACATCGTCAAGCATGATATAATGAATTTCGCAACCTAATGTAAAGATCTATGTTCCACTAAGGTCAAGCTTTTGGACGTCAAAGGATACCATTGTTAGGAGTTTGGACGCTTTAGCAAGGTAGCCTCCCTTGAGGGTGTATGCCAACGGGCGGCTTCGCGAGTTCGTGATGAAATCAAACACGACTCCATGGTTTGGGTGGATTTTAAAACTCGGATGAACCCTTATTGCCATGAGCGTTTTCGGGTTGATAGAGCGTAAATCCCCTGGCTAACCACATACGTAGAACACGTACTATTGTGTCCAAATAGGTAATCCAAAATGCATATGCATATGTAACAACTCTAATTAAATCGCTGGAATACAATTCAAGAATATTTCAAGTCTCATCCACTCATCTCAATTAAATACCTATCACTCAAATCGATAAATAACCAAGAATCCTCCCCAGCGGAGTCGCCAACTTGTAGGCGTCGTTTGAAGTGCGCCTACGTTAAAGCATGTTGTGAATATGCTTGGCACTCTTAGGAAGTTGGAATTGACATATACGATTAGGGACAACGGTTAGGGACAAGGAAAGTAGGGAGCCGCCAACAAGTTTTTAAGGAACTTGTAAACTGTTCGCGGATCATAAAAGACAACCACGAATAAACGGATAACGAAAGGCAACAACGATTGACCCGTGAAGGTTGCACCCCATTCATAATCCATGATTTTACTAACTCCATATGGTTTGGAACCACAAAAGGAGGATCGGGGATGATAGTACGAATTGAGTCATGGAGTCACATTCGCTCGTATTGGTCTCTACTCGATTTTTATAGTGAAAAGTGATTCATGCGATCTAAAAGGCATGAAAACAAAGATTCAATTTGCTCCAATTTATTATTATGCTAAATTGGTTGAATATTCATGCAACACATAATTCTAAAATATTGTGATCACTTGATTAAACAACAAGATTAAAAAGGAACCTAAACCGGCTGTCCAAATTATCTTATTAGTCGTCATTTTCAATTACATATTCCCTTTAACATGCAATATGGTGATCAATAAATAATAATATAATCAACATTAATATTGGAAGCAATTTAACAATAAGAACGTTAGTAAAATCAAATATAAATAAACCTAATCATGATACCAGAAATAAGAATAAAAATAAGAGTAATAAAGTGATTAATTACTCACTTTCCGCGTTTCCTTGAATTGCTACATCATGAATAAATTGTAAGTAACTTCAATAAAAATATAAATCAAATTGAAATAATCAAATTAAAAGTAAAGTTGATTTAGTCCAAATTATCAGTTAATTATACCTTTCACACCTTGGTTTAAGGACGGAATCTCGGGTTAAGTATGAACTCCTTGGAGTACTTAAGGGAAGTATTTTAAGAGAATAGGATGGCTAATATTTAGGCTAAAGAGGGAGAAGAGAATTATTTGATGATCAATCTTGTTGATCATTGAAAAAGGGGAGATATGACCTCTATTTATAAGGAAAAAGAAGGGTCGAAGGATTAAGAAAAGATAAGAATTCGAATTGGAATAATAGTCTTGCGATAGACAATAGATTTTGCAGTTTTTTATTTTATCATATCTTTTGATCTAAAAATCGGAATAAGAAAAATAATGTCTTTAGAAAGCTGTTGAATTCTAATTTCTACCAATTAACAACAGATTAAAATCCTTTGTAGAATAAAAGAAATGTCTGAAATAGTGGGACGGTGTCAGTTTTGGATAGAGTTTGATATTTCATTCATATATTTTCCTTTATAGCTTGGAATTGATATTACAATATATAATTGGAAAGATAATTTCAAGGAATAATCAAACTTCTAAAATTTGGATAAAATTTATGAGGCACAAAAATCATATCTGACTATCTTTGAACGTCTTTTAATTCAGATAGAAATAAGACTTTTAATAAGAAAAGTTTTATTCAATTTCAAAATCTTTAATCTTATCTTTTCAAAAAGATCGAATAACTAAGATCTTTAAGAAACTTATAGTAGCTTCCAATTAATCCTAATTGGTTTATGAATGGTATTAAATCATTTGGACCCTCCACATGATTATTGGGTCGTAGCTAAGGTGGGCTTATGTTCGGTTTAGACTCACTTTAGTATTTTAGCCATAACTTATTCGTTATAACTCGGATTTGGGCTTATAATATATCTTTGGAAAGCTCTTTTAATCTTCATCCAAATATTCAATCATTGGACCCATATTATGGACCAAAATAAACTAGTATAAACGTTTTTATAAAAAAAGACACAAAATGAATGATTTTAAAGGACACAAAATGAATTATTTTGGGTTTAAAGGCAAGAAAAGAGATAAATAAGTTATGGTTTGGGGAAATGGGCAAGGAATTGGATTGGTTTATTAAATGGAAATATGGATTTAAGCATTCCAAGATTAAATACTCAACCCGACCAATAATGGCGGTGAAAGGTTGTTCATCATCGGGTTTGGTTTTGGGAAGACATTTTTAGGTGTCTACAGAAGCCCCCACATTGACTGAGTTTGTAGAAACGTCAGATTTTAAAACGATAGTCAAAGTAGTCTATAGGGACGGAGAATGATTTAAGACGACGATACCTGTAAAAAAATGTTAGTTCTACAGATATAAGAGTAAAGGGATAGAATGCTTATCTGACACCAGTGTATCAGTGACAAATGAATTTGGCAGCTTCCTATTTTTGAAGGAATCCACCGGATGACGTTTGTTGAAATGCTTTCCTCTTTGAGGAAAGCCGATAGATGACTTTGGTAGCTTTCTATGCTTGAAGAAATCTACCGAATTATACTTTCCATGATTGAGGAAAGTCAACATATGAATTTTGCGGTTTTCTATGCTTGAAGAAACCCACCGATAATACTTTCCATGCTTGAGAAAAGTCGACAGATCATTTTGGCAGCTTTTTATGCTTGAAGAAACCCACCAGTTGAGATACTTTCCATGCTTGAGGAAAGTCGACATATGATGTAATCGCTGACTTCTTCGCTTTGAGAGATGACAACGACCAACAATTTTCAATGCTTGAGGAAAAACTTGTCTAATTAGATTGCAAGCCTCTGTGTATCAAGAACCATGCGCCGTGAATCGTCTTCGCTTGGGAGATGATCACAAAAATTGTGATGGTTTGCTTGTCCTCGAACGCGGGTTATAGATGGTTCGCTTGTCCCCGAACGTGGGTTGTAGATAGTTCGCTTGTCCCCGAACGCGGGATGTAGATGTTCAGCTTGTCCCTGGACGTGGGCTATAAATGGTCCTCTTGTCGCCGGACGTGGGCTGTAAATAGTCCGCTTGTCCCCGAACATGGGCTATAGATGGTCCGATTATCCCTAGACGTGGGCTATAACTGAGACCTGCAAAATAAAATTTGCCAAGGGACTCGTATAGACTATGATTGACTTGATAAACTAACTTGACCAAGTTTGACTTGACATGCATATCTTGTGTATAACTTGTGGTTGTGTATGTATATGGTGTGTGTGTGTGCAAACACAAGCAACAGAAAATGCAAAAGCAATAATTTTCCGTCATATTTGTCATGAGACGAGTGGAAGGTACCAACTTTCTCCCGAAAAAAAAGACGTGAAAATTGAAACATGGATCGAATTGTTTGTCTTAAAAATAATATATGCATGATGCATGTTCTTAGGCTTAGAGGCTAAGGAAAATTACATCATGTGACACGATAGATGAATGGAGTTAGGTCATGGAGCTAAGCATCATATATGGTGTAAAGAAGCGATCTTGAACGTCACCTAGGTCTGGAAGCTGAGCACGTATATAGATGAAGTGATTATTGCATAGTGAACGTTGCTTAGGTCAAGGATCTAAGAACGATATGCTTTGTATGACTAAAAATCATTGATATATAAATGTTGCTCATCACATTATGCGATGCATGCGTGAAACAATGAATATTGCTCAGGTCAAAAACCTAAGCAAGTATACAATGTTTCTTCTAATGAACGTTGTCTTGAAAGATGAAAAAACATGCACAGTGTTGAAACAAGATTTCATGATAAAGGGTTCTTAAAGGAAAGGATGATCAATATGGATATGGATGTGTCAGTGAAGTGTGTGAATGTGATACTAAGGCTGGCTATAAGGGTTGTGGTGATGGATATATATATGAGAAGAGTCAAACATGATGACTCTTTAGGCTGGGTAGGCTAAATGATGTGGGTTCAAGCCCCCAAGACTTCTTTGACTCGATCAAGCATGGATATGAATATAAATTTAAATATGAATGTGGTTGCACCTCGATGTGAGGTTGCCTATGTATCCGTTAGGAATCATGCCAACGTAGCTCTAACCGAACTTTGCACAAGTGTATGTACACCTCAAAGAGGTCTTTCAAGGGTTGTAATATGTTTAAGTTGATGGTTTAAAGAATAAAAGGGGTACAAGGCTCAAGACCCAAGAGAATCCCCAAGATGTGTAATTGTGAATTTGAAAATTTTGAATTTTGCAAGTTTTTTTTTTCTTTTCATTCTTTTGAATCAATGTGGGCATCTCAGATCATGCGGTCCAGCACTCACTTAGAATTCATGTTTCTCTGGCACGTTACCAAGCACTCGATGAGAGACGCAATTTGAGACGTGTTCATATCAAAGGCATTGGAACACTTTCCCATAGATGTAGTTTTATTGTTGCTTTGTGTAAGGAATAATTTCAAGCTTTAAATCCCACTAGCTTGAACCCCACTGTGATCATACACTAAAGTAATGTGGCGTCCAAAAGGGAAGAAGATAGAGCAAAAGAGTCGCCAACAAGTTTTTAAGGAACTTGTAAAACATCACGAGGTGAAGTTTACACCCCTTAACGATCCAAGAGATCGTCAACTCCATAAGGTCATGAACCAAATAAGGGTTCGGGGATGAAGGTACAAATCCAACCTAAAAGAGATTGAACCTGCCCTAATAATAGGCCTCTACTTTATTCTGATCGTATTCATGTGCGCTTTCTGATTAACATGCAATCAATAGATTAACCCTAAACCTGTTTATCTATGTTGGTTGAATTTAATGCACAGACAAACTATTATTGGCGATCACTTGACTTATAATCGAGTTAACCCTAACAAGATTATTAATTATCTTATTAAGCGTGATTACAAATACAAATTCCCTTTAAACATGCAATAAAAGGCGATTAAGCAATAAAGAATAAATAATGTATCAAGCAACATAATAAATAATAATAACAATAATCATAATAATAATAATAATAATAATCATAAATTATAACAATTATAATCATAATCATGTTCATGTTAAAGAACAATAATAGCAAGATCCTAGGCATGATACTAACAAGATTAATAACAAACCCTGGCATGTCACTAAGCAATAAAAATCAAATCTTTAACCCTAACATGATACTAACATGAATTAATATTAGGAAGAACATAGGAAGCATCACAACAATCATATTTGATATTAAAAATACCCTAGACATGATACTAGGAATATCATAATAACAATATAAACATGATGTCTACATCATAATATCAATAAATCAATTAAAGTACTTACTTTGATGCTTCGTACCTCTTTCTAATAACAAAATACACACGTTAGTAACTTCAAGGAAAATAATAATCAAAACAATTAAATTAAATAATTGAAATAGAGATTTGGGACCAAACCCTCAGAAATTAAAACCTTTCACGTCTAGGGCGAAGGCAACTTCGAATATGGCTAGGTGTTTCTAGATCTTGTGAATGCGGAATTTTGTATTAAAACAAAGTAAGAATTAAGGAAAGAGAGAGAGATTAGAAAACCGATTGTGGATGAATGATCATGAGAATTGGTGAATGAAAACGGAGTTTTTAATACGTTATTTATAGAGAAAATCAGCCAAAAAAGATAATTTAACAAAACAGAGTCTGATAACCGCAAAACAGGATTGGCGCCAACCCTGGCTAGCTGGCGCCAGGCACCAGTGGCTAGCGCCAGGCGCCAATGGCTAGCACCTGGCGCCAAGGCCTGGGGTTGGACGCCAGTCTTGATTCTAACGCGTTTTCGAAAATCCGATAAGTTTACCGTACTGGAGGATAAAATAATATAATTTCTTCGAAAATGCTATTTGATCTTAATTAAAACTCTGAAAAGTCAACAAAGTCAACTTATCAATGCTAATTGAATTAGGAATGAAAAGAACCTTCTAGAAGATTCTAGAAGACTAAAACCATTCCTAATTGCATTAGGAATGATAAATCATATTAGGCCCTCCCCTAGATCATTGGGCCGTACATAAAGCTCAAACCGGGCCCAGTTTAGTAAATTGGCCATAACTTCCTCAATATTCATCGGAATTGGGCTTATAATATATCGTTGGAAAGGTCTTTGCAAGCCCCATCCAACTACACCACTATTGGACCCATATCATGGACCAACCAAACTGGATTGGTTGTTTTCTTAAAAATAAAGTTTTCAAAAACAGGGAGAAAAGAAAAGAAATAAAAACTTTCCGCTACACTAGACCTTTCCACACTTTCGTTTCATTCGATTATGATTCGACGTGAAAGGTACTCATCACTGGGTTTGGTTTTGGGGAGACATAAATGGGTGTCTACACTTTGCTACTTTTTTCTTACTTGCTTTTGAATGTTATACAAATTACATACCTTCCCATCCCAGGTTTAAGTGAATGTGGGTTGAATAATTAAGGCCAATTGCTAGATAAGGCTTAAATCGGTTGATAAAGAAATGGATATGTGATAGAGTGGTTAATGGGGAATGACAGGGTTGCAAAGTTACCATAAATCAATGGTATACCTTTTGTTCGATCGACAATTGATTTATTTATTTTTGGTTAATCGCATGATTGAATGTAAGAAAGAAATGTTCATTTATGAAGAAGGTAAGAAATGTGACTCATGGACACATGGATAAGGAGAACCTATGCTAAAGTTTATAAGAGAAAGGGCTTGACACAAAAGAAGAAGAAAACATGAAATCTTGTGGAGAAGATTGCATCATGCTTTGTCTTCATGGTTGTTTATCAGTTACTTCTTGCCGCCAGGTGAGGAAAAAAGTTTGTTGTTGTTGATGCTTTGATTGGAAGGAAAGAAGGAAGGAGTGATGTTCCCCTTATAATTCCAATTGTTGCCTAGTGTTTTTAGACTCTCTTGCATGTGGTCCATCTATTGTTGTTTCACGGGATCATCGATCTTAAGGGTTAGGAGCTTTAGTGCCTCAGCCATGGTAACCAGTTCGTTCCTGAGCTCATTGACTTCTTCTTGTGTTGCCATTACTGCCCTAGATTTCCTCTTACGAGCAATGGGTTTGTCGAAAAGTTGGACTTGTACGAAAATATTGTCTTTGATTAACCGCTCTTCCTTTCTTGACCACGCGCTGTAATTTAAACCATTTTGTGTTTTAATTACTTGACTCAAATCGACCTTAACTTTACGGTTTTAAAGAGGAAAAAACAAAAAATAGTTGCATATTTTGGCATTAATAATGTATATATAACCAAGTATGGTGTTTAAATTGGAGGATTAATATCCGACTTACCCCCCTAAAAAAATGAAGGAAAAAACATGCATACAAGACTCTCTTAGACATGGTCAAAGTATGTGTATTGGTGTGTGCGTTGAGTGTAAGTGACATGCTTGGACTCTTGTGTAAGACCATGGGACTTGGTGCCTAGACTGAATTAATGACTTAACAAGGTGTTATTAACAGTAAAATTTAACTGAATTAATTAGAAAACTGGTTAATTAGACACAAAGTGATGACTCGATCAATAATCCGAACTATCGTCAAAACGACAGGACTGGCGCCTCTCTTTGCAGTAATGACTCAAAATGTGTGATTAGGTTAGTTTATTAAGACTCGTGATATGATCGCATGGCTAGACATGAGGACGTTGTGAAAAACAAAGGACCCAATGACCAAATAGCACGGAAGACTAAAAGACAAACTAACTTGATTAATTTTGTCCAATTATAATGTTTATGCTATTTACTAGGTGAAAACGGTCCATTAGGAATCATTAGTCATAAATAAGATCAACCAAAATCAAAGACAAAGAGCACATGTTAAGGTTAGCACAAAAATTCAAAACAAACTAGGAAGAGGACGAGAATTCTAGAAGAGTTAGAACTCATGGATATAAAAAAAATAAATAAAAATCTATAATCCTATGTTATTCGAGTTGACACATATTAAAGAACTTGGTTAAGACTAGCTTGACAAGAAAAAATATTAAAAAAATAAAAAAAGAAAGATAGAAAACTGACGCTAAAAAGACACCTAAACAAGACAGGCTATAGTATATCGGTTATAACTCTTGATATGTTACTCTGATTGGAACAACTCCAAATTAAAGATAAAACATGGTGCTACAGACCCATAGGTTGCACGACACATAGCTCTTTCTAGAACTCCGATTAAGAAGTTCTGCGATCCTAAATCACTCTGAATACGACGATACCTGTAGAAAAATGTTAGTTCTACAGATAAAAAAGTAAAGGGATAGAATTCTTATCTGGCACTAGTGTAACGGTGACAAATGAATTTGGCAGCTTTCTATGCTTGAAGGAATCCACTGGATGACGTTTGTTGAAATGCTTTCTTGCTTGAGGAAAGCCAACAGATGAGTTTGGTAGCTTTCTATGCTTGAAAAAATCTACCGAATTATACTTTCCATGATTGAGGAAAGTCAACATATGAATTTTGCGGTTTTCTATGCTTGAAGAAACCCACCGATAATACTTTCCATGCTTGAGAAAAGTCGAACGATGATTTTGGCAATTTTCTATGCTTGAAGAAACCCACTGACTGAGATACTTTCCATGCTTGAGGAAAGTCGACATATGATGTAATCGCTGACTTCTTCGCTTTGAGAGATGACAGCGACCGACAATTTTCCATGCTTGAGGAAAAACTTGTCTAATTAGATTACAAGTCTCTTTGTATCGAGAACCTTGTGTCGTGAATCGTCTTCGCTTGGGAGATGGTCACAAAAATGATGATGGTTTGCTTGTCCCCTAACTTTGGCTATAGTTGGTTCGCTTGTCCCCGAATGTGGGTTGTATATGGTTCGATTTCACGAATTTGGGATGTAGATGCTCCGCTTGTCCCCAGACGTGGGCTGTAAGTGGTCCGCTTGTCCCCGGACGTGGGCTATAGATGGTTCGCTTGTCCCCGGACGTGGGCTGTAATTGAGACCTGCAAAATAAAATTTGTCAAGGGACTCGTATAGACTATGATTGACTTGACCAACTAACTTGACTAAGTTTGACTTGACATGAAATGACATGTGTATAACTTGTGGTTGTTTGTGTATATAGTGTGTGTGTGTGTATGCAAACACAAGCAACAGAAAATGCAAAAGCAAAAATTTTCCGTCATATTTGTCATGAGACGAGTGGAAGGTACCGACTTTCTCCTGAAAAAGAAAGACGTGAAAATTGAAGTATGGATTGAATTGTTTATCTTAAAAATAATGTATGCATGATGCATGTTCACCTCAAAGAGGTCTTTCAAGGGTCGTAATGTGGTTAAGTTGATGGTTTAAGGGAAAAAGGGGTAAAAGGCTCAAAGAGGTCTTTCAAGGGTTGTAATGTGGTTAAGTTGATGGTTTAAGGGAAAAAGGGGTAAAAGGCTCAAGACCCGAGAGAAGTCCCCAAGATGTGTAATTGTGAATTTGAAAATTTTGAATTTTGCAAGTTTATTTTCAACACATTTTTTTTCTTCTTTTTTTTTTATATTCTTTTGTATCAATGTAGGCAATCTCAGGTCATGCGGTCCATCACTCACTTAGCATTCATGTTTCTCAGGCACGGTACCAAGCACTCGATGAGAGACGTAATTTGAGACATGTTCATATCAAAGACATTGGAACACTTGCCTTTAGACAATGTTTTATTGTTTCTTTGCTGCTTTTTTTTTACTTGCTTTTTGAATGTTATACAATTACACATCTTCCAATCCCAGGGTTGAGTGAATGTGGGTTGAAGAAATGAAGGCCAAACGTTAGACGAGGCTCAAAGTGATTGATGAAGAACTGGATATGTGATTGAGTGGTTAATGGGGAATGACAGGGTTGCAAAGGTGCCTCAAATCATTGGTGTACCTTGTGTTTAGTTAGGCAATTTTTTTATTATTTTTTTTTTTTTTGCTAATCACATGATCGAATGTAAGAAAGAGATGCTCATTTATGAAGAAGGTAAGAAATGTGACACATAGACACATGGATAACGGGAACCTATGCTAGACTTATTGGGGGAGAGGGTCGAAACAAAAGAATAAAACAAACCATGAAATCTTGCACGAAGGATCTGTGTGCCTTGTATTCATTACTTCTTGCCGCCTGGAGGGACAGGAAGTTTATTTGCATCCATCAAGTCTTGAATGACGTCCTTCAAATTCTAACATTGCTCCGTATTGTGGCCCCTTCCTTGATGGCACTTGCAATGGGCATTGGGATTGCATTTGGCACTCCTTTCTTCAGGTTTTTGCTCTGGAAATGGCCCAATAGGTGTGAGCAGACCTTAACTGTAAAGGCGATCAAAGGCCGCATCATAAGTCATTCCTAAAGGAGTGTAAGTTCTTTTCTTCTTGGGCAATGGAGTAAGAGCTAACACTTCATTGAGATCAACTTGGCTTATATTGTTGGTAGTATTTTCGTGCTTAGAAGACGAAGAAGAAGGATGGTCGTTCTTCTTGTTTTTCCAAGTGTTATTATTGTTACTACCAGCAGTCTTTATTAGCTCATCCTCGATATTGATGCCGATGTCGTATACAGCTTTGAAATTGTTCAGTGGAAGAAATTTGAGATGTTCCCTATATTTATAAGTCAGATTTTGAATAAAGAGGCGAACCATCTCTCTTTCTTTGGGGGGATCTACCAAGAGTGAAGCTGTTTCCCTCCACCTGTTCAGGTACGCGGTTAAGCCTTCATTTTCTTTCTGTTTGAGAATGGAGAGTTCACGTTCAGAAGTTTTAGTTTGAATGTTACACTTGTAACGATTCATGAAACATTCGGTGACATCTTGCCAAGTCGTAGTACGCTTGGCATCTAGGGAATAGAACCATTGTTGTCAAGCATGTTCTAAGGAGAGAGGGAACACCGTAGGGAAGAGTGTTACGTCCAATCCCTTAAGAGCCATGGTTGCAGAGAACGCCTTCAAATGGAATATTGGATTGTCAGTAGGCTTGAACTTTGGAATATCAGCAGTGGAGAACTTTTCAGGGAGTCTATCCTTCACATTCAAAGGAGTGGGAGGCCGTTCCACATAAGTGAAATCCTCAGAAATCTTACTCATTTGTTCCTTCAATTTGTCAAGGGTGGAAACAGTGGCCTTGTTTTGTTCCATGGTAGTGACCCTAGTGGTAAGGGTTTGCATCATGGAAGACAGTGCCTCAATGGATTTGTTGATGTTCTCAATGTCTTCTTTAGTGGCCATTGAAAGGTGATGAGTAACGGAGATGACAAAGTTCTCTTTGAACGCCTATTAGATCTGAGAGATTGTTGCGGTAATGGCTCGAACCGTATTGATCTATCTCTGTTCCTTGACCAAGTACTGTGAAATAAAATAATTCACTTAATTGTTTGACTCATTGCTCAAGATAGGAAAGGAAGGAAAAAATAGACCTTTGAAAATAGGTGAGAAAACTCCACTCATTTTTTTATTATGACGAAAAAAAGGTGCATGAACCTAATATACGATCATAAACAACCTGGTGCACGACTCGAGTCGAAACATAAAGAAAGTGTGTGGACTATACTTGACTCGTGAGTGACTAAGTGATATTATAAGACTCGTGGTATGATCGTATGGCTAGACATGTGAACAATAACCAAAATGACTAACGCGAGGACAAAATTAACACGGAAGACTTGACTGACGCGTTTTTTTTGTTTTTTTTTTTTGGAAAATCCACCGTGTCACGGTTGACATTCCCGTGCCACGGTACGGTACCCCGTCAGACGGTGCACTGTACCGTGACACGACAATTTTTTATTTTTTATTTTTTATTTTTTTGGGAAAATCCACCGTGTCACGGTCGACATTCCCGTGCAATGGTACAATACCCCGTCAGACGGTGCACTGTACCGTGACACGGCAATTTTTTTTTTTTTTTTTTTTTTTTTTTTGCTAATCCACAGTAAAGTGAGTACGGTCCATTGGCAATCGTTAGTCACCATAGACAAAGAAAGATCGTTAAGGTTAGGATCAAAACGACCGAACATAAAACATGTAGGCACAATGATGCAAAGAATAGTTCGCAACCTAAGGTCAAGTTTTATGCCAACGGGCGGCTCCGCAAGTTCGTGATGAAATCGAACTCGACTCCATGGTTTGGGTGAATTTAATAACTCGGATGAACCCTTATTGCCATGAGCGTTTTTGGGTTGATAGAGCTTAAATCCGCCGGGGCTAAGACGTATGTAGAACACATACGTTTTTTCAGAAAAATCGAAGGAAGTTGACTGTGAGAAGAGAAAATAAGCCACCGGACTGATTTTAGGACTGCCGTGACACGGCAGTCAGAAAATCTGACTGGTGCCCTGTTTGCTTTTGCGCGCAACCAAGTTATCAAATTTTTCCTACGGGACAGACCTGAATGCGACGTTAAAACGTCTATGCAGATGCCAAATTAATCACAGGAATATTTTTTCAAGAATCTTTCAAGTCTCATCCACTCATCTTAATTAAATACCGATCACTCAAATCGATAAATAATTAAGAATCCTCCCCAGCGGAGTCGCCAAATTGTAGGCGTCGCTCGAAGTGCGCCTACGTTAAAAGCATGTGTGAATATGCTTGGCACTCATAGGAAGTGGGAATTGACATTACGATTAGGGACAACGATTAGGGGCAAATAAAGTAGGGAGCCGCCAACAAGTTTTTAAGGAACTTGTAAACCGTTCACGGATCATAAAAGGCAACCACGAATAAGGGACAACGAAGGCAACAACGATTGACCCGTGAAGGTTACACCCCATTCATAATCCATGAGATTACTAACTCCATATGGTTCGGAACCACGAAAGGATGATCGGGGATGATGGTACGAAGTGAGTCATGGAGTCACATTCGCCCGTATTGGCCTTTACTCGATTCTTATATTGAAAAGCATTCATGTGATCTCAAAGGCATACAAACAATAATTCAATTCGCTCCAAACTATTATTAGGCTAAATTGGTTGAATATTAATGCAACATATAATTCTAAAATATTTGTGATCACTTGATTAAATAACAAGATTAAAAAGGAACCTAAACCGGTTGTCCAAATTATCTTATTAGGCGTGATTTTCAATTACATATTCCCTTTAAACATGCAATATAGTGATCATAAATATAATAAAATAAACATTAATATTAGAAGCAATTCAAAAATAATAGAGTTAGTCAAATCAAATATAAAATAACCTAATCATGATACTAGCAATAAGAAAATAAAATAAGAGTAATTAAATTAATTAATAATTACTCACATTTTGCACGTTCCTTTAAATTGCTACATCTTGAATAAACTATTAGTAACTTCAATAAAAATAATAAAGCAAATGAAAATTAAATTAAATAAAAAGTAGAATTGATTTGGTCCAAACCCTCAGTTATTTGTACCTTTCACGCCTTGTTTTAAGGACGGAACCTCGGGTTAAGTATAGACTCTTTGGAGTGCTTAGGGGAATTATTATGGAAGAATAAGGAGGCTAGAAATTAGGTTAAAGAGGGAGAAGAGGATGATTTTTGGTGCAAGGTTAGAGAGAATGATTATTGCTGCCCCGAACTGCATAAAGGAGGGGGGTATTTATAGGGAAAATGAGCAGAGGGAACACACGGAACCCTAAAAAGATAAAAACCCTAAAAAAGGCTACCGCGACACGGTCAGACTGTACCGTGACACGGTCAGACTCTACCGTGTCACGGGGGAAATTAGCGTGACGCGGGGAAAAATAGAGTGACGCGGGAAATATTTGACCTACGGGAGTACAAACGCGTGAAGGGATTACGCGGAAAAGACACGGAGTTGTCCCGTGTCACAGCACTGGCACCGTGACGCGATAAAATTTTAAGCACCGTGACACGTCAGCAACCCACCGTGACACGGCAGAAAAAGCCGTGACGCGGCAAAGTCCACCGTGTCACGGCATATGGCGTCGGGTCACGGTACTTATGCCAAGTCACGGGGCACTAAAAAATATGAAAATCCCCTCCAAATTACCGTGTCACGGGAATTTCTCCCGTGCCACGTCAGATCTTGCCGCGTCGCGGCATTTTAGCTGCTGCGCGGTAATTTCAGTTTTTTACCCGTTTTTAAAATCATCATAACTTTTGATCCGTAAATCAGAATAAAGCATATAATATATCATTGGAAAGCTTATTAAGTCTACTTTTCAACCCAATTAAAATCAGGTCAAAATAATTTTTATATTTTAAGATATGGATGTTTTAGTAGAAGGGTGTCGGTTTTGGGCCGAGTTTAATGTTTTGCTCATATCTTTTTCTTTATAGCTCGGAATTGGGCTTATGATATATGGTTGGAAAGCTTATTTAAAGTCCTATCCAAAAAAATAATAATTGGATCAAAATTTTATATCCATAAAATCAGTTTCTCTCAGTTTTGCGATGTGGACACGAAAAGTGGAAAATAGGTTATGGTTTAGGGAAATGAGCTAGAAATTGGATTGGTTCATGAAATATATTGGATAGAACATGGATTTAAGCACTCCAAAGATTAAATACTCAACTCGACCAATAATGGCGGTGAAAGGTGTTCATCAACGGGTTTGGTTTTGGGGAGACATTTTTAGGTGTCTACGGTTGTGGTGATGGAAATATATGTGAGAAGAGTTAAAGATGATGACTCTCTAAGCTGGGTAGGCTAAATGATGTGAGTTCAAGCTCTTAAGTCTTTTTTTCCTCGATCAGGCATGGATATGAATATAAATGTGGTCGCACCTCGTTGTGAGGTTGCCTACGTATCCGTTAGGAATCAGGCCAACGTAGCTCTAGCCGAACTTTGCACAAGTGTATGTACACCTCAAAGAGGTCTTTCAAGGTTTACAATATGGTTAAGTTGATGGTTTAAAGAAGAAAAGGGTACAAGGCTCAAGACCCTAGAGAATCCCCAAGATGTGTAACTGTGAATTTGAAAATTTTGAATTTTGTAGGTTGCTTTGCTACTTTTTTTTTTACTTACTTTTGAATGTTATACAAATTACACACCTTCCTATCTCAGGTTTAAGTGAATGTGGGTTGAATAAATAAGGCCAATCGTTAGATGAGGCTCAAACTGGTTGATAAAGAAATGGATATGAGATTGAGTGGTTAATGGGGAATGACAGGGTTGCAAAGGTACCTCAAATCATTGGTATACCTTGTGTTCAGTTCGACAATTGATTTTGTTTTTATTGTTTTGGCTAATCTCATGATTGAATGTAAGAAAGAGATGCTCATTTATGAAGAAGGCAAGAAATGTGACTCATAGACACATTGATAAGGAGAACTTGTGCTAGACTTTATAAGGGAAAGGGTTTAAAACAAAAGAAGAAGAAAACATGAAATCTTGGTGACAACCTTTCATCATGCTTTGTATTCATGGCTGTTTATCAGTTACTTCTTGCTGCCAGGTGAGGAAAAATGTTTTTTGTTGTTGATGCTTTGATTGTAAGGAAAGAAGGAAGGAGTGATGTTCCCCTTATTCTTCCAACTATTGCTTAGTGATTATAGACCCAAGTACCGTGTACGGATGAACTCACTTAGTGCATTCGCTCAATACTTGATAAGTGACTTTTGTGTCAGTTTTAGGGTGTTTATTGAGTCGCTTTCCGGCTAATTTTACAATAATTTAGCCCATTTTGTTCTTTATTTCTTTTATTTTCTTATTCTCGTCTTTTATCTTTATTTTGAGTATTTTAGTAGTTTTTATAATTTTTTAGTTTATTTTTGTAGTTTTAGTTAATAATTTCCCGGTCCTCTCATTTTATTTATTTTATTTTCTTTTAGTTTCTAGTTTGTTTTATTTTATTTTATTTTATTTCATTTTATTTTATTATTTCTTTAGTTTTAGCATTTTATTTTACTTTATTTATCTTGTTTTATTTTATTTTACTTTATTTTATCTTTCAAAAATCCCCTCGTGTTGTTTTTGGTTGTAGGTGTTTTCGGGTCCGTGGTCGATCGGGTTCAAGGTCCGAGGTTCGAGGCAGAAAAATTGCTTTCCCCCAACAACACCAACACCAACTGCCACAGCAACCACCCAAATCACCACCAATCCACACCCAAATCAGCCCAACAATACACCAACACCCTGCAACCCCTTCTCCCTCACGCAAAACAGCCCACCAACAACACCAACCAATGCCCCTTCACCAATTCGCACCTGCAGCCCCAGCAAACAACCACTACAGCCACCACCGTAATAACCACCTCTGCTCGCAGCCCGCATCACAACCTCCGCCACCTTCCCCTATTTCCACTCGCAACAACAATAACCAGCAGCGCCACCCAAAACCCGCACCAGCCATGCCTCCTTCAGCACCCCAAATTGGCAGCCGCGCAAACCGACCTCCTCCACACACCAAACAAACACCAATTAAACCACCAACACCACCTATCAGCCCACCACAACCGCACCAGCACTCCACTCCAACTAAGACCACTGTCAGCCACCTCCAATAACAAACAACCACCCAAATCACCACCAAATTACTCACCTCATAGCCGCACAACTCACAACACCCAAACTCACCATCTCAAGCCTCAAACGCTGGCGCACAACCCTGTCAGAAAGCGCGCAATTGGAATCCAAAATCATAGTCGAGGCAGTAGCTTTGCGCGACTTGTTGTGCGTCTTCTGTGCGGGCGCGCAATTGTGGGTCAAGCACGAGCTTTTCACGTGATTTTAATGAAAATCGGACGACCACGATTTGATGCTAGATGATGATAATGTTGATATGGTGAATTGAAAGCAGCCAAAATTCGAAATGGAGAAGGGGAATTAGGGGAGTCTGATGTTTCGTGGTTTGGGTGTGAATTTTGGGGATTTTGGGGTTTGTTTTCTTTTTTCTTTTCATTTTCTTTTATTTTATTTGATTGTAATTTTGTTTTTTTTTTGTTTTTAGTTTAGTTAATTTATTTGTTTTATTTAGTTTTATTTCTTTTCAGTTTCTTTCTTTTATTTTATTTTTTATTTAACTTGTATTATAAATACCCCTTTGGGGTTATTTTCTCAAAATTTTCAATCAAAATTTTATTTTAGATAGATTAGTTTTAGTTTAGCTTTTATTTTCTCTCTCTTAGGGTTAGTTTAGGAGTAGTGTAGAGAAAGAAAGCTTGGATTTCAATGGAGTTTTTGAGAGGTTGAATAAGCAACTTTGTGGAACTTCTTCTCATCTATTCAATGAGCATTTTCTAACTTTCTCTCATCTTTATTTCTTGCTTAATTCTTAGTTTTTGCTTTTTGTTTATTTATTTGAGTAGATTAATTAGTTTATTTGTTTAAACTTGTTTTTATTCTTATTGTACCTTGTTTTCCATGTCTTTCTTCATTATGTTAGCTTAGATTTTGTTATAGGGAAATGGATGAAGGTTATGTAATAAATTGAATGATTGATTGTGATTAGTATGGAGTTGTTTCTTGATTATTGTGTATGGATGATGCTTTTATGGATTAGAATCTTTCTAGCTAATTGGTTCTATGTTCTTAGTTGTGCTTTCAATCGATTGTGCCAGAGTGAGTTGGTTGAGAGCCCGAATTTCTTCCATACCTTTGCTAGGCTAGTTGCCCGAGAGTGAATTAGTTTAGTAGGATAATTAACATGCTTAATTGTGCGAGAGTGAGTTAAATGTGTTGATTGTTCCTAATCAAGGTCATTTTCATCTAATTGTATGATGTTATTGAACGTATTGATGTAATTAGATTCCACTTTCCCTAGTTTTAGTTATTTGTTCATAGTTGTGTTTAGTTGAACCTCTCTCTATCTCACAAGCTTTCCTAGTAGTCTAATTAGCACAAATTGATACACTTGGTCCTTTTGGGTTCGACCCTTTACTTACCACTAACTAGTTTAGTGTAAGTTTAGGTATTATAAATTTCTAATTTGGTTAGGGTTAGTAGTCCCAACGACCTATCTTATCCCTATCAATACTCGGATTGGAAAGGAAGAGTGTATGAAACAATTTTGAAATTTGATGGGAAATATTCCACTCATTCCTATTATGACGGAAAATGACGCATGCATGGTCCTAGTATACGATCATAAACAATATAGTGCATTACTCGAAGAAAAAGTATGTGCAATGACTCAACATGTGTGATTAGGTGAGTTTATTAAGACTCGTGGTATGATCGCATGACTAGACATGAGGACGTTTTGAAAAAGAAAGGACCCAATGACCAAATAGCACGGAAGACTAAAAGAAACTAACTTGATTAATTTTTCCAATTATAATGCTTATGCTATTTACTAGGTGAAAATAGTCCATTGGGAATCATTAGTCATAAATAAAATCAACCACAATCAAAGACAAAGAGCACATGTTAAGGTTAGCATAAAAAATCACAAGAAACTAGGAAGAGGACTAGAATTCTAGAAGAGTTAGGACTCATGGATATAAAAAATAAATAAAAATCTATAATCCTATGTTATTCGAGTTGACACAGATTAAAGAACATGGCTGACACTAGCTTCACAAGAAAAGATATAAAAAAAAAAATTAAAAAAAAAAGAAAGAAAGTTGACGCTAAAAAGACACCTAAACTGGATAGGCTGTAGTATATTGGTTATAACTTTTGATATGTTACTCTGATTAGAACAACTCCAAATTAAAGATAAAACTTGGGGCTACAGATCCATAGGTGGCACGACACGTAACTCTTTCTAAAATTCCTGCTATGACCAAAACAAGTTAACTCTTGTGAAGGATACGAGAATAAAAATTCGGGTTGACTCAAATAAAAAAAAAAAAAAAAAAATCTATGACTCGACTCTAAAAAATAAAGGGTTTAATAAGAAAAAAAATATGGTTAAAAAAAAGTCAATTAAAAAAATGCACATATAAGCAAATCGTCAAGCATGATACAATGAAGTTCACAACCTAATGTAAAGATCTATGTTCCACTAAGGTCAAGCTTTTGGGTGTCAAAGGGTACCATTGTTAAGAGTTTGGACGTGTTAGCAAGGCAGCCTCCCTTAAGGGTGTATTCCAACGGGCAGCTCCGTGAGTTCGTGATGAAATCAAACTCGATTCCATGGTTTGGGTGGATTTAAAAACTCGGATGAACCCTTATTGCCATGAGCGTTTTCGGGTTGATAGAGCGTAAATCACCTGGGCTAACCACATACGTAGAACACGTACTATTGTGTCCAAATAGGTAATCCAAAATGCATATGCATATGTAACAACGCCAATTAAATCGCTGGAATACAATTCAAGAATCTTTCAAGTCTCATCCACTCATCTCAATTAAATACCTATCACTCAAATCGATAAATAACCAGGAATCCTCCCCAGCAGAGTCTCCAAATTGTAGACGTCGTTCAAAGTGCGCCTACGTTAAAGCATACTTTGAATATGCTTGGCACTCTTAGGAATTGGGAATTGACATATACAATTAGGGACAACGGTTACGGACAAGGAAAGTAGGGAGCCGCCAACAAGTTTTTAAGGAACTTGTAAACCGTTCACGGATCATAAAAGGCAACCACGAATAAACGGTTAACGAAAGGCAATAACGATTGACCCATGAAGGTTACACCCCATTCATAATCAATGAGATTACTAACTCCATATGGTTCGGAACCACAAAAGGAGGATTGGGGATAATGGTACAAATTGAGTCATGGAGTCACATTCGCCCGTATTGGTCTCTACTCGATTCTTATAGTGAAAAGTGATTCATGCGATCTAAAAGGCATGCAAACAAAGATTCAATTTGCTCCAATCTATTGTTATGCTAAATTGGTTGAATATTAATGCAACACATAATTCTAAAATATTGTGATCACTTGATTAAACAACAAGATCAAAAAGGAACCTAAACCGGTTGTCCAAGTTATCTTATTAGTCGTAATTGTCAATTACATATTCCTTTTAACATGCAATATGGTGATCAATAAATAATAATATAATCAACATTAATATTGGAAGCAATTTAACAATAAAAACGTTAGTAAAATCAAATATAAATAAACCTAATCATGATACTAGCAATAAGAATAAAAATAAGAGTAATAAAGTAATTAGTTACCCACTTTCCGCGTTTCCTTGAATTGCTACATCATGAATAAATTGTTAGCAACTTCAATAAAAATATAAATCAAATTAAAACAATCAAATTAAAAGTAGATTTGATTTGGTCCAAACTCTCAGTTAATTATACCTTTCACGCCTTGGTTTAAGGACAGAATCTCGGGTTAAGTATGAACTGCTTGGAGTGCTTAAGGGATGTATTTTGAGAGAATAGGATGGCTAGTGTTTAGGCTAAAGAGGGAGAAGAGAATTATTTGATGATCAATCTTGTTTATCATTGAAAAGGGGGAGATATGACCTCTATTTATAAGGAAAAAGAAGGGTCAAAGGATTAAGAACAGATAAGAATTCGAATTGGAATAACACTCTTGCGATAGATATTAGATTTTGCACTTTTTTGTTTTATCATATCTTTTGATCCAGAAATCGGAATAAGATAACTAATATGTCTTTGGAAACTGTTGAATTCTAATTTCTACCAATTAACATCAGATTAAAATCCTTTGTAGAATAAATGAAATGGCCGAAATAGTGGGACGGTGTCAGTAGAGTTTGATTTTTCATTCATATCTTTTCCGCTATAGCTTGGAATTGATATTATAATATATCATTGGAAAGATAATTTCAAGGGATATCCTTATTAAAGAAAGAAGTTAACCCTTCATTTTCTTTTTGTTTAAGTATCTCAAGTTCCCTATGATCAGTTTCAACTTGAATATTACACTTGTATCTATCAATACAAGCATTTACAATGGCATCCCAAGTAGAGTTTTTCTCCTTGTCAAGGTAAAAGAACCATTGTTGACAAATAGTTTCGAGTGATAAAGAAAACAATGTATGAAAAATTTTCTTATTCATCCCCTTAATGTTCATTATTGTCTCGAACGATCATAAGTGGAACTAAGGATTATCAGTTGCTTTGAACTTAAGGATGTCACTGGCATTGAACTTCTGTGGAAGGAGTTCCTTGTCCACCGAGACCCCTTGTGAGCTAATTCCCTGGAATCTATAGTCGTTGGATATTTTCCTCATTCTTTCTTGCATGAGCTCCATTTGTTGTTACCTTACAGGGTCATTGACTTGAAGAGCTATACTCTTCATTAATTCAGTTAGGTTGGCCATATCCTTCTTCAGTTCATTAACTTCTTCTTGAGACGCCATGATCTTCTTAGATTCTCTTTTCCAAGTGATGGGTTTGTCAAAAAGGAGTATTTGAATGAATGTATTGTCTTTGATTAACCGCCCTTCCTTTCTTGATAAAGCGCTGTAAATTAAACTATTTATTTGTTTTAATGACTTGACTTGACTTTGACTTTATTTATTTTAAAAACTAAAAAGCAAAAACAGGGTGTATTTTTGAAGGATCAAGTAAGGGTTTAAACAAGTATGATTTAATCGGAGGATTAATATCCGTCTTAACTCCCCCTAAAAAAATGACGGAAAATACGCGCATAGAAGACTCTCTAGACATGGTCAAAGTGTGACACATACTTTGACTCTTGTGTGTGCTTTAATGGTGAATGTGAGTGACACATACTTTGACTCTAGTGTAAGACCATGAAATATGTGCCTAGACTCAAATAAGGATTGAACATGATTACTGTCATTAATAAATTAATTTAACTTTTTTAGCAAATTTATTAGACTGACTCGTCGTGAAGACTCGAGCCAAAATACAAGCTATCGTGAGACGACAATACCGTCGCCAGACGCTAAGGGTCAGCGCCAGACGATAGAGTCGTCGCCTAGTGCTAATCTCTAGCGTGTGGCGCCACAGTCCAAATATCAGCGCCATTCTAGAATATTGATCTAGGACTGTTTCCAGTATTTTGCTCTAAAGGGACAAGCCTAAAAGTCGTACTAAGCCAAGTTTGATCAATTTATTAGACTATAATCATTAATTAATTAAATTAGCAAAGTAATTTAGTCATTGCCAAAATAAATTTTAAAAATTAAAATAGAAATACTCCACAACATAGTTGCTAAAAAACTTTAGGGAATATTTCAAGCCATCCTACACTTGAGCCCCAATGTGATCATACACTTAAGCTTGCTGGCGTCCAAACGGAAGGAAACTAGAGTAAAAGAGTCGCCAGCAAGTTTTAGGAACTTTTAAACCGTTCACATGGTGAAGGTTACACCCCTTAACGATATAGGAGATCGTTAACTCCAATAGGTTTGGAACCATGACTAGAAGTTCGGGATGAAGGTACAACTCCAACTTAAAAGAGATTGAACTTGCCCTAAAAATAGGCCTCTACTTTATTCTTCTCTTATTCATGTGCGCTTTCTAACTAACATGCTGTTGAAGCTTAAAGGTTTTGATGATGAGGAACTTAAACTAAAGCAAACTCATCTAATAAAGGTTTTCAAGTGTTTGATTAGTTTAGGTGAAGTTGATCGTGGTGATGGAAGAAGTAACTGGAACTAAGAAGACATGAAGAGATCTTTATACAAAAAATTTAACAAAAAAGAAGAATAATTCTCTTACAAGAACTAAGTTTTCTAACAAGAATTGAGTTCCCTAACAGGAACTTGAAGTCAGCAAGCTAAGGTCCCTGAAGGAACTTATTCTGCGTGGAGCCCAAGTAACCTAGCTGTACAGAAGCGCGGCGCATCAATTTAATTTAGCTAAGGTTTTTAGCTTCTAGATTATTGTTAATATGTTAAGTAGGTTAATACACGAGATTTGTTAGAAGCGTGACATGTTTGCTTGGTAAATAAATTAATAAGGAAAATATAAAAGTTAGATTATAGAAAAGATTTTCTAAAATGTTTTATTTCTTAAAATCGGTTTGTTAAAAGATATGGTTCTTTTTAACAATATCTTTCTATATTATTTTTCGGAAAAGATTTTCGTCAAATATGATTTACATAAAACCGTGTTTAAAAGACAAGTTAAATTAACTTATTTATCTTTTAGAAAGCCTACTTGCTATACAAGTCATACTTGTATAAATAGTAGAGATCGAAATGGTTTAAGGTTTTTGTGAGTTTATGCGTGGAGAAATCACTGAGCATTAATTGAGTAAGTTTACCAAGCTTCTAACTAGTCATATTAGTTTCGGATTTCGTGCATAGCTTGCCTATCATATACTAGGCGTTTTACATTTGTATTGGTTGGGTTATTTGGGTGAGCTTGTTATTTTTACATTGCATACAGTTTGTGTAAGCTTCTAGTGTGAAGCTAAGAGTTTTGTACTTTGGCAGTACGAGTGAATCTAAGTGTGGTACTTAGATTGGATAGGATAGGGTCCTATCAAGTACCAAGTTCAATGTGGAACTTGTGAGTAAAGGTCTGTGCATAATAGGTTGTAACTTGGTGTTTGCCCTATTATAGTGAAGTGGTTTGTGTTTGAAATCCCTAAGTTAGGGTCGAGGTTTTACTTCCAGTTGGGCCCTAGAAGGTTTCCTCGTAAAATCTGTGTGTCATTGCAAGTTCCTATATGCATTGTTTTATGTTTCCGCAAAAGTAGTCAATAGGAACTCGATACAATTCACCCCCCCTTGTATTAATCGTCTCAATTAACAATTGGTATCAGAGCAAGGTTCTCACGTGTAAGCATATAACTTTGCTGAGTAAGTTCCCGGAGAGATGAATTACAAGGAGAAACTTGAAGAAGGGTATTCCACCCAACGTCAACCTATGTTCATGATAAGTTTTACACCTACTGGAAGAATAGGATGTAGATCTTTGTCAAGGCTGAAAATTACCAGGTTTGGCATGTTATTGAATTTGGTGATTTTGAAATAACCTCAACCAATGAAAAGAACAAGGTAGCTCCTAAACTTATTTCAAATTATAATAAATAATATTATCAGAAACTTGAATTAGATGCTTTAGCTATAAAGTATTTACATTGTGGACTTGGACCTCATGAACATAATCGTATTATGGGATGCAAGTTTGCTAAACAAATTTGGGATCTACGAGAGGTAACTCATGAAGGTACTAATGAGGTAAAACGTTCTAAGATTGACTTATTGATGTCTAGATATGAAAGGTTTGAAATGCATTCTAAGGAATCTATAGAGGAAATGTTTACTAGGTTCAATGATATTATTAATGAATTTAATTCCTTTGGCAGACACATTCCTATTGATGAATAGGCAAGGAAGATATTAAGGAGCCTACCACAAGATGAACGCTAGAGATCCAAGGTTACTGCTATGCAGGAAGCTAAAGACTTCACCAAGTTCAACATGGAACAGCTAGCTGGATCATTGATGACTCATGAACTTCACCTGAGTTCCAACACTGAGAGTTCCAAGAACAAGAGTCTTGCTCTTAAGGCTCAAGACTCAGAGGAATTAGAAGTTGATGAGGAAGAGATGGCAATTCTAGTAAGAAGGTTTAAAATAATGATGAACAAAAAGAAGTTCGATAGGAACAAGAAGTACACAAGTTCCAAGAACACAACTTGTTTAAAGTGTGGGTCTAAAGATCATTTCATTAAGGAATGTCTAGTACCGGATGGTGATAAAGGAAAGACAAAAGGCAAGGAGAAATCCAAGGAGTCAAGAGTCTATAAACCTCACTTCACCAAAGACAATGTGAAGGAAGCTATGCTAGCTGCCTGGGGAGATTCGGATTCAGAGGAAGAAGAGGACCAACCATCAGAAGAAACTGATCATCTATGTCTAATGGCAAAAACAGATGAAAATGCAAAATTGAAGGAACTAGAATCTGAGGGTGGTTTTCTCAAAAAGATTTAAAACATTTCTCTAGAGATAATTTAATATGTGTTGTGTTGGATATTCAAGAAGAATTAAAGGAATTATATAAAGCCAAACAGTAAAGTGATGAAGCTTTAATAACTTACAAAGATAACAATGAGTGGATTGACAACATGAAGTTTGACATTCAATATAGGTTCTTTAGTCTGTTTGATGATAATAAAATTCTAAAAGACACTATTGATAGGTTAGAACATGATAATATAATGTTAAATGTCACTAGTGGAAAAAAGGTCATCCGTAACAGGCAAAAACTGGCCATCCGTAACGGGCAGCGTCCGTTAAGTATGCGGCCGTTACGGATGGCCTTTGTTATTTTATTTGTAACAGGCACCGCCCGTTACGAATAATAGGTTATTTGTAACGGGCACCTGAAAAGCATGTTACGAATAACCCCGTTATTCGTAATGGGCTTTTCAGCTGCCCATTACGAATAACGGGTTATTTGTAACGGGCTTTTTAGGTGCCCGTTACGAATAACAGAGTTATTCGTAACTGCATTTTCAAGTGCCCGTTACGAATAACCCTGTTATCCGTAACGGGACATTGTTTGCCCGTTACGAATACTGTGTAATCAAATTTTTTTAAAAAAAAATCCAGCAAAATGCTGGATTTTGCACACCATTTTATCATTTAATTTGAGATGTATATATTTTTATACAAATATAGTATACAATTTATATTTCTTCCAAAAAAAAATATACAATTAATATTAAAACTAAAACATTAAAAGAACAGCCAAGTTAAACCAAATCTAAAGTACACTTGTTTCTTGATTTCAAAAAAAAAATAAAAATTACACTTGTTTCCTCTATAGGCATTATGTTTTACTTATTTGACATTGTACACTTAAGCTACCTTCACCCAAACTTAAATCCACCAGAAGGGCCTTATTAGCTTTCATAGCGGTTGAGTTGTCCATCAAAGTTCCATCCAAATGAACTGGGAATAACAGGTACGCTTCATGATTCCAAGATTGCTCTTGAGTGGCCTAATTAATGCAAACATATTAATTTAAAAGATACTTTTAGATATGAATATACAGATGCACAATCTACAATATTGAGAGACCACTACACTGCTACAAGGTTGTAATCATGATCAACAACTTTACTATATAACAACCAAGAATAAGAACAGAAAGCTGATGAAAATGCAATTGTTTGCATATCAGAAAAGACTATAAAACTCCGAAAATTCCACATGGGTCTGTTTCTTTTCTTTAAACTTAATTCTCATAGAATAGACTTAATATCTCACAAGTTACTCAGATTAGCAATCATCAAGTGAACAGAATAGTCTACAATTAAGCCTTTAATAATTCACACAAAATTATGCCAACTAAATAAGCAATCCCACTGATGGCATAAAAAAATCACTTAAGTTTGAATTCTCAAGCATATCAACATGCACTAGACAAAGATAGAGATATCTTTTTGAATTTCTGAAACAACACTAGATTAAAACAACTTCCAGGAAGTATTGAAAAAGCCTTACACTGAGATTTATAATTGATTGTGGATTCAAAATAATTGATTTATTTATGTACATGCATACATGCTTTCAAGTTTCAACACCTTGTAATCCGGATTTATAACATACATAAAGCTCAAGGAGGGGAAAAGAGAAGGACCTAAACGCAGTCGATTACCTTGACTTTGATGATAGCATGATCAAGAAGGGGAAGCAGATTGGGATATGTAAACAGGGAGGAAACTCGGATCTCCTCCCTCACCAAGTCCAGCTGCTCATTGTTTTGAATCAATAATTTCTTGATAGCTTAAGTCCCATCATCTAAAAAAAGGTTCATTTCGAATTTACATCACATATTAACAAATCAAAATCAAACAGACAAAAAATTACAAATAATCATAATTTCAATACAACTCATACATTATTAACCATATTAAGATCAAAACTCCTCATAAGTCATAAACCCACAAATCAAAATTCAAATCAATCAAAAAATCACTGTAGCTATGACAACTGCCTCTAATTCACCTTGTTTACATGTTGAACTACAGAAGACCTCGTCTCCAGGATTCCTAGTGACAGGAAGAGATTCTCCAATGAGAGCAGATTGATAAATCTTCAAAGGATCACCCTTAAGAAGACGAGCATCAGCAAGGACTATGTCTCCTAAATTAATGCTAATTATGTCTCCTAGGACTAGAATTGATGCCTCCATTTCACCCCATTGTCCATCTCTGAAGAACCTGTATTGAAGAGTTAGCATTATTTTTATTAATCATATAGCTGCAACTACACTTGAGCCTTTTTTCATTAGTGACTTACTTTGGTTTTAGGAGCAAGGTTAGCCATAAGCGCTGCTGCTGCATTACCAGCATTGTTTTCTTCTATGAAACTAATAGTAGAGCTGATCACCAGAAGCACCATGATACCCACAAAATCCTGGCAATCTGGAGGCTTATTATCACCTATTGCCAATACAATAGCCATTAAAGTAGCTGCTTCCATAACCCATGACCATGGATTCCACATAAAGCCAAGAAACTTCAAGAGTTTGCTCTCCTGTTAATTCCAGATCAACGGTATCAGATGTGAAAAAAGCTTGATTAGATCGACTGGAAGTTAATGAACACAGTTAATACTTAATTTTCTTCAAGAGTGAAAGAACAATGGATAAACCTTTTTTTCTTCTAGCTTGTTATGTCCAAAAATTTGAAGACGGTTGGTTGCATCATCTGAAGTTAGACCTTCTCTTGAGCATCTCAAACTCTCAAACACCTCCTCTATAGGAATTTTCTCCTACAAAGAACACATGTTTAATCATTGAAAACATGAGCCCCTCATAAATCATTGTTAGATAGTATCAAAACCATTTTTTTTATAGAACGAATTAGCATAAGTTTAAGAAGTAAGGGGGTAATAAATCAATAAAGAATCCAACAGATCAATTCTCTATCTTACACCAGGCCAGTGCTCCACAATGGACTCTCTCTACCTCATACTCAGTGATACAAATTGATAGCTTTAAGGCATATAGAATTTTATCTTTCATTGGAACACACACCATCTTATCCCATAACACAAGCCAGAACAAATTGATCACTGAAATTGATTCCTATTATTTTTCACCAATTCATCGAATAAGAGTGAGAAACATAAGCAAGCACTCATTACCTTTCAGACAAAAGGCATTGACTAATATCACCCAAAAAATATGCAACCAAAGACTTCCTACTTTAATAGCTCTGTATATATACTAGTTGCTTGAAATGACTAATGACATTTCCTCTCCCTTCTTCCCACTCCTTCCAGCATAAGAAGACCACCATTCATTCATCTAGAATTAAGTACTCTCTAATTCTCATAATTATTTATATATCACACCTCCAATTCATTTTTTACAATGACAATAATAGCGCATTTGTTGAATTGTTCAAAGTACTCAAATTCTGTCAAAAGCTCATTACATCAACTATATAAAAAAAATATATCACAGAGTGACAAAACATAATTCTGAAAATCAGATTATACAAAATCTACTCAAAATGAATTTTCAGCCAAAAAAAAAAAACAATTATTCAAATGAAAACTAAACCACAAACAATAGAAAAATCATTTAATGCAAAAAACTACTTAAAATGAAAATTCAGCAAAACAAAACAAAAAAAAAACAATAATTATAACAAATATTAGAAAATTAGATTACCCAAAATAGACTCAAAATGTGATGAAAGATCAGCCGAAAACACAATTATTCAAATGAAAATTAAAACACAAATATTAGAAAATTCAGAGTATACAAAATTTACTAATTCAGCCAAAAAAATATTAATTGAAACGAAAATTAAACCACAAACAGTAGAAAAACAGACGATTCAAAAACTAATTAAAATAAAAAATCAGCAAAATAAAAATAGAAAGCGAGTACCGTGATTAGGGTCATCGGGAACAAAAGCGATATCAAGTAGAACAACACCAAGATCAATCGGAGTAAACTCTATCCCATTCAGAAGGCAAGTCATCGGACTTCGCCGGAAGAGTAGTCAAGAACGGAAACATTGACAACGACAACAAAAGCGCAGTAGTTCAAAAATGGAGGTTGCAAAATTGAAGACAACTCGCAATTCAAATTCGACATTGACAACGACAACGAAAGCCCAATAGTTTTTTTCTCTAAAATTGATGGAGGAGAGGATAGAAGGACGGGGAGGAGAGAAAGAGGAGGAGAGGAGAATAGCGGGGAGGAGATGAGAGGAGAGAGAGAGAGGAGGAGAGGAGAAATGACGGCTATTAGGTGAAACCCTAAAAAGCCAAGTAATGGGCTTCTCTATCAGTTGGGCCAACTTACGTGTAATATAGTATTCGTAACGGGTAAAATAGTGTCAGTTACAAATATTTATTTGTAACAGGCACTAATTTGTCCATTACAAATACATACGTATTCGTAACGGACACTTTTCGCCCGTTAAAAATAAATAAGTATTCGTAACGGACACTATTTTGCCCGTTATGAATATCTTAATTGTAACGGGCAAAGCTTTGCCCGTTACAAATAGCTTGTTACGAATGAGATTTTTTCCACTAGTGTGTGGAACTATCCTTGATGAAACTCTGTGTTGATACTCCTAATTCTGAAGTTCCTCCACTTGTTTAATATCCGAATTTTGAAAAACTAAAATCTGATTTGGAAAATCTAAAATCGGATAAGGCACGACTTGAGGGGGAACTTGAGAAAGCTAGGAAAGGCAAACAACATATAGAGTACAGAGTTCCAGATTGGATCACCAAAGCTCAAACCAAAAGAACAGAAGGTTTGGGTTTCAAAAAGAGGTTCCAAAAGGAAAAGAAGTATGTTGACCTGCCTAATAGTATTGTTTGTTATTTCTGTGGCAATACAAGACATAAACAGGTTAAGTGTCCTAAGAAAGAAAAGAGTACACAAAAAAATGAAAAACATGTTGAACAGATTTGGGTTATGAAAAATAATCCCACTCATGTTACACAGGAACCCAAGGAAACCTGGGTTCCTGATACTAATGTTTGATTCTTCATGCAGGTTCCAGTGAGGGGGAACAACACCTGGTACCTCGACAATGGTTGTTCTAAGCACATGACTGGAGACAAATCTAGATTTCTCTCACTGGATGCCTACTATGGGGGAACTGTGACCTTTGGTGATAACATGAAAGGAGATGTAGTTGCTATTAGTAAAGTAAGAAGGTCAAATTCCCATGCTATTGATAATGTATTTTTGGTCGAGGGTCTCAAACACAACTTGTTAAGTATTTCACAATTTTGTGACAAAGGTAACTCTGTAAGCTTTACTTCTAATAAATGCAGAATCATTCACAATGACACTGGGAACATTATTTTAGAAGGAACTCGTAAAGGGAACACATATGTTGTTGATCTTAACAAGGTTCCTAACAGCAATTTAACATGTCTCAGTGTTATTGAGGATGATCCTCTATTATGGCGCAAGAGATTTGGCCATGCAAGCTTTACTTTACTTAATAAGCTTAGATCTAAGGAACTTGTGGAAGGACTTCCTTGCATTAAGTTCCTATATGACAAAGTGTGTGATGCTTCCGTTAGAGGACAGTAGACTCAAATTTCTTTCAAGTCCAAGAAAGTGGTAAGTACCAAAAGACCTTTAGAACTTATTCATACGGATCTGTATGGTCCTATGAGAATCCAAAGTAAAAGTGGTAAGAGATATGTATTGGTAATTGTTGATGATTTTTCAAGGTTTACTTGGGTTTTCTTTTTTGTTAGCAAAGATGAAACATTTGATGAATTTGTAGCTTTTGTAAAGAAAGAACAGAGAAAAACAGGTAATCCATTGATTCATCTCAGATCAGATCATGGAACAGAATTTGAAAACTCAAGGTTTGATGAATTTTTCACTGAGCATGGAATGGATCACAACTTCTCTGCACCAAGGACTCCACAACAGAATAGAGTTGTAGAACGCAAGAATAGAAGCCTTGAAGACATGGCCAGAACAATGCTGATCTCTAGTGGACTGCTTAGGAACTTCTAGGCAGAAGTAGTGAACACGACCTGCTATATTCTTAACAGAGTATCTGTTAGATCCATCACCAAAAAAACTCCTTATGAGCTAATCAAAGGGCGAAAGCCTTATATTTCTTACTTTAGATCTTTTGGATGTAGATGCTTTGTTCATACCAATAGTAAAAGGAACTTGGGAAAGTATGATGAACGTAGTGATTGTTGAGTCACTTAAGGTTTTGAGTGATGACAAACAGCTGACTAGCTGGTTCTTGTTGGTTTTATATTATATCAACTGACATTTTGAACAGGAACAGCTATCCCAAGTACTTGAGGCAATATGAAGTCCTTTTGAATCAAAGCATTCAAGAAATCTGTATCAGAATGTTCTATCAAGGAAGGCCGTCAAGACTTGAAGATTATGAAGTCTCTTAGATTAGGATAGTTGATCTTTGTAGTCTTTATAATGTTAAGTGTGCATGGATGTTTGTACATGAGCTATTTGTATCCCTTACTTAGAGTATTTAGTGTTGTAGAGATCAGGAAAAGTTGACCTGATCCCTAGGACATTAACAGGTCAGGAAACAGCTGCTTCGTAGCTTGTTTCATGAACCTGGACATTAGTTCAGTAAATATTTTCTGGAATATATATTTCCTATCCTTAGAGAATATTTACTAAACTAATTGATTCAGTTTATGCAAAGTTGGAGATGAATTATTTCGCATATAACTTAGAATATATTATTCTACCCATTTATGGAAAGTAGAATAATATCTTACAAAATAAAAGATATTCTATTTACCTAAGTTATGATCTGAAAAGATCACGAAAGATTTTATCTCCCAACCTTATAAAAGCATAAACTCGATCAGAATTTCGAGTGAGCTTTTCTGGAAAAAATTCTCTATCTTTGAAAGCTCGAAATACACTCTAAGGGAAATAGTTAGTTCATCTCTTACAAACTATTTATGCACACAGTAAGAATTGTTTTGTAATTATCTCTTGTAAGCTTTGAGTGGAAGCATTTAGAGGGAAACAAAGGGTTTGTATTGAATCACTAAGAGGTTAGTGATTGGGTAGCATTTACGAGTGTGAGTGCAAGTGCTTGTGAGTTCAAGTGCGAAGTGACACCTAGAGTTAGGTGTGGGGATCACGAGTGTGATCATTTGTAATTGCTTTTGTTTTTCAGAGTTGATTAATAAAAGTAATTAGGGTAGTGGAGGACGTAGGCTCAGAGTTGAGCTGAACCTCGTTAAATCTTTGTGTTGATTATTTATTGTATTTTCTGTTTCCGCTGCAGGACCAGTTCATCATCTGGTCCCCCTACATAAATAGAAGAAAATCCAATAATTTCTAACACTGCCCTGTACTCAATTCAACCCCCCTTCTTGAGTACCAGCTGCACTTTCAATTGGTATCAGAGCCACGGCTTCTTGTAAGGGTAACACCTAGAGAAGTAGATCATGAGTACTCAGGAAATGAATGCTATGGGATATGACAACAAGACACCAAAGTTCAATGGGAAGAACTATGCATGGTGGAAGAACAGAATCAAGAACATCATCATTGGCATTGATTATGAATTCTGGTTGGTTGTTAAGAATGGTCCCTTGACCATTGAGAAGTCTGATCCAGAAGGGAAGCTAGTCCCAAAGACTGAAGATGAATACATCTCCACTGATTACAAAAAGCTGGAGAAAAATGCTAAGGCTATGTCAATACTGCAACAGGCTATTGCTGAGAATGAGACAAACAGGATCTCAGCATGCACCACTGCCAAGGAGATCTGGGATACCCTTGAACTTGCCTTTGAGGGTACCAGTGAGGTAAAGAGGTCTAAAATTGATTTACTTATGTCAAAATATGAATCTTTTAATATGTTTAAGGATGAAGATATTAATACTTGTTTTGGTAAATTCATGACTATTGTAAATGATTTAAAATCTCTTGGTAAAAGCTTTACTGATGAAGATCTTGTTAGAAAGATTTTGAGAAGTTTGACAGGTGAATGGACTCCCAAGGTTACAGCCATTTATGAAGCAAAGGATCTTTCAATTCTATCAGTTGAACAGTTGATAGGTTCCCTCATGACCCATGAAATGCTGGTTGGATCTAAGTCAGAGAAGGTACCAGCAAAAGGAATTGCACTAAAGGGAACAGTCGAAGATGAGGATGATGAGATAGGAATGATGGCTAGAAGGTTTGAAAGAAGTTTCAGAAACTAGAAGGGAAAATTCATCAAGGGTAAGTTTAATAATGCATCAAATAAAAAATCTAACAACTTCTCTACAACAGGATGCTTTAAGTGTGGTGAGAAGGGACACCTTGTGAAGAATTGTCCTCAATGGAAGGACAACCAGTCCAAGGAAGCAGACAAGATGGCCTACAAAAAGGCCATGGTTGCTGCTGTCTGGGGAGATACAGACAGTGATGAAGAGGGAGATGATTCAAGTCAGTCAGATGTATGTATGACAGCAATACTGAATTAAAGTTCAGAAGAAGGTACCAGGAACAGCAGAGGAACCAGCTCAGATGTCCACTGCCTCATGGCAAAGAAGCACCCCTTGGATCAACATCAGGTAAACATTGATCAGATCAAAAAGGATATGCTTTTTTATGATAGAGAAAACTTGATGGAATGTGCTAGTAGTGCTTTAGATCAATGTTTAGAACTTGGAATTGCTTATCATGATTTTAAGAGAAAGTTTAAAGAAAAGTCTAAAGAATATGATATTGCTAATTCAAGTTGTGATCTGTTGGAAAGTGTCTGTGCTAACTTGAAGCAGGAAGTAGCTGAACTAGAGATTGCTTTAGATCAAAGCAAACTTGAAATTCAGAGAATAAAATCTGATATGGGTTTGTGTGATGACAGTGATGATGAATGTGAGAAACAGTTCACAAGTTGTGTCATTAATGTGCTTGATTATAGTGGTGATGACTTGTATGACTTTGATAGTATAAAATCTAGGGCAAGTGCTCTAAATAGGTCTAAACTGTTAGAAGGATTCAACTTGCTAGTTGATGATGTAGAGGAACTATATAAAGCATATGTCCTAGTTAAGAACAGCAAAAGTACTGGTTCTGAAACTGTTTCTAGTAATATGCATGATGAATGTGAAGCTAAAATTTGTAGCTTGCAGGTTGAGTTAGCCCAGCTTAGAAAGACTAATTCGTGTGATTCTGTAGTTTTGCATGATTCAAATATTTCAAAATTGCAAGCTGAGCTTGAAAGAGCTAAGCTTGATTTTGAGATAGTTGTTGACCAGAATTTATCCCTGCATGAGAAAATGAACTTAAAGGACAGAGAGTTCATAGAATTTAAGAAGAGAATGGATAAAGTCCTCCAATCCCAGAACTCATTGAACCAGTTAACTTTAACTGCTAGAAACAGTGGTAGAAGGGGACTTGGTTATACAGGTAAGGGGAACAGGAGGAACTGGTCTCCCAGAGATACTACATGGTTACAGGAATATAAGAAAGGTAAGTATGTCTTAGCAAAAGACATGCATGTATGCTATCATTGTGGAAAGAATGGCCATAAGAAATATGAGTGTAAAGACAGGAAAAGTAGATTGGATAAAAATAAGAAAAATGTTAAGCAGATTTGGGTTAGAAAAGACTTGCTTGAATCTGTTGTTGGAAAGGGACCCAAAAAGATTTGGGTTCCTAAAGCTAATGTTTGAATTTCCTGTGCAGGCTGAAGTGAGAGACAATACCTACTGGTATTTGGACAGTGGCTGCTCAAGACACATGTTAGGGGATAGGAAACAGTTTCTCTCACTTACAGCTCATGAAGGGGGAAAGGTGACTTTTGGTGATAACAGCAAAGGTACCATTCTTGGAATTGGTAAGGTTGGTAAGTCACTTTCCCATGCTATTAGTGATGTATATTATGTTGATGGTTTACAACATAATCTCTTGAGTATTTCACAATTATGTGATAAAGGTAATAAAGTTGAGTTCAAAGACAACCTTTGTCACATAGTGAATTTGCAAACAAATGAACTTGTCTTCCAGGGATTCAGACATGAAAACGTTTACATTACTTATTTAAACCAAATCCCTGAGAACAAGTCCATCTGTTTGAGTGCTGTTTCTGATAGGGACTAGTGGCTTTGGCATAAAAGGATGGGACATGTCAGCTTTAGACTTCTTAACAAACTCAGGTCTCAAGAATTGGTGATAGGCCTGCCTAACATCAAGTTTGAAGCAGATAGAGTTTGTGAAGAATGTGCTAAAGGGAAACAGGTCAAATCCTTTTTTAAGCCAAAGAAAACTATCAGTACCAGCAGACCTCTAGAACTTATTCATATTGATTTATGTGGACCCATGAGAGTCCAAAGTAGAAATGGTTCTAGATATGTGTGTGTCATTGTTGATGATTATTCCAGATACACATGGGCTCTATTTCTGTCTTCTAAAGATGAAACTTTTGATGAGTTCATTGTGTTAGTAAAGTAGGTTCAGAACAAGATCAATCATCAACTGGCTGCCATAAGATCTGATCATGGATCAGAGTTTGATAACTCTAGCTTCATAGAGTTCTGCAGGGAACATGGAGTTTCTCACAATTTCTCTGCCCCAAGAACTCCTCAACAAAATGGAGTAGTTGAGAGAAAGAACAGGACTTTGGAAGAAATGGCAAGAACAATGCTCATTGAGAGTTGTCTCCCCAAGTCTTTTTGGGCAGAAGCTGTAAATACAGCTTGTCACATGTTAAATAGGTTGATGTTAAGGCCTCAAATGAAGAAGACTCCATATGAACTACTTAGAGGAAGGAAACCAAACATAGCATACTTCAGAACCTTTGGTTGTAAGTGTTATGTGCATAATAATGGTAAGAACAGCTTGGATAAATTTGATCCAAGAAGTGATGAAGCTGTTTTCCTTGGTTATTCTTCTCACAGTAAGGCATATAAAGTATTCAATAAGAAAACTTTGTGTGTTGAAGAAAGTGTTCATGTAGTCTTTGATGAATTTAATATGTGTTGTGAGAATGTGCAGGTTGATGACTTAGATGAGATAGGACTTTTGTATTTTACAGGAGAATCAACTGCTGTTTCCTTAGAAGAGCCAGGTTCACCTACTGGTTCACCAGATGCTGCTGGTGAAGGACTTGGTCACAATGAAGGAGATCCTCAACAAGTAGATACTCATGAGGATGGAGATGAAGGCCCCCAAGTAAATGGAGAAAGCAACACCTCAGGGGGAACAGAAAACTTTCAGGACAAGTTTTCCACCCAGGTAAGGGAGGTAGGGGGAACATCTCAGCATACTGGTCCATCTGTGCAAAACCAATTCGATGGCACAAATGAACCAGGGATGCATGATGGTTCTGATGGATTAAATGAGAATGCACCTAGGCCTAGCATTTTTAAATATAAATCTTCTCATCCTACTGAACAAATTCTGAGTGATATCAGTAGAGGTATTCAGACTAGGAGAGCTGTTTATGAAAACTTTTGTGCATTTTTCTCATTTTTATCTAATATAGAACCAACTGACTACAAGATGGCTTTAAAAGATCCTGATTGGGTTTTGGCTATGCAAGATGAATTAAATCAATTTGAAAGAAATAAAGTGTGGCATCTTGAGCCAAGACCTGAGAACAGGTCAATCATAGGTACCAGGTGGGTCTTCAGAAACAAATTGGATGATCTGGGTACTATAGTCAGAAACAAAGCTAGACTGGTCGTGCAAGGTTATAATCAGCAAGAAGGCATTGATTATGATGAAACCTTTGCCCCAGTAGCTAGACTTGAGGCAATAAGGATCTTGATTGCCTTTGCTGCTCATAAGAACATTAAGCTCTTTCAAATGGATGTTAAGACAACATTCCTTAATGGTTATTTGAAAGAAGAAGTATATGTTGAGCAGCCCCCTGGCTTTGCTGATAGTCAATTCCCAAATCATGTATATAAGCTGGACAAGGCACTCTATGGTCTTAAACAAGCTCCTAGAGCTTGGTATGAAAGGCTGTCCAACTTTCTGATGGAACATGACTATAGAAGGGGAACGGTTGATAAGACCCTCTTTATCATAACCAGGAATTTTGATTTGATTGTAGTACAGATATATGTAGATGATATAATATTTGGTGCTACTAATCAAATTTTGTGTAGTGAGTTTGCAGATCTGATGCAAAGTGAATTTGAGATGAGCATGATGGGAGAACTAGGATTCTTCCTAGGATTGCAGATCAAGCAAACAGTTGATGGGATCATGATACATCAACAGAAGTATCTAAAGGAACTAATCAAGAAGTATGGATTGCAAGACAATAAATCATATGCAACTCCAATACCTACAAATGCAAAGCTAGACAGTGATGATAAAGGAGAGAGTGTGGAAGCTACACTGTTTAGAGGTATGATTGGTTCTCTTCTCTACTTGACAGCTAGTAGGCCAGATATAGTGTTTTCTGTGGGATTGTGTGCACGTTTTCAAAGCAATCCCAAAGAATCTCACCTAAAGGCTGTCAAGAGAATACTTAGATACTTAGTAGGAACAGATGATCTGTACTTGTGGTACCCCAAAGGTGGTTCAATTGAACTATTAGGATACACAGATGCAGATTATGCTGGATTCCTAGTAGACAGAAAGAGCACATCTGGTATGGCTCATTTCTTAGGTCCCTGTTTGATTTCATGGGGATCAAAGAAACAAAATTCTGTTGCTTTATCTACAGCAGAATCTGAATACATAGCTGCTGCAACTTGCTGCTCCCAGCTGTTGTGGATAAGGAACCAGTTGAAAGATTTTGGTATTTTCTATGAAAATGTACCTATTTTATGTGATAATACAAGTGCTATTAACATTTCTAAGAATCCTGTGCAGCATTCCAGGACAAAGCATATTGAGATAAGACATCATTTCCTAAGAGATAATGTTGAGAAAGGTCTTGTAGAGCTGAGTTTTTGCAACAGTGAAGAACAAATTGCAGATATCTTCACTAAGCCATTGGGTAAAGAGTCTTTCTGCAAGTTTAGAGTCATGTTAGGTCTGACTAGGTCAAACTAAGAGACCTCTCTCAGCTGTTTTCCCCAATGATTGGCTAATTAAGTATTCTTTAAATGTGTGCGTGCATCATACCTTTGCAATCTGTCTATTATCTCAATGTTAATTGCTTATCTCTATGTGAGCAATATTGTAGCTAATCACTTTCAGGATTGAAGGTCATATTGAACAGATAAGCAACTGTTTCAGTAACCCTACCAGTAGAGGAAACAACAGCAAATACGAACGGATTAATTTTGAAATTAATTTCAAATTAAACCGTGAGAAAATATTTTTTTTATATTCTTATTTGATTTTAAAATCTTTCAAATATGGCAGTTATTTTCCTCTGACGGCAATTTGTTCTGACAGTTGCAATTATGGCCAGTTGTTCATTTATTGAAGTTATTTCCAAATCAAAATAACTTCCAAATATCTTCTGATTCTCTGATTTTATTTATGTTTGTCTCTATAATTTCTCTTGCTATATATTTGCTTCCCTTTCCTTGCTCCGTGATTATTCATCATTCATCAAAAATTCGCAACTTCTCTCTCTACACAAGATCAATTCTTCGAAGCTTAGACTAGCAACAATGGTGAGAAAGGCTGGAACTGGAAGGAAAGGAGGAAGGAAGGGAGGTTCCAAAGGAAGTTTGGCTAGTTTCCCCTCCTCAAAATCTCAAGAAACAATCAAGGATGTTCTTATGAACGTCTCTGAGCAGACACCTTCACAAGCAACACCAGAAATCAACCCCTCTGAAACTGAACCCATCAAGGCCGTTCCCTTGAGACAAACTCCTTCAAAAGAGAATGTCTTGAAGGAAAAACCTGTTTCACCATCAAAGACTAAAACTTTAACCCCATCTCCACAAAAATCCAAATCCAAAAAGGCCCCAAAAGAAAAATCCATCGAAACCCTCACTCAAATAACTGAAACCGTTTCTTCAAACCCCAAATCACCATCTGAGGGGGAACCTGATAAAAAGATAGCCAAGAAACTTGAAAAACAGTTAGAGGAAGTGGCTGATGAAGGATTGGATGAGGAGAAGGAGGACAAGAAGATGGAGGAGGATCTAGATGTAGTGGTGACCAAGGTGGTTGCTGGTACCACTACTGGTTCTGTAAGGAAAAGGCAGACTAGGGCTGCTTCAAAGGTCATTAAGGGCTCAGATGAGAAGGAGACTACACCATCTGAGACTAAGAGAGGAGAGAAAAGGAAAGCAACATCATCTGTTTCCCGTATCTCCAAGGCTGCTAAAGGTAAACAACCTGTTACCCCCAGTACTGGTGCAACTTCTTTAAGTTCTAGGACTGTGTTATCTGGTTGTGGTGTTGAGAATGAATATCTTGATATTCCTGCTTTGAGTCAAGTTAAGGAACTTCTTGAGTTCCAAGGATGGATGTCTCTGTTTAATGATTTAAATGATGCTTTTGTTGGTCCTGTTCGTAAGTTCTTTGTTAATCTGAAGCAAAACATTGATATGTCTGTGGTATCAACTGTTTCTGGTAGTGTTGTACATGTTTCTGAGTCTGTTTTATCTGAGTTGCTGGGTATACCTAGAGATGGTTTTGGTAGATATAGCAGTGATGGGTGGCCCCTAATGGGAGGAGTAACACCTGAGGTAGTTACTCAGTTTTTGTTTGGAAAGAAGGAAGAAGCTGGTTCCCCTAGTGACTTTAGGGAGGCAATTATGTTGGTTCTGCACTCCATGTGTTTGAAGGTCTTTCTGCCCAAGGGTCAAGGCAGAGGTACTGTTAGGATCATGGACATGGTCCTGATCTATCTGATCATGAAAAAGGTTAAGGTAAATCTGCCAGCTCTAATGATGGAGCACATGCTGTACTGCCATGCTTCATCCCACAACTCCCTGCCCTATGGTTCCTTTATCTGCAAAATCATCAAGGAGCAGAATCCCAAGTTTTCTTTTTCTGGTGAGGTGGTAAGTCTTCAGTTGTTCTCCAAGAAAATACTCACTCAGAAGAAGATTGACTACTCTGGAAAGAGGCTGACTTTTGTAGGTCAAGAAAGTAGCCCAAGGGATGAAGGGAACCAGGAGGAAATCAATCCTGAGGATGTGGCAAAGCTTCTTGCCAAGTTGGAAAGGCAGGATGAGAGGATAATAAAGTTGGCTGCCAGTCTAGTGCAGGCTGAAGAAGAAAGGAAGCTTGATAAGCTTATGAACAACAGGAAATTCCTCACTATTTGCAGGGTGATTGATCACCTGTTGCCCCCAGAGTCTGGGATGAAGTTTGACCCCGCACACTGTAGGATCATTGAGACGGATGATGAGGAATCCTCCAGTGAGAAGGGTCCTGATGCTAAAGAAGGAGAAGGCTCTGAGGAAGAAGAAAATGAATCTGATGAGGAAGAAGAAGAAGAGAAAGAGGAAACAGAAGAAAAGGAGAAGAAGGAAGAAGAAAAGACAGATGAGGAAGGGTCTGACTTCGAGGAGGAGATCAACCCAGAGGGTGAAGAAGAGGATGAAGATGATGATGAATGATCACTTCAGTCTCCCCCTCCCCTTCCATTAACTGCCATAATATTTGTTGTTCCCCCACACTGCTAGACTGTTTTTAATGCAGTGTGGTTTCTATTATGTTTCTAACCTTCTGGTGTGTAATCCTGAACAGTTTTAAGCTTTTTCAGTTTTATGTGATTGAATAACCTGTTTGTGCTAACCTGCAGCATTGAGATTGATCAGTGGTTGAAACTACTGATTTTTGGCTTACTTGCGATATTTTGGTGTGCAATTCTATTTTTTGAATGCTTTTTAATGATGCCAAAAGGGGGAAAAGCAGGTTGAAGTTTCTGAAAAGGCCTTGTTAGACAATTAGATTGAGTCTTTTATTTCCTTGAGTCAGATAATCACAAAAACAAGTTAAAATAGAAGGAACAGTTAGATTAACTAACTGTTTCAGTGTCTTTTTACAAAAATCCAAAAACAAGTTGTTTCTTTTAAATAAAGATGGCTATCCTGGTCAGTCATCAGTGTCATAAGTCCTTTTACACAAGATATCCCTTGTGTAGAAAGTCTAATAGAAAGTCTTGTCTTCTTAAGTGTAGATTAGAACTTTCTTTACTTTGCTGTTTCTCACTAACGTGCAGGTGCAGGAAACTTCAAAGTGTTTGTCATCATCAAAAAGGGGGAATTTGTTGAGTCACTTAAGGTTTTGAGTGATGACAAACAGCTGACTAGCTGGTTCTTGTTGGTTTTATATTATATCAACTGACATTTTGAACAGGAACAGCTATCCCAAGTACTTGAGGCAATATGAAGTCCTTTTGAATCAAAGCATTCAAGAAATCTGTATCAGAATGTTCTATCAAGGAAGGCCGTCAAGACTTGAAGATTATGAAGTCTCTTAGATTAGGATAGTTGATCTTTGTAGTCTTTATAATGTTAAGTGTGCATGGATGTTTGTACATGAGCTATTTGTATCCCTTACTTAGAGTATTTAGTGTTGTAGAGATCAGGAAAAGTTGACCTGATCCCTAGGACATTAACAGGTCAGGAAACAGCTGCTTCGTAGCTTGTTTCATGAACCTGGACATTAGTTCAGTAAATATTTTCTGGAATATATATTTCCTATCCTTAGAGAATATTTACTAAACTAATTGATTCAGTTTATTCAAAGTTGGAGATGAATTATTTCGCATATAACTTAGAATATATTATTCTACCCATTTATGGAAAGTAGAATAATATCTTAGAATGTCTCTTATTTACAAAATAAAAGATATTCTATTTACCTAAGTTATGATCTGAAAAGATCACGAAAGATTTTATCTCCCAACCTTATAAAAGCATAAACTCGATCAGAATTTCGAGTGAGCTTTTCTGGAAAAAATTCTCTATCTTTGAAAGCTCGAAATACACTCTAAGGGAAATAGTTAGTTCATCTCTTACAAACTATTTATGCACACAGTAAGAATTGTTTTGTAATTATCTCTTGTAAGCTTTGAGTGGAAGCATTTAGAGGGAAACAAAGGGTTTGTATTGAATCACTAAGAGGTTAGTGATTGGGTAGCATTTACGAGTGTGAGTGCAAGTGCTTGTGAGTTCAAGTGCGAAGTGACACCTAGAGTTAGGTGTGGGGATCACGAGTGTGATCATTTGTAATTGCTTTTGTTTTTCAGAGTTGATTAATAAAAGTAATTAGGGTAGTGGAGGACGTAGGCTCAGAGTTGAGCTGAACCTCGTTAAATCTTTGTGTTGATTATTTATTGTATTTTCTGTTTCCGCTGCAGGACCAGTTCATCATCTGGTCCCCCTACATAAATAGAAGAAAATCCAATAATTTCTAACACTGCCCTGTACTCAATTCAACCCCCCCCTTCTTGAGTACCAGCTGCACTTTCAGTGATGAGGCAGTATTCTTAGGATATGCCACTAATAGTAAAGCATATAGAGTTTAGAATAAAAGAACAATATGTGTTGAGGAATCTGTACATATTATATTTGATGAAACTGAACAGTTAAATGATGTACCTGATTGTGATGATGATTTCAAAATTGGACTTGTACGCAAGCCAAATCCAGATGAGGAATCAACATCATTGCAGAAGCAGCAAGTTGAAAATGTAGAAGAAACGAATCCAGAAGAAAATGCAGAACCTGAAATGGAGAATGCACCAGGAACTGCACCTTCAGAGCAGAATCAAGATCAAAATGAGGAAAATCCTGTTGAAGTTCCGAATGAGACTCAAGATCAAGTTCCTACAGAAGAACCAGTCAGCAATAATCAGGAAAGGTTGTATCCAGTCAAGGACTTTACACCAAAGAGATGGAAATATCAGAAATCACATCTTGTAGATGCAATCATGAGTGATATTACAAAAGAAACTCAGACTAGATCTCAGCTTAGAAACTTCTGTGTATTCTATGCATTCCTTTCTTCTATGGAACCTAAGAACTATGTTGAAGCTTTAACTGATGCAGATTGGATTAATGCTATGCAAGCTGAATTAAATGAGTTCGAAAGAAATAAAGTTTGGCATCTGGAACCTAAACCCAAGGATAAGAAGACTATAGGTCTAAAGTGGGTGTTTAGGAAAAAGCTAGATGAGCATGTTATTATTGTCAGGAACAAAGCAAGACTTATTATTCAAGGTTTCAATCAACAAGAAGGAATAGACTATGAAGAAACATTTGCATAAGTGGCCAGGTTAGAGGCTATTTGTTTACTTATTGCTTTTGCTACTTATATGGGATTCATGTTGTTCCAGATGGACGTTAAATGTGCATTTCTAAATAGATTTCTGAATGAAGAGGTCTATGTGGAACAACCTCCTGGATTTGAAAATCAGAAGTTCCCAAACCATGTCTATAAGGTTTACAAAGCTCTGTATGGGATGAAGCAAGCTCATAGAGCATGGTATGAAAGATTGTCAAAGTTCCTATTGCAAAATGGTTTTAAACGTGGTAAAATAGATAAAACTTTGTTTTTAAAATCAAATGGAACTGACATATTAGTTGTACAAATTTATGTTGATGATATTTTATTTGGTGCAATTAATGAATCTTTGTGCAAGTATTTTGCTGACCTAATGAGTGGAGAATTTGAAATGAGCATGATGGGAGAATTAAACTTCTTGCTCGGTTTGCAAATCAAGAAAGCTGAAAAAGGAATTATGATCCATAAACAAAAATATATCAAGGAACTTATTAAGAAATACAAGCTAGATAATGCAAAGACCAATAACACTCCAATGGGTATAACAACTAGATTGGATGAAGATCCAACTGGAACTTGTGTTGGTCAATCTATGTATAGAGGTATGATAGGTTTTCAACTTTATTTAACAGCTAGTAGACCTGACATATCTTTTACTGTAGGTTTGTGTGCCAGGTTCCAAGCAAACCCAAATCTCACTTGAAAGCGGTAAAGAGAATCCTTAGATACCTGAAAGGAACTGAAGATTTGAGTCTCTTCTATCCTAGAAGTGACTTCTTTTATTTAAATGGCTTTACTGATGTTGACTATGTAGGTTATTTAGTCAATAGAAAAAACACTTCAGGTATGGTATAGTTTTTAGGACCTTGTTCAGTTTCTTGGGGTTCCAAGAAGCAAAACACAGTTGCAATGACTACATTTGAGGCTAAGTACATGGCAGCAGCTGCATGTTGTTCACAAGTACTTTGGATAAAGCAACAAGTTAGAGATTTTGGTATTATTTTTGAATGTGTGCTTATTTACTGTGATAATACCAATGCTATATGTATTTCTAAGGATTTAGTTCAACACTCAAAGGTAAAACATATTCACATTAGGCATCACTTTCTAAAAGATAATGTGGAGCAAGGGAATATTAAGTTAGAATTTTGTCATACTGAAAATCAAATTGCAGATATTCTAACCAAGCCCTTAAGCAGAGAAAGATTTGAGAAATTGAGATTGGAACTTGGGGTGATCAAGCTGAATTGATTGCTTCTAAAGTTCCAAGATATGGCAAAGTCAAAAATAATGCAAATAAAGCAAAAAGAGCATTTAGCACAATTTTGGTGTGCTAAACATAGCTGAAGTGTCACCGTTGTTAACTACTAGAGGTAAGTTCATTAAAACTCTTAATTGTATAAGTTATTAATTATGTACATTGCACATGTGTAGAAAGCGTGTTCCAATTGTGTGTTTTATTTTCAGAAAGGTTTTTATTAAATTATATGAATTTGAAAAGTAAAAGAATTTAGTAAAATTATATGATGTTAATTGAATTTAGTAAAATTAATTGAATATGTTCAATTAATGACTGAAAAGTGAAAAAGCCTTAATTTCCCTCACATCGATTCATTTATTATAAAAGGAATCTTCACCCACCTTTACATCATCACTGTCAAGTCAAAATTACCCACTGTGAAAAACCTTCTACAAACTTCTACCCCTTCGAGACATAACCATGGTTATCATCAGTTTAATTAGCTCCTCAGAAAGCTCTCAAAACTTCTAAAACCAAGAACAAGAAGAAGCGTCATCTCTCCCCTTAGTGTCCTACAAAGATCCTCAAGCCAAACCCGCTCTATCCTCTCCATCTCATAACCCTAAACCTGCTGAAATAGAGGAATTCACTTCTTATTTAGTTCTTCAAAAGTTGAAAGGGTGGAAAGAGATGAAAGAGAAGAGAAAGACAGTTGAAGAACACATTCAAGAAGTTGAGGATTTTGCTGCAAAATTAGAGGACTTGGGAGGGAGAAAATTCTAAGAAGGAGGAAGATGAAGAGATCATTGATCAAGCTAAGCTTGAATCGTTAGCAGGAAGGTATGTTTTAGGTCATCGCATTGATTTGACTTGGTGTAGAAAAGCTAGGTTCCTAGAATTTCTTGATTTAATTAAGTTCCAAGGTTGGGAATATTTGTGTCTAAAGCCTCTGATAACTACATGTACCCAATTTCTATGACTGAGTATTATCAGAATTTTGAAGTAAAATTAGGAGTTATATCTAGTGAAGTTGATGGGACAAAAATTGAATTCAATGTTGAAACCCTAGGTAAAATTCTGAAAACGCCTATTGTTGGTTATGAGACCTACATCAAAGGGAAGGCGAGTGTAAAAGTTGGAAAGTATTTGAGTGGTGATGTAGTTGAAGCCCTTAGAGGAAAAAGGGGGAAGAACATCATGAGTCACAATGACTTAAGCCCCATTCAACAAGTTATTGTTCAATTTAGTGAAGAAAACCATTCTGCCTCGAACATCAAAGAAAGGGGAAGCATGTCTAATGGACATGGCTGGGATCTTTTGTCTGTCTAAGAAAATAAAGATAAACTTTCCCTTGCTCATGTTTCAGCACTTGGTACACTATGTACTATGTTCCAAGTAAAACTAAGGTAGGGTATGGGGCTATCATGTCCGCAGTCTTTGAGAGTTTTGGAGTATTTCTAAAGGGAAAGTATGGAGGTTTGGGGGAGAAACCAGAAAATGTGATTAATGAAGAAACTCTGTTGGGAATTAGCTTGGAGGTGGTGAATAGGAAGATTCAGAAACTAGAGAAGGGCAAAGAGAAGAAAGAAACAGGAAAAAGAAAAGAAAAGGAAGAGGCTGGGTAGCCTGTGAGGAAGAGCAGGAGACTGTCAACAAGCTCTGATCCTCAAACCAGTATGGAGAAGCCAGTTGAGTTGGATACAGATGAAAGGGATTTGGATGGACAAGTTGCCAAGTTGACTGTTAGGTTGGTGTTGGCTGAAAAGGTAGTGAAAGAATCTGCTAAGAAGATTCAGAAGTTAGAAAAGTCTGTGTAGCAGATGAACAAGCTTTTGGAGGATCAAAAACTAGAGTTTCAGCAGCAGATCAAGAGTCTTGAGGAATGATTTGACAACTTTGCTGCTAAACAGAAGGAAGATAGCAGACAAATTATGGAGTTCCTGAAGAATTAACTCAGCAACCTTATTTACCAACCTTATTATTAGCCTAGCCCATTTCACTTTGAAGTCATGAACTTTTTCAATTTATGCTTTTGAACAATTATTTTTGGTTATAATATTTTTAAAATTGTTTAGCAGGATATTAAATCTTTTGTTTTAAATGAATAGTTGGAACTTTTCCTATACTTGTGTGTATATGTATGTTTTGAAAACTTATGCAGGAAAGTGGAATTTGCTTAAGGTAAGTTAGCAGCGCTGCCTTCAGTTTCCCACACTCGATGAATTGCTTGTGGGGCTGTGGCTAGATTCTTAATAAACTTGAAAAAGTAGGACTTTTTTATAATGCCAAAAGGGGGAAAAGAAGAAGCAAACTTGGAGGTTGAAGTTGTTCTGGGTTCCAATTGAGAAAGTATCAGAAATTTCTTCTGATTATGACGCTGATAGTTTAGTTTACTTTCTGTCTTGTTTATTTTTGCTTTTTGTTTTTGTTTTTATTTTAAATGTGTGTTTACTTTCTGTCAATAAACCAAAAACCACAAAAATACGACCTTCTATTTTGTTTTAACTTTTTCAAGAGTTTGCTTAAGTTTGTCATCATCAAAAAGGGGGAAATTGTTGAAGCTTAAAGGTTTTGATGATGAGGAACTTAAACTTAAGCAAACTCATCTAATAAAGGTTTTCAGGTGTTTGATTACTTTAGGTGAAGTTGATCGTGGTGATGGAAGAAGTAACTGGAACTAAGAAGACATGAAGAGATCTTTATACAAAAAAGTTAAATAGAAAATAAGAAGAGTTCTCTAACAAGAACTAACTTCTCTAACAAGAACTGAGTTCCCTAACAGGAACTTGAAGCTAGCAAGCTTAGGTCCCTGAAGGAACTTAGTTTGCGTGGAGCCCAAGTAACCTAGCTGTACAGAAGCGCGGCGCAGCAATTTAATTTAGCTAAGGTTTTTATCTTCTAGGTTATTGTTAATATGTTAAGTAGGTTAATACACGAGATTTATTAAAAGCGTGGCAAGTTTTCTTGGTAAATAAATTAATATGGAAAATATAAAAGATAGATTTTAGAAAAGATTTTCTAAAATGTTTTATTTCTTAAAATCAGTTTGTTAAAAGATATGATTCTTTTTAACAATATCTTTCTATCTTATTTTTCAAAAAAGATTTTCTTGAAATATGATTTACATAAAACCGTGTTTAAAAGATAAGTTAAGTTAACTTATTTATCTTTTAGAAAACCTACTTGCTATACAAGTCATACTTGTATAAATAGTAGAGATCGAAATGGTTTAAGGTTTTTGTGAGTTTATGCATGGAGAAATCACTGAGCATTAATTGAGTAAGTTTACCAAGCTTCTATCTTGTCATATTAGTTTCGTATTTCGTGCATAGCTTGCCTATCATATACTAGGCGTTTTACATTTGTATTGGTTGGGTTATTTGGGTGAGTTTGTTATTTTTACATTGCATACAGTTTGTGTAAGCTTCTAGTGTGAAGATGAGAGTTTTGTACTTTGGTAGTACGAGTGAATCTAAGTGTGGTACTCAGATTGGGTAGGATAGGGTACTATCAAGTAGCAAGTTCAGTGTGGAACTTGTGAGTAAAGGACTGTGCATAATAGGTTGTAACTTAGTGTTTGTCATATTATAGTGAAGTGGTTTGTGTTTGAAATCCCTAAGGTAGGGTCGAGGTTTTACTTCCAGTTGGGCCCTTGAAGGTTTCCTCGTAAAATCTGTGTGTCATTGCATGTTCCTTTATGCATTGTTTTATTATTCCGCAAAAGTAGTGAATAGGAACTCGATACAATTCACCCCCCCTCTTGTTTTAATCGTCTCAACTAACACATGCAACCAATAGATTAACCCTAAACCTATTTAAACTATATGTAGGTTGAATATTAATGCACAAACAAAACTATTATTGGCAATAACTTGAATTATAATCTTATTAACACTAAACAAGATTATTAATTATCTTATTAAGCGTGATTACAAGTACAAATTCTCTTTAAACAAGCATAAAATGCGTGATCAAGCAATAACAATAATAATATATCAAGCAACATAATATCAACAAATTATAAAAAAAAAATAAAAAAAAAAATAAAATAATAATAATAATAATAATAATAAATAAATAAATAAATAAATAAATTAATCATGTTAAAGCATAATATTAATAGCAAGATCTTAGGCATGATATTAACAAGATTAATAATAAACCATATCATGTCACAAAATAGTAAAGATTAAAGCTTTAGCCCTAACATGATACTAAGATGATATTAGGAAAGAAATAGGAAGCATCATAATAAACATACTTGATATTAGAAATATTAGTTATTACCCTAAACATGATATTAGGAAGCAATAAAACATCCTAACATGATAATATGAATCAATAAGATAATCTAAGCATGATTTCTATATCAAAGATGAGTAAAACAATTAAAGTACTTACTTCGATGTCTTGTACCTCTTTCTAATAACAAAATACATGCGTTACTAACTTCAAGGAAAATAATAAATCAAGAAATTAAATAATTAAAATAGAGATTTGGGACCAAACCCTCAGAAATATCAAACCCTTTCACATCTAGGGCAAAGGCAACTTCGAACTTGGCTAGGTGTTTCTAGAAAAAATGAGTGAGGAATTTTGAGAGAGGGAAGGTTTAGAAAAAGAAGAGAAATAGAAAGAATTTAGCTTTTAGAGAGAGAGAGAAATTGAAAGATTGTTGATTGTAGATAGTAGATTGTATATTGTAGATGATATTAAAACAGGGAAATATGACCCCTAATTATGGGAAAAATAGCATTGGATCAAAGAAAATCATATTCGGAATAAAATACCTCATGTCGCCAATGAAAGGAGTCAGCGCCAGACGACAGGCTCGTCGCCAGATGACAACTACAACGCCATTCGACAAAAGTCAGCGCCTGGCGACGACTCTGTCTTCTCGCGCTGGTTCGAAAGTACAACGCGCTTTTACACGCGGAATCACCTTTTAAAACAATTATAGGTAATTCTGCGTCCAAGCAGATTTAAAAACAGATTTAATATATTTTATTCAAAATAAAACATCTTTAAAAAAATATAATTATTAATCCTAATTGTAGACACCCAAACGTGTCTCCCCAACACCAAACCCATTGATGAGTACCTTTTACGTCATTTGATTATCAAACGAAGTGAAAGTGTTAAAAGTCTAGTGATGAGGATGTTTTTATTAAAATATCTCTTCATATTGTTTTTGAAAATATTTCTTTTCTTACCCTATTTATGAAAAACATGCATTCCAATTTATTTTAGTCCATGGTATTAGTCTAATAATAGTGTAGTTGGATGGGACTTGAAATGACCTTTCCAACAATATATTATAAGCCCAATTCCGATAAATAATGAGGAAGTTATGGCCAAAATACTAAACTGGGCCCAAATCAGATTTTACCTACGACTCAATGATCATGTGGAGGGTCCAAAGGTTTAACCTTATTCCTAAAATAATTAGGGTTAATTAGAAACTTTCATAAGTTTCTAAATGATCATAATTAAAATCAAAGAATTTGAAATTGAATAAAACTTTCCTTTTTTTAAAACCTTATTCTATTCAAATTTAAAGATGTTCAAAGACAGTCAGATATTATTTTTGTTCCTTATATTCTTTATCCAAATGCTATATTTTTGTATAGATCTTGAAATTATCTTTCCAATGATATATTATAATATTAATTCTGAGTTATAAAGAAAAAGATATGAATGGAATACAAACTCTATCCAAAACTGACACTCTTCCACTATTTCGAACATATCGTTTTAAATACAGAAGACATATCGTTATAAAGTAGAATTCAAGAGCTTTTCAATGACATATTATATGACTTATTTGGTCTTCTGGATAAAAAATATATGGTAAAATCAAAATCCGGAAATAAATTGCGCAAGCGCCAAACGATAGGTCTGTCGCCTGGCGTCGAGCTTGTCATCTTGCGCTGCTCCTGTCGTTGGCAACAGGAGGTTTTTTATTTTGAACAGGACTTCAACTCTTTTTTTTTGGATTTCCGTGCTATTTTTTCTATAAATAGGGGTCGTATCTCCCCGTTTTTAATCATTCACAACAATTATCGCTTTCTCTCTCTAAAAGCTAGAAGCTTTCTTTCTCTCTTTATTCTTTTTCTAAACCTTCTCTCTTAAAAAATGCCACATACATTAGATCTAGACACACTTAGCTAAGTTCAAAGTCGCCTTCGCTCTAGTCGTGAAAGGTTTATAATTTCAGAGGGTTTGTACCTAATCTATATTTCAATTATTTAATTTTATTGTTTATTATTTCCTTGAAGTTACTAACGTGTGTATTTTGTTATTAGAAAGAGGTATGAGACATCGAAGTAAGTACTTTAATTGTTTTATTAATCTTTTGATATAGAAATCATGTTTAGATTATTTTGTTGATAGCTAGTATCATGGTAGGATGTTTTATTGCTTCCTAGTATCATGTTTAGGGTAATAATTAAGATTTCAAATATAACATATGCTTCTATGATGCTTCCTATTTCTTTCCTAATATCATGTTAGTATCATGTCAGGGTTAAAGCTTTGATCTTTAATGTTTATTGACATGCTAGGGTTTGTTATTAATCTTGTTAGTATCATGCCTAAGATCTTGCTAATATTATTATACTTTTAGAATGAGAATATTATTATTATGATGATATTATTTTGCTTGATGTTTATTGTTATTGCTTGATCATGTCTTTTATGCATGTTTAAAGGGAATTGGTACTTGTAATCATGCTTAATAAGATACACAATAATCTTGTTTAGGGCTAATATGATTATAATTCAAGTTATCGCCAATAATAGTTTTGCTTGTGCATTAATATTCAACCAGCATAAAGAAATAGGTTTAGGGTTAATCTATTGATTTCATGTTAGTCCAAAAGAGCACATGAATACGAGAAGAATAAAGTAGAGACCTATTTTTAGAGCAAGTTCAATCTCTTTTAGGTTGGATTTGTAACTTCATCCCCGAACTTCCTTACATGGTTCCAGACCTATTAGAGTTAACGATCATGGATTGTTAAGGGGTGTAACCTTCACCCTATGAACGGTTTACAATGCAAGTTCCTAAAACTTGTTGGCGACTCTTTTGATCTAGCTTCCTACCCTCTGGATGCCACCATGCTTATATGTATGATCACAGTGGGGCTCAAGTGTGGGATGGCTTGAAATATTCCTTATAGTATTTTGGCGACTCCACTAGGGAGGATCTATTTTAATTCCTAAAATTTATTTTGGCAATGATTTAGAATTAGTGGATGAGACTCGAAAAGTTCTAAGTATTTCATGTGCGTAATTTTGATTGACATTATTGGCATAAGCATAAAATGGTTCTCATTAGAAACACCATCTATAATGAGTCAAAAACATAGGATTCTTACACGTAGAATCTAGGGAAATATATTTCACAACTAAAATCAAAATAATGCTACGAAAAAATTGGAAAATTCAAGAACAGAAAGTTGCTGAGGCATGTAGGAATTAGCGCTGAGAAAACCGCGTCAGCAACGATGGCGCTGTGACCTGACGATAAGCTTGTTGTCTGGCGACAGTGCCAGCGTCTGGCGACGACGTTATTTTCTCGCGTCGAATTCTTCCATTACCGAGCTAGAAATCCACCTTCTTGTTTCGACTAGTTTTCTAGTACTGTTTTCTCGGTTTTACATATGGACATAACCCTCTGGGAATTCATGATCCATCTACCCAATCGAACGCTCTTGGCAACGAAGGGTACATCCGAGATTGTTGAATTCACCAAACCATGGAAGCGATCGAGTTTAACTCACGGGGTCCCATCCACACGTGCCAACCCTTACAAAGGTAAGGCTTCCGCGCGGTGCATCTAGAATCATAACCATGGAACCTCTTTGACTAACCCATATCCTGAATTTTATAGAACTAGAACCATGGTTAGGTTCTAAACTCATTGCATCATGTTGTGACTACTTGACTACTTGTGCATTATTTGCTTGTGCATACTTACATGTAATTAAACTAATCATTTGGTTTGACTTGTAATTATAAATATGTTTAAATAAACTAATCAAGGAATAAAGGAATTTTTTTAAACAATTGATTAATTAATTTGAGCTAATAAATATGCATAAAATCGAGTCATAGTTCTTTTGTGTCAACCCGGATTTTTATCTCCGTATATTGCACAAGCGTCAAATTTTTTTTGGCATATCTGGAGTTCTAGAAAGAGTTACGAGAAGTAAAACCTATGGATCTGTAGCCCTGGGTTTATCTTTAATTTGTCGTTGGTTTTGTCCCAATCAGATCGAGTCACAGATCAAAAGTTATGACTAAAATACTACAACCTGTCAACTTTAGTGCACATACATGAGGTCTTAACTTAGTGTTTGTTCGAGTCTAGTCACATAGTCTAGTCACATGGTCATGACACAAGTCTTAACATGTCACCTAAAATCATAGTCTTAGCACACACTTTGTACATACTCTTTTCACACCATGACCATGTTTTAGGTTCATGCATGAGTCGCTGTCCCGTCATTTGAGTTGAGGGTCCATCCCATTTCTATTTCCTTCCATGTTCTCTTCCTATCCATTCCATTTTGAATAGAGCTTGAGTAAATATAATTAATAAAAAAAACTTACTGCCAACTTCCCTTTCCACAACACTTGGTCAAGGAGAGAAGGACGATACCTTTGTTGAAGTCTCACTTTTTGATAAACCGATTTGTCAAAAGAGAAAAGCTAAAAAGATAGTCAAGAAGAAGTCAATGACCTTAGGAAAGATGTGGCTAGCATGACTGAGATGATTAAGGCTTTGACCCTTTAAATCAATGACCCTATAAGGCTAAAACAAATGGAGCTCATGCTAGAATGCTTAAGCAAGATATCCAATGACTACAGATTCCAGGGCATTAGCTCACAAGGGGTCTTAGTGGACAAGGAACTTCTTCCGCAAAAGTTCAATGCCACTGACATCCCTAAGTTCAAGGAAACAGATAATCCTTACTTACACTTAAGGGCATTTGAGACAATAATGAATATTAAGGGGATAAATAAGTAAAATTTCATACATTCTTTTCTTTATCACTTGAAATCGTTTCCCAACAATGTTTCATTTATCTTGATAAAGAGAAAACCTCTACTTAGGATGCCATTGTAAACACTTTTATTAATAGATATAAATGTAATATTCAAGTCAAAATTGACTATAGACAACTTGAAATGCTAAGACAAAGAGAGAATAAAGGCTTTACTTCTTTCATTAATAAGTGGGGGGGGAAACTTCCCTAAGATGATTGAGGTTCCCACCAAAAAAAATCTGTAAGGATGTTCATCAAGAACCTTCAAGACAAGTATTTGAAGCATTTGAAATATCAACAGAACTTGAATAATTTCAAAACCGCCTATGACATAGGTATTGAAATTGAAGATGATCTTGCAAAACAAAAAGCTACTAACAATAGCAGCAACAGTGGCTAGAAAGGAAAGAAGAACGACAATCCTTCTTCTTCCAAAAACGCCCACTCTAGTAACAATGTTAGTACCTTTGATCTCAATGAAGTCTTAGCCATGGATAATCAAGGTTCTAAAAAGCAACTAAGGAAAGATTTAACTCCTATTTGGATGAGCTATGATACTTCCTTCGATCGAATCCTATCAAGGGACTCGTTACTCCCATTTGACCTATTCAAGATCCTGCACCTGAGAAGAGATTGCCTAGTTGGAACCCAGATGCACATTACAAGTACCATCAAGGTAGGGGACATACCACTGAGAGTTATTGGAAGCTAAAAGAGGCTATCCAACATTTAATCGATAATAACAAGCTTCCCATACCTCTAAACTCGAAGAAGACCGAGTAATAATAAGGATCAAGACAAGAGGCAAATTCATGACCTTTTTTTTCTATTTCTTTTTCATTCTTCCTTTCCCCAATAAGTCTAGCATTTGCGCTCTGCATTTTCCTTAGATTTACTTTATAGGTTTTTTTTTTCTTTTTCCCTTTTAATAAAATGAGCATTTCTTTCCTTGTATATGATCATTGCATTGCACCCAAAAAAAATGTCGAACAAAGCACAAGGTATATCAATGATTTGAGGCACCTCTTGTAGCCATATAATACTTTTCACCCTTCAAATATACAATCCTTTCTTGATAAACCACTTTGAGCCTCGTCTAACGATAGACTTTTCTTTCTTCGACTCACATCTACCTAACCTTGGGATGGGATATTGTGCAACTTATACAAATTCTAAATATGAAAGCTTGAGTGATTTAACATAGAACAGAAAAAAAAAAAAAAAAAAAAAGCAAAAAATAGAAATAATAAAGTGTACAAAAATGTAAGTGTTCCAATTTCATTGGCATGAATATATCTTTGATAAGAACACGTCTCAGATTGCGTCTCTTATTGAGTGCTCGGTACCGTGCCTTAAACACATGAATGCCAAGTGAGTGATAGACCGCATGATCGGGATTGCCCACATTTATCAAAAAAGGTTAAAAAAATGCAAAAGCAAAAAAAAGAGCAAAATGTAAATAAAAAAGAAAGAGCTCAAAAGTGAGAAACCTCAAGCATAATAATACAAAGATTTAAAAGCAAGGTTGCACACCTTGGGGGCTAATCTAGGGTCATGAGCCTTTATCTCTTTCTTCTTCCACCTTAGCCTAACCACGTTACAACCCTTAAAGGACCTCTTTGAGGTATACACACACTTATGCGAGGTTCGGCTAGAGCTACGTTCGGGCTGATTCCTAAAGGATACGTAAGCAACCTCACAAAGGGGTGCGACCGTAATAAACATGTGTTCATATTCATATTCACATATACACACTCACACCATGATCATATCATAGGATCTCCAATGCTCATCCCTATTAATTTAGAGCTAGACTTGGGGGCTTGATCCTTACATTATTAGCCTACCCACCTAAGAGTCACCACCATTTGACTCTTTTTAATATATTTTTCCACACACTTATCCCTTGCGGCCTAACTTTAGTGTCACTATCACACACATCACATATTAATGACCAAATATACTTCCCTTAGGAAACCTTTGTCATGAAATCTTAACACAACGCTGAAGCATGCGTTGTCATATCAACATCAATCATCATTTCATCACAAAGTATGAAGTACTTAGCCTCCGCGCCTAGGTTACCTAAATACTTTCATTATCGATTCAACTAGGATAGTCTAAGATGTTACAATCCTTGTACTATGAGAGACAACGTTAACAGATTAAGCTAATTCAACATGCACCATCAAACACTTCGATTCTTTTTCGCGTCCTTATTTTTTGGGAGAAAGTCGGTACCCTCCACAAAAATGACGGAAAATTTTTTCTTTTTTGCATTTTGAGTCAAGCACATCACAATACAATACACACACGAGTCATGAGTCACACGTGTCAATTCATTTTGGGTCAATCTCAAGTCAGTCAGTCACATCAAGTCAACCTCGAGTAAGTCAATCACCTTAGGTCAACCCTAAGAAAAACATTAACCCTTAGGTTAACCCTCACAAAAATACCAGCAAAGTATTTTTGCAATCATTTGATTTTTCCAGGATACAACCATTCAATAAAGCTCCTGTTCTCAGCCAACCGAAAGATCGCAACAAACATTCAAGTATCAAAGCTTTATTATTCAAAGACGCGTAAACAATCCTTTCAAGCTCTTTTGTTCAGAGACGCGTGGTCATATCAAAAGCTCTTTTGCTCAAAGACGCGTGGGCATATCATTCAAAGCTCTTTGTTCAAAGACGCGTGGACATTTCTTCCAAAAGATCCATTGTTCAGACACGAGTGAACAACCCTAAAAAAGAAGCTCTTTTGTTTAAAGACAAGTGAACATAAACAGCGGCAAAAGCACGACCACAACATTAAAATAGAAAGATGACGTTCCCTAGCTTGTGGAAGGTTGTCGCAACAACAAATGCAGCAACAAATCGATTACCCTCAGAGACGTCTGCTCGACGGTGCAAGATAAGTGTTTCTTAACTCTTTTATCTATTTTAACTAACGCTAGTTTGCAGGTATTGGTGTTACAAGATTGATTTAGGATCGCATAACGTTCTAAATCATTTTCCGTCCATGTCATTACTTTGACTTTTGTTTTCTAAACTTGCGTTTCTCCAGTCTCAGTCAAAGTGGGGGCTTCTGTAGACACCCAAATGTGTCTCCCCAAAACCAAACACAGTAATGAATACCTTTCACGTCATTTGATTATCGAACGAAGTGAAAGTGTGAAAAGTCTAGTGATGAGGATATTTTTATTAAAATATCTCTTCTTTCTGTTTTTGAAAATATTTTTTTTCTTACCTTATTTATGAAAAATATGCATTCCAGTTTAGTTTGGTCCATGATATGGGTCCAAAAATAGTGTAGTTGGAAGGAGCATGAAAAGACCTTTCGAACTATATATTATAAGCCCAATTCTGATGAATAATGAGGAAGTTATGGCCAAAATACAAACTGGGCCCAAATCGGATTTTACCTACAACCCAATAAACATGTGGAGGGTCCAAAGGTTTAATCCTATTCCTAAACTAATTATGGTTAATAAAAAACTTCCATAAGTTTCTACAATATCTTAATTATCCTTTTTGAAAAGATAAAATCAAAGAATTTGAAATTGAATAAAACTTTCCTTTTTTAAAATCCTAATTCTATTCAGATTTAAAGATGTTCAAAGACAGTCAGATATTACTTTTGTGCCTCATAATATTTATCCAAATCTTATATGGTTGGATATAATTTGAAATCATTTTTCCAATGATATATTATAATATTAATTCTGAGCTATAACAAAAAAGATATGAATGGAATACAAAACTGTATCTAAAACTGACACCCTTCCACTATTTCGGCCGTATTTTTTTTTATCTAAACAAGATTTTAATTTGGTTCTTATTGGGTTGAAAATTAGACTTCAAGACCTTTAATTTCCAACGAAATATTTTATGACTTATTTGGTCTTCTAGATCAAAAGATATGACAAAAAAAAATCCGCAACAAAGTTGTCCCAACGCCAAAAGACAGGTCTATCGCCTGGCAACGATACCTGTCGTCTAGCGCTTCTGTAGTCGTTGGAAACAGGAGGTTTTTCTATTCCAAATAGGACTCGAACTCTTTTCTTTCGATTTGCGTGCTATTTTTTTTCTATAAATAGGGGTCGTATCTCCCTATTTTTAATCATTCACAACAATCATCTATCTGTCTCTCTCTAAAAGCTAGAAGCTTTCTTTCTTTCTCTATTCTTTTTCTAAACCTTCTCTCTTACAAAATTACACATAAATTAGATCTAGACTCACCTAACTAAGTTCGAAGTTGCTTTCGCCCTAGACGTGAAAGGTTAATAATTTTTTAGGGTTTGGTCCCTAATCTATATTTCAATTATTTAATTTTATTGTTTATTATTTTCCTTGAAGTTTTTAACGTGTGCATTTTGTTATTAGAAAGAGGTACGAGGCATCGAAGTAAATACTTTAATTGTTTTATTCATCTTTTGATATAGAAATCATGCTTCGATGATTTTGTTGATTCCTAGTATCATGTTAGGATGTTTTATTGCTTCCTAGTATCATGTTTAGGGTAATAATTAAGATTTCTAATATCACGTATGCTTCTATGAAGCTTCCTATTTCTTTCCTAATATCAAGTTAGTATCGTTTTAGGGTTAAAGCTTCGATCTTTAATGTTTAGTGACATGCTAGGGTTTGTTATTAATCTTTCTAGTATCATACATAGGATCTTGCTAACATTATTATGATTTAATATTGAGAATATTATTATTATGATGATGATTATCATGTTGCTTGATGTTTATTGTTATTGCTTGAGCATGCCTTTTATGCATGTTTAAAGCGAATTGGTACTTGTAATCACGCTTAATAAGATAACTAATAATCTTTTTTAGGGATAATATGATTATAATTCAAGTGATCGCCAACAATAGTTTTTGTTGTGCATTCATATTCAACCAACATAGATAAACAAGTTTAGGGTTAATCTGTTGATTGTATGTTAGTCAGAAAGCGCACATGAATACGAGGAAAATAAAGTAGAGGCCTATTTTTAGAGCAAGTTCAATCTCTTTTAGGTTGGATTTGTACCGTCATCCCTGAGCTTCCAATCATGGTTCCAGACCTACTGGAGTAAACGATCTAGTGGTTCGTTAAGGGGTGTAACCTTCACCCTGTGAACGGTTTACAATGCAAGTTCCTAAAACTTGTTGGTGACTCTTTTGCTCTAACTTCCTTCCCTTTGGATGCCACCATGTTTAAGTGTATGATCACAGTGGGGCTCAAGTGTGGGATGGCTTGAAATATTCCCTACACTAATCTTATTAGAATTAAAGAGAATCTTCTAGATATTTCTAGAAGATTAAACACAATCTTAATCACTTTAGGAATAATAATTAATAGACCTTCCTCTTGATCATTGGGCCACATTTAAAATCATTGGGCCTAATTTAATTTAATTCATAACTTTCTCATAATTCATCGAAATATGGCTTATAATATATCATTGGAAAGCTCTTTTCAAGCCCAATCCAACTACACTATTGTTGGACCTTTATCATGGACCAAACTAAATTAGGCAGGCTATTTTTCATAAATAGGGTAAGAAAAGAATTATTTTTGAAAACAGATTGAGAAATATTTTAATAAAAACATCCTCATCACCAGACTTTTTCACACTTTTACTTCGTTCGATAATCAAATGACGTGAAATGTATTCATCACTGGGTTTGGTTTTGGGGAGACACATTTGGGTGTCTACACAGCCGCATCACAAGACTTTTCACACTTTCACTTTGTTCGATAATCAAATGACATGAAAGATATTCATCATTGGGTTTGGTTTTTGCGGAGACATAATTAGGTGTCAACAGAAGCCGCCACTTTGACTGAGTTTGGATAAACGCATGTTTTAAAATCAAAAGTCAAAGTAGCAATAAGGACGGAGAATGATTCAGAACATTCTGCGATCCTAAATCATTCTTGTAATGCCAATACCTGCAAACTAGAGTTAGGTAAACAAATAAAAGAGTTAGAAATGCATATCTTGCACTGTCGAGTACACGTCTCTAGACTAATCTTTTTTATTGCTGCATTTGTATTTTTGTTGTGACGATCCTCTGCAAGCTACGGAACACCATCAAAGATGGCTCTGCTTGTAGTGATCTTCTGTTGTTTTGTGACCATCTTCCTCAAGCCACGAAACATAGTCGAAGACTACTCTGCTTGTAGCCATCTTCCGCTTTTATGACAACTTTTTGTTGTCGAAGGTGACTTTGCTTGTAGTCATCTTCAGTTTTGCTATGACGTCCTTTCTTATCTTGGGAATTTTATCGCGAACCATCACGCCTCGAGCAATTCACTGAATGACGGTCTTCCGCGCCTTGTGAATTCTTATTGTGAACCACTACGTCTCGAGTGATCCATTAGATGATGGTTTTCCACACCTTGGGGATTCTTATCATGAGCTTCCGCACCTCGAGCAACTCACAAATTAATGATACCAATTCCTCGCCTCGGGGAAAATTTCATAGACTCCTTCGTCTTGAAAAGTCTTTTAAATGATGATCTTCCACGCCTTGGGAAATCTAATAGTTTAATAGTTTCCAGGCCTTGAGAATCCTGTCGTGAACTCCTACGCTTTGAGTAGCTCGCAAGTGAAATTCCACTAAGTACCACGCCTTGGGATGCAATTGCAACTTCTACGCCTTGGGAATGTGCATCAATCGACAATTTCTCTTCGTCTTGGCCGGGAAAACTTATCCGATAATTATGGGTCTCTTCTCCTTGAGAAGCTTGTTGTATGAATTTTCCATGGCTCAGGACATAATCAATTTTTGTTGAATCAAAGTTTTTTTGTTCGATAACCTCCACATCTTAGGGGATGTCGTCCAAGATTGCTTTTCCTTGAGCTATCGTCTCAAATCAACTTTCAAATCCTAGGGAATGTTTGTCAAGGATCACTATGCCTTGAGTTGTCTTGTCAAATTCTCTCATCTTCACGCCTTGGAAGTGATAGCCTCTCATGTCTTGAAAAAACTTGCGTCTTCTGCCTTAGATCTTTGTAAAGATCACTTGTCCGTCTGGGACATAGTGTACCTGCATCTATGTTTTAGAGTACAGGACTTTGCTTATGTTTTTCTTAGGGTTGACCTAAGGTTTGTTGTGCTTAACAGTATGATTGCTTTGACTTGAGGTTGACTCAAGATTTAGTGTGTTTGACTCTAGTGTGACTTAATGTGTTTTGATACATGTGTTAGACTCAACTCAACATGATATGACATGACATAACTCAATGTGCATGACTTGTGTGTGCATTGTATTACGATTGTGCTTGACTCAAGATGCATAAAAGAAAAAAACAATTCCGTCATTTTTGCAGAGGGTACCGACTTTCTCCCGAAAAAGAAAGATGTGAAAAGGAAGAAGTGAAATGTTTGCGTGTTTGTGGTGCATGTTAAATGAGCTTAGTCAAATGTATGCATCGACGTTGTATCTCATAGTGTAAGGATTAATTAATCCTAGGTAATCTCAATTGTTTACTCGACGATGAAAGTATTTAGGTAACTTAGGCACGGAGTCTAAGCACTTTATTTTTTGTGATGCAATAAGGATGGTGAATGATCTTGATATGACAAGGCATGCTTCAACGTTGCGTTAAGATTTCATGACGAAGGGTTCCTAAGGGAAGGATCATTTGGTCATGTATCTTTGATGTGTGTGAAAGTGACACTAAAGTTTGGCCGCAAGGGCTAAGTGTGTGGAAATATATTGAAAATAGTCAAATAGTGGTGACTCTTAGGCTAGTTAAGCTAATGATGTAGGGATCAAACCCTCAAGTCTAGCTCTAAGTGGATAGGGATGAGCATTGGAGATCCCTTGATATGATTATGCGTGAATATGTAAATATGAATGCCAATGCATTTTTATTACAGTTGGACCTCGATGTGAGGTTGCCTACATATCTGTTAGGAATCAGGCCAAACGTACCTCTAACCGAACCTCGTACAAGTGTGCGTATACCTCAAGGAGGTCTTATAAGGTATGTAATGTTGTTAGGCTAAAAGTTGAAGAAGAAGGGAATAAAGGCTCAAGTCCCTATATAATCCCCCAAGGTGTGCAACCTTGCTTTTCAAAACTTTATATTTTATGCTTGAGATTTATCACTTTTGAATCTCTTTTGTTTATATTTTTTCTCTCCTTTTTTGCTTAATCATTTTTTTATTTGAATATTTTTTTGATAAGTGTGGGCAATCTTGATCATGCGCTCTATCACTCACTTAGCATTCATGTTTCTGAGGCACGGTACCGAGCACTTGATAAGAGATGCTATCTGAGATGTGTTCATATCAAAGACATGTTCATATCAACGACATTGGAACACTTTCCCTTTTTAAAACTTTTATTATTTTCTCCTTTTTTTAAGTTTTAAAATTTTTGTAAAATCTCTCAACCTTTCGTATTTTTGAAGATTACATAATTTGCACATCATCCCATCCCAAGGTTTGGTAGATGTGGGTTGAAAAAGAGAGGTCTATTGTTAGACGAGGCTCAAGGTGGTTTCTCAATAAAGGATGTGTATGTGAAGGGTGATAGTGATATGATATGGTTACAAGGGGTACCTCAAATCATTGGTATACCTTGTGCTTAGTTCGGCATGGAATGTTTTTATTTTTTTTATCTTTTTTTTATTTTTATTTTTATTTTTTAATTTTTATTTTTTGCAATGCAATGCAATGATCATATTCAAGAAATAAATGCTCATTTTATTATAAGGAAAAAGAAAACACCTACCAAATAAAATCTAAAGAAACTAAAAGGTGCATATGCTAGATTTATTGGGGAAAGAAGGAATAAAGAAAAGAAAAAAGAGGTCACGAAATCTTGTCGCTATAGCTCGCCTCGTGTCTTGTGCTTTATCATCATTCGGCCTTCTTGCCAGCTGAAGCTATGGGAAGCTTGTTGTTATCGATCAAATATTGGATGACCTCCTTTAGCTTCCAACAACACTCGGTAATATGCCTCTACCTTGATGGTACTTGCAATGAGCATTAGAATCCCAGATGGGTGAATTGTTTTCAGTTACTGGATCTTGAAGATGCCTAATAGGAGTTATGAATCCTTTGGCATGGAGTCGATCAAAAGCGATATTGTAGTTCATCCCAATAGGGGTGAATTATTTCCTTAGTTGCTTCTTAGGTCTTTGGTTATCAATGGCTAAGACTCCATTAAGGTCAAAGGTACTAACATTGTTTGTTAGAGTAGGTGTTTTTGGAAGAAGAAGGATTGTCGCTCTTCTTTCCTTTTCAGCCACTATTGTTACTATGGTTAGTAAATTTTTGCTTTGCAAGGTTGTCTTCGATTTCAATACCTATGTCATAGACGGCCTTGAAAGTATTCAAGTTGTGTTGATATTTCAAGTGCATTTAATATTTTTCTTAGAGGTTCTTGATGAACATCCTTACAGACTCCTTTTCAGTAGGAACCTCGACCATATTAGCGGAAGTTTCCATTCACTTGTTGAAGAAAGAGGTGAACCCTTCATTTTCTTTCTTGCTTAAGCATCTCAAGTTATCCATGGTCTGTTTCAACTTGAATGTTTCACTTAATATACCTATGAAAGTGTTTATTATGCCATCCTAAGAAGATGTCTACTCTTTTTCAAGGGAAAAGAACCATTATTGGCAAACGGTTTCTAAAGATAGTGAGAACAAAGTGTTGAAAACCTTCCTATCAATCCCTTAATATTCATTATTTTTTCAAAGGCTCTTAAGTTGAAGTAAGGGTTGTCGGTTGGCTTGAATTTAGGGATGTCATTGGCATTGAACTTCTACGGAAGAAGTTCCTTGTCCACTTAGACCCCTTGTTAGCTAATTCCTTGATACTTATAATCATTGGAAACTTGCTTAAGGTTTTATTCCATGTGCTCAAGTTGTCATTGCTTGCTAGGATCGTTAACTTGAAGAACGAGAGTCTTCACCATCTCAGTCAGATTGTTCATGTTTTGCCTCAACTCATCAACTTCTTGTTTGGAAGCCATTAGTACAAACTTTTTCCTGTGTTTGATGGGCTTATCGAAGAGTAGAACTTGAACGAAGTCTTTGTCCTTAATTAAGCGCCCTTTCTTCTTGGCCAAGTACTGCAGAAAAGGAAGTTATGGATATTTTTTGTAAATTATTTGACTGAAACTCTATTTAACCTGCATGGATGGGAAAAGAATGTAGTGAGGTGAATGATGTATGAAGGAAGCATGCAAGATAAAGGAATGTGAATGTAGAAAGTGTTTAAGAAGGAAATTGTGAGATATTTAATGCATGGAAAAATGATTTAGATAAAGAGATGTGAAAAAATTTAGGGATATAGTGGACCTCATACTCAAATGACGGAATGAGCAACTCATACATGACTCTAAAACATGGTCAAGGTGTGAAAAGAGTATGTACAAAGTTTGTGAATACTTGTTAGTGTAAGTGATATGTTCAAGACTCGTGTCATGACCATGTGACTGGACTCAAACAAAGACTAAGTTAACACTTCACGCATGTGCACTAAACTGGACAGGTTGTAGTATTTTAGTCATAACATTTGATATATGACTACGAATTGGACGAAACCAACGCCAAATGAAACATAAACTTGGGGCTACAGATCCATAGGTTGACTCATAACTCTTCCTAGAACTCCATCTATGACAAAAACATGTTGACGCATGTGCATTATACGGGAATAAAAATCTGGGTTGACTGATAGAAACTATTACTAGATTTTAGACATATTTGTTGGTTCAAATTAATTAATCAATTAATTAAGTAAAGTCCTTTAGGCCTTTGTTAGTTTATTTAAACATATTTATAATCACAAGTCAAACAAGAGGTTAGTTTAATCACATATAAATATGCACAAGTAAATAATGCACAAGTAGTCAAATAGTCACAACATGATGCAGTGAGTTTACAGCCTAACCATGGCTCTAGTTCTCTAAAGTTCCAAGATAAGGGTTAGTGAAAGAGGGTCCATGGTTATGAGTCCTGATGCATCGCACAGAAGCCATAGCTTTGTAAGGGTTGGCACATATGGATGGGACCCCGCAAGTTAAACTTGCTTCCATGGTTTGGTGAATTCACAAACTCGAATGTGCCCTTTGTTGCCATGAGCGTTCAATTGGGTAGATGGAGCGTGAATTCCCAGAGGGTTATGGCCATATGTAGAACACATATGGGTTCATAAAAGTGAGAAAAACTCAATCAAGAAGTAGAATTGAGCAAACAGTACTAGAAATGGTCGAAGCAAGAAGATAGATTTCTGGCTTGGTATTGGAAAAACTTAGCGCAAGACGATGGCTCTGTCGCCACGCGACAGTGCCATCCCACTTCGACGGGCACTGTTTTCTTAGCGCCAATTCCTACATGCCTCAGTAGCTTTCTGTTATTAGAATGTTCCAGTTTTTCGTAGCGTTATTTCGATCCTAGTTGTGAAAGATATTTCCTAAATTTCCTACGAGTAAAAATCCTATGTTTTTGATGCATTACGGATGGTCTATCCAATGCGTAACTTTTTATGCATATGCCAATAATGTTAATCAAAATTACACACGTGAATAATTAGAACTCATTCTAAATCATTGCCAAAATAAATTTTAGGAATTAAAATAGAAATCTTCCCCAGTGGAGTCACAAAAAATTGTAGGGAATATATCAAGCATCCCACACTTGAGCCCCACTGTGTTCATACACATAAGCATGTTGGCGTCCAAAGGGAAGGAAGCTAGAGCAAAACAATCGCCAACAAGTTTTGAGAACTTGTAAACCGTTCACAGGGTGAAGGTTACACCCCTTCATGATCCATGATATCGGTAACTCCATAGTGATTTGGAACTATGACAAGATATTAGATGATGAAGGTATACATCCAAACTTAAAGAGATTGAACCTTCCCTAAAAAGGCTCTTTTTTATTCTTCTCATATTCATGTGCGTTTTCTGACTAAAATACAATCAATGTATTAACCCTTACAATGTTTATTCTATAGTTGTTGAATATTAATGAACAAAAAAAGTTATTATTGGCGATCACTTGAATTAAAATCATATTAGCCTAAACAAGATTATTAATTATATTATCAAGCGTGATTACAAGTTCAAATTCCCTTTAAACCTGCAAGAGAGGGCGTGATCAAGCAATAACAACAATTATATATCAAGCAACATAATAATAATGATAATCATCATCATAATAATATTCTCAAAGCATAATAATATTAGCAAGATCCTAGGCATGATACTAACAAGATTAATAACAAATCCTAGCATGTCATTAAGTAATAAAGATCAAAGCTTTTATCCCTAATATGATACTAACATGATAGAAGAAATAGGAAGCAATATAAACATGATACTAGAAAGTATTAAATAACATCCTAAAATGATACTAGGAAGCAAAAAGACATCCTAACAAGATAATAGGAAGCAAAAAAAACATCTTAAAATGATACTAGGAATTAAAATAATTTAAGCATGCTTTCTAAAGAAATATAGCAATAAAACAACTTACTTTGTTGCCTCGTATCTCTTTCTAATAACAAAATACACTCGTTAATAACTTCAAGAAAAATATTAAATCAAACAATTAAATTAAATAATTAAAATAGGGATTTGGGACCAAACCCTTAGAAATTATCAACCTTTCACATCTAAGGCGAAGGCAACTTCGAACTTGGCGAGGTGTGTCTAGAACTCGTGAATGCAATATTTTTATTTGAAAAGGGAAGGCTTAGAAACAGAGAGAAAGAAAAGCAATCATCTTAAGATAGAGAAGAGAATGGAAAATTATTGATGATTCTAAATGCTTAAAAATAGGGAAATACGACCCTATTTATAAGAAAAATAGTCCGAAAACAATAGAAAATAATAACCAGAATTCGAATTGGAATAAAACCGTTTTTGTCGCGACGCCACAGGGTTCGTCTCAGCGTGATAGGGTCCATCGCGGTGCGACAAATCTGTCGCCGCGTGACAACTCCTTCGTTGCATGACAGGGTCCGTCGCCGCGCGATGGGGTCTTGTTGTTTTGCGATGGAGAACACGTTTTCTAAAATCCGTACGGAATCCTTAATCTATTAATCCTAATCCCATTAGAATTAAAAATAACCTTCTAGATAACTCTAAAAGATTAAAATTAATCCTAATAACTTTAGGAATATTAACTACTATGCTCTCCACTAGATCATTGGGCCATAAAACCATTTCAGGCCTAATTTAGTATTTAGGCCATAACTTCCTCGTTATTCATCGGAATTGGGCTTATAATATATCGTTGAAAAGCTCTTTTTGAGCTCAATCTAACTACACCATTATTGGACCTTTATTATGGACCAAATTAAATTGTACTAGACATTTTCATAAATAAAGTACATTTTCAAAAACAAAAAAGAAGAATATTTTATTAAAACAACCGCATCACAAGACTTTTCACATTTTCACTTCGTTCGATAATCAAATAACGTGAAAGATATTCATCACTGGGTTTGGTTTTTAGGGAGACACAATTAGGTGTCTATAGTCTCTGCGCTTGCAAGACTTGACTTTAAAGTAAGACCTCCGAGTGAGAGTGAAGCACGTGGTAAGGGTAAGAACGTCTTTTCTCTCTTTCTTGTTATTTATGTCATTTGGTTATATTAATTATGAGAGGATTTTAGTTTCGGGTTTTGTTCCACGATGAGTTGGATTCATCAAAACCCAACATGAATATCCTGTGAGCGCAGCACTAGAAATTGTGTTGGGCATCATACGCAATCTTATGGGTTGTGCGCACCCGGCAGCGTGACTCTTTTAGTTGCGCGTTGTTTTTCCTTCTACAACCTTGAATTTTAACTTAGGCGCCTTAAAATCCGTCAAAATTCGGGTAATCTTGGTATTAGGCCTAATTATTGATCGGGATTAGTTTTAATTAGTTTTGGTTCATTTTGTATTAGGTCAAGCCAGTCGTTTTATGTTTTAATTTTAAATCTTAATCGGCAGTCCATAAGTATCCTTCACGTTGATCCAACACAAAGATGGTTCTATTTCTCATCATAGCACTTCTGGTTAGGACAGAGGACCAAAAGTAGGCGTCTACAACCGGTTCTACAACACTTCATGTATCTGCACTATTTAGAACTTCCCTATCGATGTTTGAGTAATCACCTTATGAGCTCTGTTGGTGTTTTTAGTGACACTAGAAGAAGTTCGAGCACGATTTATGTTTTGGGTATTTATCGGAGTTGATTGTGTGGTTGCTTTTGCACGATCGGGTTTTTTTTGGTGTTTAGGTATAAGGCATTGTTGTTTTCATCATCAGGTTAGGTTTTTCCCCCATCATGGCGGCTTTCCCATCCTCGAACAAGAATACTAGCTGAGCTAAGGTGTTGGAACTACCCCCTCCTTCTAACGCCAATTATTCTGGTTGTAGTTTCGGAGCCTAGCTCATGGTTGTATCTGGGTGCTAGTTGGGATTACTTGCACAATGAACGGAGGTTATGGCCTCGAGGGTGGTTCGAGGAAACCCCCCCCCCCCCTCCGATGCCTAAGTTAGTAAGGTATTAGGTGAAAAATAATGAATAAGTGATGAAATGCATATGTCTAACCTCTTTTCTGTTGTATTTGGGTTGCTATTTATAGTTGTACTATTCTTGATGTTGAAGACTGAGGCCTGCTGGTAAGAGCCAAGAGATTAAGCCCCTTAGACATTGATCCTAGCTCAAAGGCGAAACCTGATGGGGTCATCTATGAAGTTGTGCCCCTGGGAGGTTTTCCCAGGTCACGACTACTATGAGGTTAGGAGCATGTAGAGAGCTATGCTGGAGCTATTCCATACAAGAGGTTAATAAAAGTGAAACATAAATGTGGTTTTATTGATGGGGTGTGTATAAGTAGTATTGGTATTTCGGGTGCAATGGGGATGATAGGATATTAAGGGTAATGTAGCTTTGTATTGTCGTCATCATTTTTCAAGTGATGTACTTGATGATGGTGGTGTTGCGAAATGGAGAACCATTGGGATATATGGGTGGATGGAGCAAGCTAATAAGCACAAGACATGGTCTCTTATGTCCTCTCTAAAAGCGGAGTGCTCTATTCTAGTCATTTTCTTCGGTGACTTTAACAAGGTGCTTTGTGGGTCTAAGAAAGAAGGAGGTATCCCACGGAGTGATAGCTTGATGGATACATTTCGTGATACGATTGATTCTTGTTCTCTTAGGGACCTCTGTTTCAAGGGAAATATTTTTATATGGGAAAGAGGGAATACCATGGCCACTTTTGTTAGAGAATGGTTAGACCGTTTCCTTGTTGTTGCTAATTGGAGTACTGTTTTTCCTAATGCTGAGGTAGTTCATTTGCCTTTTGATTCTTCTAATAATGCACCAATCTTTATGTCCACTAAGAAAAAAGTTGATATGTGGTCGAGGGGAGCTTTGAATCTTATAGGCTTGCTAATGATGATTGTAATAGTATGGTAGTAAATGGATGGGCAGCAGGTTTTAAAAAAAATTGTATTATGTAGTGAAAAGTTCAGCTCCTAGGCTAATCGTACCTTTGGCATTGTGAGAAAAAAAAATCAGAATTATTTAAAACAAAGTTCAGGGTGTTGAAAAAGGGTATAATGGATGGGGCTAAACTTGATGAGTGTAACTTTCTTATTTTGGAGTTAGACTCGTTAAAGTTACTTGAGGAATCATATTAGTATACGATAGTTAGAGTAAATGAACTTTTTTTTCGTGATGTGGATATAAACAATAAATATTTCAATTAGAAGGCGTATTAACAAAAAAAGCAGAATAGAATTGAGGGGTTAATGGATGAAAATGGGGTTTTACTTGAGGAGCGGGCTGATCTGGAGAGACTAATCTTGTCCTATTTTGCTAATCTCTTTGCTGCTAGTTCTCAGAAAGGTTTTTAATATGCTCTTGAGGGGATCGATCGGGTTGTGTCGAATAGTATGAATGTTGTACTTGATTATGAACCTTTGGATTTTGATAAAAAAAAAAAAAAAAAAAAAAAAAAAAAAAAAAAAGCGGCTCTTTTCCAAATGCACCCTAAAAAGCCCCTGGGCCCTAATGGTATGCATGCACTTTTCTTTCAAATATTTTTGCATATTGTTGGTCTTGATATTATTGATTTTGTGAGAAGATGGTGGAGAAGAGAAACAGATCTTACTAGTATTAATAATATTTGTTTTGTTCTTATCTCGAAATGCAATTACCCAACTCTTATTTCGGATTTCAGACCTATTAGCTATTGTAATGTTGTTTATAAAAAAATCTCAAAAACTATTGCTAATAAGCTGAAAAGTTTCTTAAGTGTTGTGATTTCTCAAAAATAGAGTGCTTTTGTCCTGAAACGTCACATCACTAATAATGCTTTGGTGGCTTTTGAGAGTTTTCATGCCATGAAGAAAGGTGGGGAAGGGAGAGATGGGAATATTACGTTAAAGTTGGATATGAGCAAAGCTTATGATCGTGTAGAGTAGAGTTTTTTTGGTGAAAGTACTAGAGAAAATGGGTTTTTTTTTAGGCTTAGATTTATGGAATTATGAGGTATTTGGTGTAATGGTTTCCGAATTCAATAATATGTCTTCTTTTTCTTACTCCTCGTGTAATTCCTTAACCTAAAATGACGAGCATTTCTTAACTATAACAATGAAAGTGACAAAGAAATAATTAAAGAAATGGAAACACTTAAGAATAAAACACCAGTAATAGAAGAAACTAAAACAGTAGATATCTCAAAAGATCCTAACGTTAAAAGAGAAGTTAAAATCGGATTAATTGTCACTAAAGAAGAAAGAACCGGTTTAATTAATCTACTAAAAGAATTTATCGATTTATTCGCTTGGTCATATGAAGATACGCCGGGAATAAATAGGGAAATAGATTAACACACAATACCACTAATTTCAGGAATGAAACCTGTAAAACAAAACTTACATCAAATGAAAACCCGACGTAGCTCTTAAAATAAAATAAGCTAGAAGTTCAAAAACAAATTACTACATGTTTTATTAGGGTATATAAATACCTAAATGGGTTGCAAATATGGTGCAAGTTCTAAAGAAAGATGGAAGGGTAAGAATGTGTGTCGACTATAGAGATCTAAATAAGGCAAGTCTAAAGGACGACTTCCCTTACCACACATCGACATTTTGGTAGATAACACGGCAAATCATGCGCTTATCTCATTTATGGATGGATACGCAGGCTACAACCAGATTCTCATGGCCGATGAAGATATGGCAAAGACTACATTCATAACGCCATGGGGCACTGATTTTTATACGATAATTCCATTTGGGTTGAAAAACGTGGGTGCCACTTACCAGAAAGTAGTGAATGCCTTACTACATGACATGATGCAAAGAGAAGTTGAAATCAACGTGGATGATATGATTATAAGATCAAAAGATCGTCTAGGACATCTACTAGCCTTAAGAAAATTCGTCAAAAGGCTGAGGAAATACAACATGAGGTTAAATCCATCTAAGTGTGCCTTTGGAGTTACCTTAGGAAATCTCTTGGGATATGACATTAGCTCAAGAGGAATAGAGACAAACCCAACCAAGATTAAAGCAATCATGTCGATGTCGCCGCGTAATACCGAAAAACATATTCGAGAATTCATATGCCGGTCGCAATACATAAGTAGGTTCATATCTATGTTAACCACGATATGTGAACCAATATTCAACAAACTAAAGAAGAACGTGCCAGTAATATAGGAATATGAGTGTCAAAAAGCCTTTGAGAAGATCAAAGCCTATCACACCAATCCTCCCGTACTAGCACCTGCGCTCCCGAGAATCCCTCTTACGTTGTATTTAACAGCCACCAAAGAGACAATGGGGGCTATGCTCGCATAAGAAGCAGAAAGAAAAGAAAACGCCATCTACTGCTTAAGGAAAAAGATGATCGAGTATGAAGTACACTAAACACCACTTGAGAAATTGTGCCTCGCATTAGTGTGGTCCACGACCAAGTTAAGACACTACATGCTCGATCATACAGTCTATGTGGTATCTTAGATGGATCCACTAAAATATCTCTTCGAGAAATCTACACTTAATGGGCGAATATCAAGATGGATAGTAAACTTAGCCCAATTTGATGTAATATTCATGCATCCAAAGGCTACCAAAGGATCAGTGGTCACGGATTTTTTAGCAGATTTCTCAATAGAAGATTCGACACCGATACATGAAAATGAGTTCCCATACAAAAACTTAATGCTTACAGAAGATGATACTTGGACATTATACTTTGATGGAGCATTAAACCAAAAGGGTTGTGATGTAGGAGTATTATTAGTATCACCTACAGAGTAACATGTCCCAATCTCTGTAAAGTTAGATTTTGACGTTACCAACAACGCTGCGGAATATGAAGCATGCGTTGTAGGCCTCAAAACATCTTTGGCATTGGGAGTAAAGAAACTTCGAATATTCGGACATTCTTCTTTAATAATCAACGAAATTTCTAAAAGGTGGAAAGTAAGGAGAGAAAGCTAGGCCCATTACCAAATATATCTATAAGCTCTCACTAATTAGTTAGAAAAGGTAGAATACACATATCTACCAATAGAGGAAAATCAATTCGCTGATGCTATGGCAAGGATAACCTCAATGGTTATAATTCCCACATAAATTGAGCAAATGCCTTTGACGATAAAAAAGAGGCATAAACTTGCTTACATTCAAGCTATAAAAGACGATGAGGTAGTCCAAGAAGAAGAAGAAGAAGCTTGGTATACAGACATTCTTAACTATGTCACCAAAGGATAATATTCGCTCCACGTTGACAAAAAAGAAAAACGAGCCTTAAGACTTTTGGCTTCCTAATATGTGCTTATAGACAATAAGCTACACAAAAAGGTACCTAAAGGTCTAACTCTTTTATGTGTAGGAAAAAAGGAAGCTCAAAGGGCAATAAGAATAGTCCACGAAGGAGTATGTATAAATCATATGAATGGAAAGATTCTAGTCCAAAAGATAATGCACGAATGATATTATTAGATTACTATGAAAAGACCTGTTATCACTATGTAAAAAGACGTCCTAAATGCCAAATATACGCTAACTTGCAGCACGTTCCTCCATCACTCATTTACACTTACACATCACCATGGTCATTCCCAACATGGGGAATGGATATCATTTGAAAGATTACTCCTCCTGGGACAGGAGGTCATGAATACATCGTAGTAGCAATCGATTACTTCACAAAGTGGGTCGAAGCAGCATCATATGCAAAAACTCACTTCAAAGCATGTAGCACTCTTCATCGAAAGGAACATTATATGTTGATATGGAGTCCCACATGAGATGATAAGTGACAATGGAACTCACTTTCAAGCTGAATGTGAGGAATTTCTATAAAAGTAAGGCATTCAAAATCACCATTCTTCCCCATATAGGCCTCAAGCGAATGGTGCAGTAGAGGCAGCCGATAAGAATTTAAAAACTATCATCGAGAAAATGATAGAAAACTACAATGATTGGCCTAACAAACTCTATTTTGCTCTTTGGGGTTATCGTACGTTCATTCGCTCATCAACAGGAAATACGTCGTTCTCCTTAGTCTATGGAATGGATATCGTACAACCTGTAGAGCTAGAAATACCTTCCCTACGCATTGCATTGGAAAGTAAACTCGATGAAGTCAAATGGACTAAAGCGAGATATGAGGAGCTAATTCTACTCGATGAAAAACGACTTGAAGCTTTACATCATACTTAATGCTACAAAAATCGTAAAATTAAACAAGAAGGTAAAGACAAGAAACATCAAAGTAGAAGACTTGATGTTAAAAACATTAAGGAAAAAAATATGACAAATCTTGACCAACTTAAGAAGTACTACCCATAATTACTTGAGTAGGATACTCAAAAGATCTACGTTTGGCCTGATTCCTTGGGAAAGGATACGTAGGCAACCCATTACAAGGTGCGGCCACTTTAATCTTCACAACAATCGATGCGTCAACAACAGAGCAACCGACGTGCAAGAATTAAGTCCCGCGTGACACACTGCAGCTTTCGCACAGCGACAAGAAGCAGCGCATTGCGACAAGCACATCGTGCGACGACAAGTTCACATTTGCAGCGCCAGACGTTTGGCGTTGATCTGGGTAAATTTCGAAAAATTCTCGAAATAATTAAAGGCTTTTCATTGCTTTAATAAAATTTTTAATATAAAAGTTAATTTAATTTAAAAAGCTGGAAATTGCATTAATAAAATAAAGTAAAAAAATTACATTTCTAATGAAATTTTAAATAAAGCTTAAAAATAAAAATTGACTTAAAATTAAAACTGTCTAAAAAGTTGAAAGTAAAGCAATGCTCTAATCTATCTTCTCTTTTCTAGCTCTTTTCCAATTCTTGTTCGCTTCCTCTTCATCATCCATCACTTTTTCTAGTAAGTCTCTTTTGGAAGATCTACACTTAATCTTGGTGTTGATAGTTTCTCCAATAGCCATTACATAGTGCTTCTTTTCAACCCACACTTTCTATTCTGTAGAGTCGGCTTTTCTTTTCTCTTTGCCCTTAGTAGAAATTTTCTTCTTAGGCATAACGGGAGTCTTGAATTCATCTCTTTCACCCAACTCTCCTTAAAAGGAATTTTATTATCCCCTAGGTGGTCTTTCACATTAGTCTTACACAGCTTCCAAGCTTTGTTCTTGTCCTTTTGAGATCTACCAAGTAGTCATTGCTTCACATCCCTAGACAAGGAAGGTGGGACCTTTTGGGTAACAACATCCCATAAAGGTCTAGCACACCAATAATCATAAAATCTCTCTACATCCTATGAAACGGGAAATTCGTAGGGACGACGGATATCACCAGATGGAACAGTTTGAGAAAGACCATATTGTCTTCTTACCTTGGAAGGGCAATAAAAAGTCAACTTTGACAAGCTAGGAAAACGGCAAAAGGGTTGACTATTAACACCAACCATCTTCTCAATTTTCCACCAAAGAACGACCCATTTGATGGTAAAGTCGCAAATTTCAAAGATCCTACTCCACTCTAGCAAGGCTCATCTTTATGGAAAAACATTTCTTCCATCTTACAAAGCAATTTGATGTATAGTTATCAACATTGTCGGGAGGGCTAATTAATTTATGCCTCTCCATTAGCCACCTCTACAAAAATTTAATGCAAATAATTATTATTACTTACAAAATCAAATATTTTTTATTTCAGTAATTAAAAGTATTAATTTTCTACCTGTAATAATATTGGAGAACCTCAAAGAGGCGCTATTTGATTCTTTTTTAATTCATTCTCCAACAAACAAAGGCATTTGTAGACGTCATTTGAAGTGTGCCTACGTTAAACATGTGGTGAATATGCTTGGCATTCATAGGAAGTGGGAATTGACATTACGATTAGGGACAAAGCAAAGTAGGGATCCGCCAACAAGTTTTTAAGGAACTTGTAAACCGTTCATGGATCATAAAAAGGCAACCACGATAAAGGGACAACGAAAGGCAACAACAATTGACCCGTGAAGGTTACACCCCATTCATAATCGATGAGATTACTAACTCCATATGGTTCGGAACCAAGAAAGGAGGATCGGTGATGATGGTATGAAGTGAGTCATGGAGTCACATTCGCCCGTATTGGCCTCTACTCGATTCTTATAGTGAAAAGGGATTCCTGCTATCTCAAAGGCATACAAACAAAATATTCAATTTGCTCCAAACTATTATTATGCTAAATTGGTTTAATATTAATGCAACACATAATTCTAAAATATTTGTGATCACTTCGATTAATAACAAGATTAAAAAGGAACCTAAATCGGTCGTCCAAATTATCTTATTAGTCGTGATTTTCAATTACATATTCCCTTTAAACATGCATATGGTGATCAATAAAATAAGCATTAATGTTGGAGACAATTTAACAATAAATCCAACAATATAAAATCGTTAGAAAAATAATTTAAATAAAAGGAACATAATTCTTACTTTGATTTTGTTTGCGTGCAACTATAAAATAATAAACGAGTTAGTAACCTCAAGGAAAAATAATAAAACAATAATTAAATTAAATAGAGTAGATTTAGGGCCAAATCCCCAAACAGTTCTACTTTTCACGCCTTGGCTTAAGGACATAACCACGAGAAAAGTATGGACTCCTTGGAGTGCTTGAAGGGGGAATTTTGAAAGAGAAAGGGTAGGCTAGTGTTTAGGCTAGAGCATAGAAGATAGAAAAAGATAGAATTAATTGATGCCCTGTACATCAGAAATGAGGGGGTATTTATAGAAAAAATGAGTACAGGGAACACACGAAATCCTAAAAAGATAAAACCTTAAAAAATAACACCGCGACACGGCAGTACACACCGTGACACGGTGCCAAGCACCATTAGACGGGAGAAAGTCCCGTGACACTGTGGAAAACAGTGTGACATGGGAAATAATTAGGCTACGGGGAATAAAACGCGTGAAGGGTTTACGCATAAAGGACACGGAGTTGCCCCGTGTCACAGTACAGGCACCGTGTCACGGGGAATACCAATGTGGCGCGGAGCTAGTTCCCGTGACTCGGTGCTTACTGCCGTGATGCGTGAATCCGTAGTCTATTTTTTCGTCTAAATTCATTTTTACCCTAATTTCGTTCAGCCTTTTTCAGTGTCGATTGATAATTTCGGGCCATTTTTTATTTATTATTTATTAATTGGGCCAAAATAATAAAATTAATAAAAAAGGTTTGGGCCAAAAATAATAAATAAAAGGTTTGGGCTGAAATTAAAAATAAACTATGCTTAACTAAACATCATGACTGATCAATGGATTATTAAAAACTGATTTTAATTAAATACGATTTTGTAAGCACTCTCGGGATTAAATACTAAACCCGACCAATAATGGCGGTGAAAGATTGTTCATCATCGGGTTTGGTTTCGGGGAGACATTTTTAGGTGTCTATAGAAGCCCATACTTTGACTGAGTTTGTAGAAACGTCAGTTTCGAAAACGATAGTCAAAGTAGTCGATAGGGACGGAGAATAATTTAAGACGTTCTGCGATCCTAAATCACTCTGTATACGCCGAAACCTGCAGAAAATTTGTTAGTTCTACAGATAAAAGAGTAAAAGGATATAATACGTATCTGACACCAATGTATCGGTGACTAATGAGTTGGGTAGCTTCCTATGCTTGAAGGAATCCACTAGACGATGTTCCGCTGAAATACTTTCCATGCCTGAGGAAAGTCGATTGATGAACTTGGTAGCTTTCTAAGCCTGAACAAACCTACCGGATGATACTCTCCATGCCTCAGGAAATTATACATATGATTTTGGTGTTTTTCTATACTTGAAGAAATCCACCGATAATGCTTTCAATGCTTGAGGAAAGCTGACTTGGCGGTTATCTATACTTGAAGAAAAATCCACCGATAATGTTTTCCATGCTTGAGGAAAACCAACTTGACTGTTTTCTATACTTGAAGAAAAATCCACCGATAATGTTTTACATGCTTGAGGAAAACCGACAACTGATATAATCGCTGAAATATGCAAGTGTATGATGGTTCGATTATCCTCGAACGTGGGCCGTAGATGTTTTACTTTCAAGTCGACTATCCGACTATATTAGGTGTTTAAAGTGTCGAAAATGCAACCCTAATGCTTGTTAGGGGTAAATCGGTAATTTTGGTACCCTTGAAATACCAATTAAAATTTTTCGCGCAATTCCGATGAGAAGATAACTGACCAAAAGTGGCGGAATATCGTTCCAACTTGGTTAAAGATGCTAAAATATATGCCACAAGGTTAAAAGAGCATGTAGGACAAACAACAGGGCACCGCGCCACGGGGAACTATCCCGCGACACGGTGGACAGCCCCGTCTGACAATGGAAATCCCCGAGACGCGGGACTTTTCTTTGTTTTTGCTGAAATTGTCAATGTGCCACGCGCAAATTTACCGTTACCTAGTAACAAGATTGGTGGCACGGGAAAAGAGGAGCGTAATGGCTACTTTTTGGCTTTAAATTCGTTGTTACTTTCCCCTTTTCTCACTTCTTCTTCACCATTTTCATTCTCAAAATTGCTTACTCTCTCTCTTCTCCATTTTTTTTAGTTTCAATAACACAGACCACCGTGCCACGGCCTTGAGCACTGGTGCACGTGGCTTTTCACCGTGACACGATGTCCTAAACCGTGACATGGCGGTTTTTCTTCGTCTCTTTTCTTTGGTTTAGCCGCTTTTTGTCATCAATGATGCTGCCTGAGCCCTGCTGCTTCCCGCTGCTGCTGCCTGAGCTCCGCTGCTGTTCGGAATTTACCGTGACACGGGCTCCATTGACTATGTCACGACAGCTTTTTCCCGTGCTACGGTTGTCTAGTTGTTGTTGTTGCAGTAATCTGAGCTTTTAGAGCCCAATTCTTCACCAAGCTCACTCGAATTTCTTGCTATCCTCTTCATTTTCGAATTCCTTCAAGGATCTATGTAAGTTTTTTGTCTTTTATCTCGAATTTTGCTTCAAATGGGTAATTTCATGTAAAAACCCTTGGAAAATCAATTTAGGGATTTTTTATTTTGACCCTTTTTGTTGAAATTCTTGTCATGAATTACCTTGTAGACGAATGTATGTTTGTTTGTGAGCGATTTGAGGCTAAAATTGCATGATTTGGTGAAGAATTGGGCAAATCACCATTTTTTGGTACTACTTATGTGAGATGATGTTCTTGTTGTTGATGTTATTCTTTTGGACTTGAAATGGTGATATATTGGTTGTAGATTTTGTAAAATATGTCATGATGTGCCGATTTATCATTCTTGTGCAATTTTGAAACATCCTTTGTTTTGTGTATGTACTATATTGTCATGGAGAACATAGTATCATGCATTTAAAAGAACTGTAGTATTAGTTCGTCATGGAGAAACTAAATACTAGAAATAATTCCATTATTTTGCTAATTTTTAGCCTTGAGCTAAAAATTTTGCGTACAATAGAAAATGCAACTTGAGATAGTTGTTAAGCCACTTTTGAATAAATAACTAAATAACTTAGGAAATGATGCTAAGTATTTAGATTTTTTTTTTTTTTTTTTTTTTGTAATAGCAAGCCTAGAAAACGGGATCGCGATCTTTCTACTCGTGGTTGGGTGTCAGGCTTTTCAAGAGGACACTCCTACAGTTCCAGAGGGCATGAACGACGATTCCCTAGAGACCGAGCCTCACCCTTCTTCGAGTAGGGGTAGGCGGATTCCTCCTCCGTGGACACCAGACGAGTTGGTTTTCAGCCGTAAGAACCACATTTCTCACCGTCCACTTGCCGGCATAGTCGATGGCACACTTCGCCATCATGGATCCAAAGTTGGAGATTTGGTTCCCCGGCTATATGGGATTATCACGAGGGATCCTGTTACGAACGCCTTGTGGGAGTCTACTGGTTTAGGAGATTTTTATTCGGCGGTCGTAGGATTTCGCAGCCCCCTAGGTTGTGGCCCGATAGTTGTTTGTGCGTTGTTGGAGTATTTTTGGGATACTACCAACACTTTTCACTTTGCTTAGGGGGAGATGACAGTGACCCTCCTGGATTTTAGCATGATCAGTGGCCTACGCTTCACCGATTGGGTCGTACGGCAGATTCCTGACCTCAATTGGGAGGCAGCTGAGGTAGTGGATTTGTTAGGTTTGGTCGTTCAACATATCAGGAATCAGCTGGTGCCTCAAAGTGGTCCTAAGAACGGGTGATCAGAGTTGGCTTATGTTTTGCACCATGGCTTTGACATGGATGAGACATCACCTTAGCAACGAGTGAGGATCTTTATTTTTATTCTCATTTCCGTGCCTCTTTCTCCTGATAGGAGTTCACGTGCGCTCGTTTGCTACCTTCCTTCTTTGGTCCGGATTGGCAAGATAGAATCCTATAGTTGGGCCAGCCTTGGATATGCCGATCTATTCTCGTCGCTACGTCATGGCTGTAAGCAGCTGAATGACCAGGCCCCTGTCACTGTCTACGGTTTATGGAGAGTCGTAGAGGTGACGATCTTTCTTCTTCTTGTTTTGTTTTTACCTGTTTAACTCATGTGCTTAGAGACTACTTTTCATTGCAGTTATGGTTCTATGAGTACTTTCCAGGATTGGCCCCTCGATGGCATCGTGGAGCGGTCCATGACTTCCCTGTTGGAGCCAGCTGGCGTGACCGAGGCGAGTCACGAGTGGAGTCTGTCTCTACGCTGCGCGGGCTGCTGCGCTGAGGCACCTCTTCTGTCGGTGTAAGAATTAATCTTGTACCAATTTATTCTCTACCTTGATGTTATTTTCGGCATTTATTGTAACTTTTCATGGTTTTCATGTTGATGTTGAGATCCTGTATCGGCCATGGGCTAGGATGACAAATCTTCCCGAGGCCTTGCAGCTTTCGGCGTACCGTACTATTTTTGTTGGTACTGGATGCTTCGCTTGGTATCTTGCGGAGCGCGTTGTTTGTCAGCACAGCGCTGATCGTTTTGTGATGCCTCTGCCTTCGCCAGAGTCAATGTTGGACTCACGTTTTCTTAGGGAGTTGATAAACTAGGGAGAGCGCTATAATTTTCCTTGGTAGGAGCTTGTGCGTAGAGAGGGCGATTATTCGCAGGACTTGCTTCCTTCTTTGGCTCCTCCACCCCGTCTTCTCGAGGTATGATTTCTTTTGAGAGTTTTGTCGCTAGTATTTGTTAAAACCGTCGAATAACCTGACTATTCAATCATACTTTCAGAAGATTGTTCGCCGTGTGGGGATGATTGAGGTCCCGCCTCAATCTGTCCGTTTCCCGGGGCCGATCGGTATTACTGAGGATCATAGTGCTGACGCGCCGGAGGGTTTCAAACAGGCGCAGGAGTCTCTGCCTGACGTGTTTGAGCCGGTAAGCTTTTTGACACGTTATCAATCTTTTTCGATACCGCTTGTTACTGATTTTTCTTTGCTTTTTTCTCAGCCTATGCACTCGACCATGATGGGATTCGTGAAGCTGGTTGACGCTTTGAAGTACTGCATCATCAAGCTTCGAAGTGGCGCGAGTTGTCGGGGCGGTTCTGGCCATGTTCTCGAGGTACATTCACCCTTTTCCCCATATTTACCATTTGTTCTATCTTGCGCTATTGACATCTTTTCATTGTGTGTTTTTCAGGAGCAACAGAGGTCTCGCTCGCGCTCAAGGCACAGATGCTTGGACGAGGGGGAGTTAAGTCGCGGCAGACGATCTCCTGAGTTTCATCGGCATTCTCAGTCTCAAAGGCAGCCTCGGCCTTCTTAGCAGTTTCAGGAGGCTCAGTGGCAGCAGCCCCAGCCTTCTCAGCAATTCCAGCACTTTCAAGTTTAGTGGCAGCGGCCTTCATCTTCCCAGCTTTCACAACCTGAGTTCAGGCCAGTCATTACTTCTGTGGACTCAGCTCCATTGGTGCAGGGCTTATTTTTAGTTCCATTGTCTGGGACAATGCCTCCACCGACGCTTCTTACCTCTTGGAGTCAGTCCACGCTGTTTGCCAGTTGGACTTGTCCTGCTTTGAGTTTGTCTTCTACCGGAGCTATAGGGACTAGTAGGGATACTACTCCTCGTTCTCGGATGATGGAGGGACTCTTTGGTCCACCATTACCATATTCGCAGGCTGGAGATGACACTGATCCTCACTCTTCTAGTTCTACAGATTTTTGACCGAGGGTTTTTTTTTGTACTTTGGTTGATGACACTGTTTATGCATCATGATTCACTTTGTATATTTTAATCACAGTTTATGCTTTTATTAGTGCGTATTAGTGTGTGCTTGAGACTTATTGTGTGTGATTGTGTATTTATTATTGACGCGAACAAAAATCATAAGTGGAGGGTACCGACCTTCCCCAAAAGAAAAAAAAAAAGAAAATGAAAAATGGGACAAATTTTACAATTTCCCCAAAAGAAAAAAGAAATAAAAAAGAAAATGGAGCAAGTTTTATAACCCCCCCCAAAATAAAAAGAAAAATAAAAATAAAAATGGGACAAGTTTTACAACTTCCCCAAAATAAAAATAAAAATAAAAACAAAATAATCATAAATAAAAAAGATAAAAAAAATAAAAAATAAAAAAATAAAAAAAAAATAAATGGAGGATTTTATTAGGAATGAAACTCTCGAAAAATAGAACTAGAAGATAAATAGTGAAGGCAAAACAATAAAAATCCAGATAAAAATAGGTAAAGGATAAAAATATGAAGATGTGTGGGCACCGCGACACGGCAGTGTACACCATGTCACGGCAAAGCCTGCTGTGTCACGGCACTATTTCCCGTGGCACGTGCACTTATTCTGCAGCGGTGTAGTTTGAGCGCATAGAAAGATAGATTTTGAGTATTTCCGAGCGTTTTGGCTATAAAAGAGGACCAATTTATTCGTGATATGCATAATTACGAAACATAAAATAATTAGAATTTCATATTTCAATAATAATGTTATAGAATTTTGATAATACATTGCGCGACTAGTCTTATTCTTTGAACAATGCTGACAAAAGAGAGCTGGAATTGTTTCATGTCAGAGGCTTATTAGCCTTGAGGCATGTAGTAATTGAACATGGTTTTCTTAGGGCAGCTTTAGATTATTGGAGTCCAGAAACGCATTGTTTCAAATTTGATTATGATGCAATATGTCCCCTGCAAGAGGAATTCGCTGCCATCTTTGGTTTTCCTGCCGGAAATCTCATTGCAATGCCTACCTTACGTGAGTATTATTACAAAGACTTTGAACGCCATCTAAATCTGACAGATCCAGATTTAAATAAAATTTTGTGAGGTAAAGAAGTAAATTTAGAAAAGCTTGCAAATTTGTATTTTAATCGCCCTGTCTCTGAGTCTTATCATGTATACCATAGAAGGGCTTATATTTTTTTCATGTTTAGTAAGATTTTATTTGCAAACAGTAGGGTAGGACATGCTTGTTTAGCGTCTGTGCTTGAACATGTTGAATCTGGGAGATCTCCTATGACTACTTGCCTTGGAGAAACTTTGTGCGGACTTGACAAAGCAAAAGCTGAACGAAAATCCATCAGGAAGGGCTCTCTAGTACTGTTGCAGGTAAAAACGCGCTCCAATTAGCCCCCGTGACACATTGCAGTCACCGTGTCACGGTGCATGTCTGCCGTGGCATGGTGCATCATGCCATGTCACAGTGGTTTTTTTCGACTGATTTTTTTTTATTTTGCAGATTTAGTCGATGGAGTGTTAAGAACTTTTTGAATCCCCCGACGATATTGAAAAATATGGTCCCAATGATCTGGTTCGTAGGAAGAAGAATTACTCTGCGAACATGTCGTATGATAATTAGAAGGTCTTCTTTGCGAAGAGAGAATTTTTCATTTGGTGGGTGGTGCCTTTGGTGGAGGCTTACAAGGATGGTTGGCACGAATGATACCCTGTATTGTCGCGTTCCTAGTATTTCAAAGTTTACTTTTTATTGTCCTTCTCGATTGATGCGACAATATGGGCTTGAACAAGTAGTTCCACGCTATAACAATAGTCCTCGTGAAGTATCGTTGCATGAAATTAACGTTCACAAGTACAAGACTTATTGGATTGGAAGACCTTTGTGGACCCTTTTTGCGAGCAACCAAGCTCCTCCTCCCTTATATAGTGCATACAAGGCATGGTTGAATCCTAGAAGCAAAAGGGATCGAGTCGGATAACACAACTTTGATGTGATGGGACGTCTTGGAAGTAAGAAGGCGCCTCCTAAAGATCGTCTAGGTCCGAGAACACAAGGAATTAAGTTTAAGATTCCTATAATGCCTAAAAAGAAGAATTATGTGAAAGGAAAGGTTAAGGAAAAAAATGGTTTATAGAGAGAAATATGATCCCAATGATCTAGTCCGTAGGAAGAAGAATTACTATGCGAACATGTCGTATGATGATTGGAAGGTCTTCTTTGCAAAGAGAAAATTTTCCATTCGATGGGTGGTGCCTTTGGTGGTGGCTTACTAGGATGGTTGGCACGAATGATACCCTGTATTGTCGCGTTCCTAGTATTTCAAAGTTTACTTTTTATTGTCTTCTTGATTGATGCGACAATATAGGCTTGAACAAGTAGTTCCACGCTATAACGATATTCCTCGTGAAGTATCGTTGCATGAAAGTAACGTTCGCAAGTAACAAACTTATTGGATTGGAAGAACTTTGTGGACCGTTTCTACAAGCAACCAAGCTCCTCCTCCCTTATTTAGTACATACAAGGCATGTTTGAATCCTAGAAGCAAAAGGGATCGAGTCGGATCATGCCACTTTGATGTGAAGGGACGTCTTGGAAGTAAGAAGGCGCCTCCTAAAGATCGTCTAGGTCTAAGAACACAAGGAATTGAGTTAATACTCCTATAATGCCTAAAAAGAAGAATTATGTGAAAGGAAAGGGTAAGGAAAAAATTTTTTTATAGAGAGAAATATGGACCCAATGATCTGGTCCGTAGGAAGAAGAATTATTCTGCGAACATGTCGTATGATGATTGGAAGGTCTTCTTTTCAAAGAGAGAATTTGCCATTCGGTGGGTGGTGCCTTTGGTGGAGGCTTACTAGAATGGTTGGCACGAATAATACCCTGTATTGTCGCGTTCCTAGTATTTCAAAGTTGAATTTTTATTGTCCTTCTCAATTGATGCGACAATATGGGCTTGAACAAGTAGTTCCACACTATATTGATAGTCCTCGTGAAGTATCGTTGCATGAAAGTAACGTTCACAAGTACAAGAGTTATTTGATTGGAAGACCTTTAAGGACCGTTTCTACGAGCAACCAAGCGCCTCCTCTCTTATTATCTAGTGCATACAAGGCATGGTTGAATCCTAGAAGCAGAAGGGATCGAGTTGGATCATGCAACTTTGATGTGAAGGGACGTCTTGGAAGTAAGAAGGCGCCTCCTAAAGATCGTCTAGGTCCGAGAACACAAGGAATTAAGTTTAAGATTCCTATAATGCCTAAAAAGAAGAATTATGTGAAAGGAAAGGTTAAGGAAAAAAATGGTTTATAGAGAGAAATATGATCCCAATGATCTAGTCCGTAGGAAGAAGAATTACTATGCGAACATGTCGTATGATGATTGGAAGGTCTTCTTTGCAAAGAGAGAATTTTCCATTCGATGGGTGGTGCCTTTGGTGGTGGCTTACTAGGATGGTTGGCACGAATGATACCCTGTATTGTCGCGTTCCTAGTATTTCAAAGTTTACTTTTTATTGTCTTCTTGATTGATGCGACAATATAGGCTTGAACAAGTAGTTCCACGCTATAACGATATTCCTCGTGAAGTATCGTTGCATGAAAGTAACGTTCGCAAGTAACAAACTTATTGGATTGGAAGAATTTGTGGACCGTTTCTACAAGCAACCAAGCTCCTCCTCCCTTATTTAGTACATACAAGGCATGTTTGAATCCTAGAAGCAAAAGGGATCGAGTCGGATCATGCAACTTTGATGTGAAGGGACGTCTTGGAATTAAGAAGGCGCCTCCTAAAGATCGTCTAGGTCTAAGAACACAAGGAATTGAGTTTAAGACTCCTATAATGCCTAAAAAGAAGAATTATGTGAAAGGAAAGGGTAAGGAAAAAAAAATTTTATAGAGAGAAATATGGACCCAATGATCTGGTCCGTAGGAAGAAGAATTATTCTGCGAACATGTCGTATGATGATTGGAAGGTCTTCTTTTCAAAGAGAGAATTTGCCATTCGGTGGATGGTGCCTTTGGTGGAGGCTTACTAGGATGGTTGGCACGAATAATACCCTGTATTGTCGCGTTCCTAGTATTTCAAAGTTGAATTTTTATTGTCCTTCTCAATTGATGCGACAATATGGGCTTGAACAAGTAGTTCCACACTATATTGATAGTCCGCGTGAAGTATCGTTGCATGAAAGTAACATTCACAAGTACAAGAGTTATTTGATTGGAAGACCTTTAAGGACCGTTTCTACGAGCAACCAAGCGCCTCCTCTCTTATTATCTACTGCATACAAGGCATGGTTGAATCCTAGAAGCAGAAGGGATCGAGTCGGATCATGCAACTTTGATGTGAAGGGACGTCTTGGAAGTAAGAAGGCGCCTCCTAAAGATCGTCTAGGTCTAAGAACACAAGGAATTGAGTTTAAGACTCCTATAATGCCTAAAAAGAAGAATTATGTGAAAGGAAAGGGTAAGGAAAAAAAAAATTTATAGAGAGAAATATGGACCCAATGATCTGGTCCGTAGGAAGAAGAATTATTCTGCGAACATGACGTATGATGATTGGAAGGTCTTCTTTTCAAAGAGAGAATTTGCCATTCGGTGGGTGGTGCCTTTGGTGGAGGCTTACTAGGATGGTTGGCACGAATAATACCCTGTATTGTCGTGTTCCTAGTATTTCAAAGTTGAATTTTTATTGTCCTTCTCAATTGATGCGACAATATGGGCTTGAACAAGTAGTTCCACACTATATTGATAGTCCTCGTGAAGTATCGTTGCATGAAAGTAACGTTCACAAGTACAAGAGTTATTTGATTGGAAGACCTTTAAGGACCGTTTCTACGAGCAACCAAGCGCCTCCTCTCTTATTATCTAGTGCATACAAGGCATGGTTGAATCCTAGAAGCAGAAGGGATCGAGTCGGATCATGCAACTTTGATGTGAAGGGACGTCTTGGAAGTAAGAAGGCGCCTCCCAAAGATCGTCTAGGTCCAAGAACACAAGGAATTGAGTTTAAGACTTCTATAATGCCTAAAAAGAAGAATTATGTGAAACGAAGGGTAAGGAAAAAAATGGTTTATAGAGAGAAGAAATTGAAGAATTCTAATAAAGGTGAAAGGGGTAAAAGTTCAACTAGAGGTGTGACGGTTCAGGCTACAAAAGACACATTAATGGTGAAGGTTAACCTAGTTGAAAAAGAGAAGAAGATTCCTAAAGTGAAGAAGGATTAGATCAATATTGCTTTGCTTTTTAAATTTTTAATTTTTAAATAAGGCGCATTATGCCAGTAATTGTAGCCACATTTATTTCGATAATAATAACATATTTACATTTGCCTTAAATAAAAATTACAATGACTTTTTTTATATTTATTATCCTAGTCGAAGTCGGACGCAATGGAAGAATAATAACAGTCGTCGAACAAATAACAGAATTTGCAAAGACTGGAATTGCCGCACCACGAGAAAATCCACCGCGTCACACTTTAATACACCGTGCTGCGGGATTATCTGCCCCTTTTTTTTGCTGGACATTGCAGTGACACGGTATCAGCATCCCGCGACACGGTGGTGGCTGACGTGGCGCGACATACTTTTTTTGTTGTAAATTGTTGTGACACGGTATCGGCATCCCGCGGCACGGTGGTGGCTGACGTCGCGCGGCTTACATTTTTTTAATTGTCGTGCCACGGGGTATTCTGCCTTCCTGCGGTGGATGCTGACGTGGCGCGGTAGATGTTGATGTAGGGTTTTCTCCATTTTAGCTCCATTTTGCTGTGTGTTGAACTTGATCGACGGAGGAAGGATTTTATTTTTTAAAAGTGGTCGGGCCCTCTTGAGGGGTTGCCTACGTATCCTTAAAAAGGAATCAGGCCAAACGTAGCTCTATCGGGTCATGAACCCATGCAACTCGACATAAAATTTCTTGAGTTGATCCAAGTTGGTTAAATTGTGGAAACCGTTGCCATCCATGTTTACCAATTGTGCTGCTCCGCCAAAAAAATGGATTTAACAATGTACGGACCTAACCAATTTGGTCTAAATTTTCCTCTTGGATCCAACACATTTTTGCGAAGTGCCTTAAGCACCAAGTCACCTTCCTTGATGTTCCTAATCTTGACTTTTTTATTGAAATGTCGCGCCATATGCTGTTAGTAGGTTTGGACATGATGCAAAGCTGCCAAGCGTTTTTCGTCAAGTAAGACTAGTTCATCATATCTTGCTCTAATCTAGTCGACTTCATCTAGTTGGCTTTCCAACGCGATTCGGATAGAAGGGATTTCGAGCTCTATTGGTTTTACAGCTTCAACACCATAGACCAAAGAGAAAGGGGTAGCCCCCGTTGATGTACGAATAGAGGTTCGATAACCCTAAAGGGCAAAATGTAGCTTATTTGGCCAATCCTTGTAATTTTCCGTCGTCTTTTTGATGATAGTATTTACATTCTTGTTGGCCGATTCGACCGCACCATTTTTTTATGGCCTGTAGGGTGATGATCTGTAATGCTTGATATGATATTTTTTTAATAATTCTGCGCACTCGGCTTAGAAATGCGTCCCATTATCACTGATCATCTCATGAGGTACCCCATAGCGGCATATGATATTTTTCTCAATGAATTGAGCTACATGTTTCGCTGTGATCTTAGCATATGAGGCATCTTCGACTCATTTAGTGAAGTAGCCAATCGCTACAAGGATGAACTCATGTCCCCCTTGTCCTGATGGCTTTATCTTTCCAATGATGTCGATACCCCAAGTAGAGAAAGGCCATGGAGAAGTATATGTATAAAGAAGCGAAGGTGGAACGTGCTGCAAATTTGCGTAGAGTTGAATCTTCATACATTTCTTGACGTATACGTGACAATCTCTCTCCATAGTAGTCCAATAATAACCTTGTCGTTGAATCTTTTGGACTAACATCTTAGCATTCATATGTGTTCCACATATACCGGCATGAAGGTTGTCCATGGTTTTGTGTGCTTCTTTCTTAGCTATGCATAAGAGATATGTCCCTAGTGCAGTCCTTTTGTGGAGTTCTCCCCTGATGAGCACATACTGTGAGGCCAGGAGCCTAAAAGCACGACTTTCCCTTTTATCAATGCTAGGAGGGTATTCTCCCTTGGTCACGTAGTTGAGGATATCCGTATACCATGGCTCTTCATCTTCTTCTTGTGATTCTTGTTCGTCATCATGTGCATGAACATAAGCCGGCTCATATCTTCTTTCTATAGTCAATGGCATTCTGATTGTGTCCATTGGAATTCGCACCATTGATGCTAACTTAGCCAGCGCATCGGCAAACAGATTTTCTTCTCTAGGCAAGTACGTATATTCCACTTCATCTAGTTGCTCCGTGAGAGTTTCCAAATGAGCTTGATACATAACAAGACTTTCACTTCAAACCTTCCATCTCTTAGAGATCTGGTTAATGATTAAAGACGAATCACCATAGATTTCGAGCTTCTTAATTCACAAGGCCACAACTGTTTCTAATCCCAAGATGCAAGCCTTGTACTCTATGGCATTGTTTGTGACATCAAAATCGAGCTTCATGGAAATTGGGATATGTTCTTCATTGGGTGATACAAGAAAGACTCTTACAGCACAACCCTTTTGGTTCGAAGCTCTGTCGAAATAGAGCGTCCTCTATCATCTTCGGTCATGAGTAAATTTTCGTTAGAGAAATCATACTCATCTTCTTCTTTCTCAACTTCTTCTAGTGGAAAATCTGCTAAGAAGTCAGAAACCGCATAACCTTTGATAGCTTTTTGTGGTACGAATTTCAAGTCAAACTGAGCAAGGTAGACTATCCACCTTGATAATCTGCCAATGAGGGTTGCTTTTTCAAACAAGTACTTGAGAGGATCCATCTTGGACACGACATGCACTGTATGAGTGAGCATGTAATGTCTTAATTTCTACGCGACCTACACCGAGACACAACTTTTCAAGTGGTGTGTATCGTGACTCATATCCTTGTTGCTTCTTGCTCAAACAGTAAATTGTGTTCTCCTTGCTATCGATCTCTTGTGCTAGCATTGCCCCCGTCGTTTCTCTTGTGACCGTAAGGTAGAGTCGAAGAGGAAAGTCAGGCATTGCTGGGGCTAGCACGAGTGGGTTTTCCAGGTACTCTTTGATTTTGTCAAAAGCTTATTGGTATTCATCATCCCATGTGGCTGGAACATTTTTCTTAAGCTTCTTGAATATAGGTTCACATATTGCCGTGAGTTTTGATATGAACATACTTATGTATTACAGCCTTCTAATGAAGCCTCAAATTTCTTTCTCAGTCTTGGGTGGTGGCATGGCCATGATTGCTTTGACTTTTGTGGGATCTATTTTAATCCCTCGAGAACTGATCACATATCTAAGTAGTTTGCCTGACGTAACTCCGAATGCACACTTTGCTGGATTTAATCTCATGTTGTACTTGCGGAGTCTTCCGAAGAACTTGCGAAGTGCAATGATGTGGCCTGGGCGATCTTTTGACTTAACGATCATATCATCAACATAGACCTCCACCTCTTTGTGCATCATATCATGTAACAATGTTGTGGCTTCTCTTTGGTAGGTGGCACCCGCGTTTTTCAACCCGAATGGCATTACCGTATAGCAATATGTACCCCATTGTGTGATGAATGTGGTTTTCTCCATGTCTTCCTCGGCCATTAATACTTGATTATATCCGGCATAGCTGTCCATGAAGGATAGGAGTGCATGGTTTGCTGTGTTATCGACAAGAATGTCAATGTGAGGTAGAGGGAACCCATCTTTCGGGCTTGCCTTATTGAGGTCCCTGTAATCAACACACATTCTGACCCTTCCATCCTTCTTCGGAACTAGAACTACATTAGCTATCCATTCTAGATACTTGGATACTTTGATGAAACCTGTAGACAATTGCTTTCTGATTTCTTCCTTGATTTTGAGAGCCACATCTGGTTTCATACGGCGCAGTTTTTGTTTGACAAGCTTCATACCTGGAATGAGTGGTATTGTATGCTGAGCTATATCCCTATCAATTCTTGGCATATCTTAGTATGACCAAGCAAATACATCAACAAATTCACTAAGCAAGTTAATTAGCTCTTTGCGTTCGTCTTGACTTAGTGTTAATCCAATTTTTACTTCTTTAATAGTCGTATCATTGGAAATATTAACTGTTTATGTATCTTCAATGATTGATGTCTTATTTTCGTGTTCTTCCATTGCTTTTATTATTTCTTTTTCATTTTTATCATTAGCAAAGCAATATTGATCAGGATTAGGGGAATGACACACATCGTAAGCAAGAGGGAGAGTAGGTCAGCCCATCCAGGCTCACCCTAATGCTGGGCTCCCAAATGCTGAGGTTGATGTGGTTGCTGCGACGACACTCGTATGTCCCACCATCCGCTAAAGGAGCTGATGTTGTGCCTTCTTGGCAGGTCGGCCTCCCTAATGCACCCTCGGACGAAGAGCCAGAACCCTATAATTTGGTAGTATGGTCTGACTCTGCTCGACCGCCCTAACTCCCAGCTGAGGTACGACGATACCTCAAGTAAGACCCCGATCTCTCCCTCCTAGTGTCGGGTCTCGTACGAGTGCGCATCGGAGGAATAAGCTGAAATAGAATAAGAAAACTAAGTCGAATGTAGAAAGAAAAGCAAACATAAGAGGACATTAAGAGAGATACCTCAATGTCGTCATCACCGCGACGACACATAGCTCGGTGGCTCAACCTCTTAAGCTGGTAAAAGAAGGCGTCCATGCCTCTCGCCATTCTTGTCAGCACTTCACAAGAAAACTGTCAAAGTCGTAATGTCAGAGGTAAACAAATGATTTTATGAAAAAAGATGATAAATAAGGTGACTTGCTGATGTCTGGTGTCGAGAGATCGACTTCGCTATGAAACGCCATAGCTTATGGGCCAAAGGAATCAACTCCTCAAAAGGACCGAAAGTGACTTGGTAGACGATGGATACCAGTGGAGGCACGAACTCCCTAGCCGAATCCTATCAAAATAAATCTAAGTGATTAGGGTTTACTAGGGGGCTATCGAAGGAATAAATGAAAAATACAAAAGATACCCCTGCCGGCTCTGGCAAGCAAGGTGGTGGGGCCAAACGCGGCAAAGCCTATCCCTATAACTACGGTTCGGATGGATATGACTCCGCCAATCTGTACCCGATGTCGTCCTCGCCGCCCGAGCCCTCAGCCTCGTCTAATCGACCATATGTTGTGGAGGGCGAGAAGGAACAACAAGGGACTCTGAAGAATGCTGAATCGCAACTCTCTCACATAGGTATACCACAGCGTCGTATGTCCCCTGAAAAATACTAATGTTGGGCATTATACTAAACGACCAATGCAGGAAAAATAAAATCATTCGACGGCCGAAACTGAGCATCAGTCTCCTACAAAAAGAATGTCCATAAGCCTAAATCCTACTAAGAGTAATACAAACAAGAAGTGTTAAGAAAACATCCCGAGAGAATCAACTCTCGAACACGAGCAGTAGCAGTCTAGTCACTATAACGGCCTCTCCAACTGGCAGCAATGGAGAGCCCTCGAGGCGAAGGCCTCGATGGTGAAAAACAAGAAAAATACTCGTAGATACAGACCTATGAAACACAGGAGCGTCAATAAGTGCTAGCACAAAACCTAAGACAAGCTTCGGTCAAAGGAAATAGAGTATACCTCTACGAGTCTCCAATAACTGGAAAGAATGACTTTCTTATCAAATCTGTGATGGCGACAAGAGAGTCGCAATCCAAGCAGGAAGTTAGCATAGGCCAAGCTGGCCCGGTCATATGATCCAACCATACAAAGGTCGCAAAGAGCAGGCAGATAGTAGAGTGGCACACGGCAAAAGAATCATAGCGAAGATGCACACCCGCTGCTAATGGGTGTCATAAATAGAACCCATTTGATGAGCATTTAGGTTTTTTTCTTCCTCTTTTCATAGCTTTCATGCTCAATAAATGCCTAGTTTTATGCATTTAGTCTTGGTTTTACCTTTCTCTCTTATTTTGTAGCTTTTGTGCATTTTGCTAGTTTTTCTACTCTTTTCTCCTTTATTTTCTCTATTTTCATGGTTGTAGGTATTGTACGAGGTCTGGTTCTTGATATTGGTTATTTAGTAAGGTGGAAGATGCTTTTGGAGAAAGCTCATGGCCATTGGAAAGCTCAAGATGCAAGGAAGTGGATTCTCCAAGTTCTAGCTCTTGCGCTCTCAAGCCGTGCTCTCATGAAAATGGGATGTTGAACCCACTGTCAAGTGCTTTTTAGGACTTCAATTCCACTCTTAGTGTTCATCATCATGATATTGCGCGTTCATTCGAAAACCTTAGCGAACGCATGAAATCGCGAGAAGAGCGGAAGAAACCCAGAAAAGCGCGGGAGCGCAAGGCACGGGCGCGCCACCTTCCAGAGCGAGCACGGTTTGGGTATTTTCTTGCTTGGTTTTTGCTTCGCGCCTCATATTTATACCTCTAAGTAACCCGATTTTGTAAGAATTTAATTCACAATTTTAAATCATTATTTTAGCTTTGTTGAGAGCTTCTCTCTCTAGTTTTTAGGGTTAGTTTAGGAGTAGATTTTAGAGAGAGAAAGTGAGGAATTTCAATGGTGATTGAGATATTGAAGATTCAATGGTGACAATTGTGTTCAAGATCTTCTCTATTATCAATGAGCATTTCTAACTCTATCTCATTTTATTGCTTTATTTAATATTCTTGTTAGTTTGGATTGATTTTGATGTTTGATGCTTGATTAGTGTAGTTTTTCTATATATATTGTTAATTCTTGATTTCTTTAGTTGTTAGTTGATTAGATGATAATGTTAAAGTAGTTGTTTGCTAGGGATTGGGTAAAACTTGGATGATTAATTGATTGTGCTTAATTTTGAGATTGTGTTGATTAATTGTTGAGATTAAATCGATTAATGCAAGTTTGCACGTGTGTAATTCGATATGCCTTGAGAGTTATGTTAGATTGCATTGTAGATTATAATGATACTGAACATTGATTTAGGAATTGCAATTGTTGATTGAGCTTGATTAGTGATGCTCCTAGTTAGAGTCTCTTGTAGTTGGCACTAGTTTGACCTTTATGAGATAGCTTTGTTGATTCTTTTGATTGAGCTTGCTATTAGTCTTCACAACCATTGAATTGCATGTATTTCCGAGTTGCTACAATTGTCATGATTACTTGTTGATCCCCGTTCCTAGTGCTTTATTTGTTTGGTAGTTGGTTAGTGTTCTCTCTTTATCTTTGTCTTCCCCCTAACTTAGGCACATAATTGAGAGCATTTGAACATTACCGTTCCTTTGGGTTCGACCCTTGACTTTCCTCTATACTAGTATTTAGGTTGGTTAAGTGTTTATAAATTTAGTTTGACCAAGGGAGGATTAGTTTCAACGACTTAGTTCACCCCTCATCAAAATGGCGTCGTTGCCGGGGAATGGTGTCTATAATTGAGTGTTCTTAATTTCTTGAGTCTATATCTTTGTATATACTTTTCTTTTATTTGATTTTTGCTTGCATGTAAAAAAAAAAGGAATATTTCTCATTTCCTCAATATAACAATGAGCCTTTTTGTGAATATTTCCATAGACTTGAGGGATTTCTTGACTATTATAGTTGTGTCTTTGGGAGGCTTGTGAGATTTGTTATTTTTGTTTGAATGAACATACTAGGAATGAAGTTGAATGCATGCATAATGGTAGATTTAGAGCATTTTCAATTGATGATGCTTGGGAGTTCTATGTTTGGTTTGCTTGGGATGTTCATAATAGGGGTAATCATGTTTTTAATTTGATGTGCAATGTGTTGATTCTTCTAATGGTAGCATGATTTCCCATGATTTGTCACATGATCCCATAAGTGAACCTAGAACAAATACTTTCAATTCTATTTCCTCTTTTATTCATGATAATGAGGTGCATGCTCGAGTTGACAAATCTCATATGTTTGATTATGCCCCCACTCCTAATGTGATATATATGCTCATGATCCTAATGTTAATTCTTCCAATTTTGGTTGTACTTTCTTCTTCTATTGTTGAGCATCAACTTTCTACACCTTTTGAATCTCCTATTGCTACTTGGGAAGCTCTAATGGAGGAGAGAAGAAGGAGTGGTGAAGAGCTAGAACGCCAAATATCACTCTTGACACTTGTTTGTAAAAACTCCAAATCCAGTGTGTGTGTTGAGAATGATGATGATGATATTCACGAGCAACCAATAGTGTGTGAGGATCCTATTGTTGAGCATAGGAGTGAAGGAAAGGGAGTTGAGAGTGATGATGATTTTGATGATATTTTAAATCTAGACTTCCCTTCCTTTGTTGATTGTGACGAGTCTAAAGTGTATGAATGTGATTCTTCTATCCATGAGTATTTTGACTTGTTTGAGGTTATGTCCAACGTGTTTATTGAGTGTTACAGGAATACCCATAACCTTTTAAGTAAGTTCATTGAGAATGCTTCATGGGAGAGAGGATTTTGAAATGAATTTGCATCCATTCATGCATGGTATTGGGACTTTGGGCTTTAAGGAAGTCGAGGGAGTTGTTGTGCATGATTGTTGTGGAGGAGATTATGTGGTTCCTCTTGGGAGTTGGATATTTGAGGGAGATGGTAATCATGAGTGTTCTTCTTTTGAGGATTCTATAATTGATTTCCATGCTGAGGAACAGTCCATTAGTGAGACCATAGCCCCTATTTCCTTCTCTCATGTCCCTTTCTCAAGGAGTTTCAACCATATCCCCTACACTCCTATATTCCTCCCTTCCTTTGTCAATGAGCCTATTGGGGACCCTCTTGTCTATGATGATTTGTATGTGGCTCATTTGTCCCCAATTGAGGAAAAGGGTGATGTTGCCATCAAAAAAAATTTTGAGGAGAGTTTGCCATCTTTTTCTTCTTCTTCTTCTTTTTCTTTTTCTTCTTCTTCTTCTTTTTCTTCATATTTTTTTGAATTTTCTTTTCATTCTTCTTCTTCCTTTTCTTGGCATCTCTCTTCTCACTTGCGTGCACTATCCTTGTTGCACGTCCTCTTCCCGTCATTTGCCTACCTTTCTCTCTTACGAAATGTGTAGTAGTGCATTTGACAAGCTCTTGTGATCACTGCAATACTATTTTACTAGAGTGGTCAAGCTTGGACCTTAAGCAAGCCTTTCTCGGGAAGAAACCCGTGTTTTATTGCTTTCATTTTCGTTTCATTTTAGAATATATTTTCTCTCATGAAAATGTTTGTGTGCCTTTTGCTAGGTACATAACTTGATATACTTTGGTGCATTGTTTGGATTACGAATCAAGGACGATTGACATCTGTATACACCTATTTGTGTCTCCCCAAAACCAAACCCATAATGAGTACCTTTCACGTCGAATCATAATCGAATGAAGTGAAGGAGTGGAAAGTCTAGTGTTGCGGCTAGTTTTTATTTCTTTTCTTTATCTCTGTTTTTTAAAACCTATTTTTAAGAAAACAGCCAATGCAGTTTGGTTTGGTCCATGGCAAGGGTCCAACAATAGTGTAGTTGGGTCGGGTTTGAAAAGAGCTTTCCAATGATATATTATAAGCCCATTTCTGATGAATAATGAGGAAGTTATGGCCAAATTACCGAACTGGGCCCGGTTTGATCTTTATATGCGGCCCAATGATCTAGAGGAGGGTCCAATATTGATTTAACATTCCTAATGCAATTAGAATCGATTTTAGTTTTCTAGATTCTTCTAGAAGATTCTTTTCATTCCTAATGTAATTAGCATTGATAAATTGACTTTGGTTGACTTGTTAGAGTTTTAATCAGAATAAAAAAAAAAGTGTTTTTAAGGAAAATACGCTTTTGCCCTTCTATACGGCTAAATTTTATCAAAATTAAGAAAACGCGTGAAGCTGATTTCTAGCGCCTGAGGACAGGATTAGCGCCTGGAGCTGAGGCTTGGCGTCTGGCGCTAGCTTTAGCGTCTAGCACTAATGTCCAGCGTTTGGCGCTACACTGTTTTATTCTCGTTGAAACTCTGATTTTTTTTTCCATCCGTCCGACTGATTTTCTCTATAAATAGCTCCTAAAACCTCTGTTTTCCGTCATAAAAAATCATCATTTTTCAACAACTCTCTAATTCTCTTCTCTCTCTCAAGCTTTCTCTACAAAATTCCGCATTCACAAGATTTAGAAACACCTAGCCAAGTTCGAAGTTGTCTTCACCCTAGATGTGAAAGGTTTTAATTTCTGAGGGTTTGGTCCCAAATCTATATTTCAATTATTTAATTTAATAGTTTGATTATTATTTTCCTTGAAGTTAATAATGCGTGTATTTTTTTATTAGAAAGAGATACGAGGCATCCAAGTAAGTGCTTTAATTGATTTATTGATATTATGATATAGAAATCATGTTTAGGGCATTTTGATCTTCCTAGTATCATGTTTAGGGAAAAGGCTATAATTTCTAATATCAAATATGACAATTATGATTCCTGCGATGCTTCCTATTCTCTTCCTAATATTTATGATTGTTAGTATCATGTTAGGGCTATAGCTTTGATCTTTATTGCATAATGACATGCTAGGGTTTGTTATTAATCTTGTTAGTATCTGTAGACACCCATTTGTGTCTCCCCAAAACCAAACCCAGTGATGAGTACCTTTCACGTCGAATCATAATCGAATGAAGTGAAAGTGTGAAAAGTCTAGTGTTGCGAAAAGTTTTAATTTCTTTTCTCTTCTCTCTATTTTTGAAAACTTATTTTAAGAAAACAGCCAATCCAGTTTGATTGGTCCATGATATGGGTCCAATAGTAAAGTAGTTTGATGGGGCTTGCAAAGATCTTTCCAACGATATATTATATGCCCAATTCCGATGAATATTGAGGAAATTATGGCCAATTTACTAAACTGGGCCCGGTTTGAGCCTTATATACGGCCCAATGATCTAGGGGAGGGCCTAATACGGATTTATCATTCCTAATGTAATTAGAAATGGTTTTAGTCTTCTAGAATCTTCTACAAAGTTCTTTTCATTCCTAATTCAATTAGCATTGATAAATTGACTTTTGACTTTTCAGAGTTTTAATTAAAATCAAATAGCATTTTCGAGGAAATTATATGATTTTATCCTCCAGTACGGTAAACTTATCTGATTTTCGAAAACGCGTTAAAAACAGGCTTGGCGCCTAACCCCAGGCCTTGGCGCCTGGAACCAGGCCTAACGCCTGGCGCTAGTGTTGGTGCCTGGCGCTAGTTAGCCGAGGGTGGCGCCAGCTCTGTTTTCTGTGCGTCAGACTCTGTTTTGTTTATTTTATCTTTTTGGCTAATTTTCTCTATAAATATCGTATTAAAAATTCGTTTTCATTCACCAATTCTCACAAATTCTCCTCATTCACAAGTTTTCTTTAGCATTCTTTAAATCATTCATCTGTTTCTCTCTTCTCTAAACTTGTTTTTTACATACAAAATTCAGCATTCGCAAGATCTAGATACACCTAGCCATATTCGAAGTTGCCTTCGCCCTAGACGTGAAAGGTTTCATTTCTGAGGGTTTGGTCCCAAATCTCTCTTTCAATTATTTAATTTAATTGTTTTGATTATTATTTTCCTTGAAGTTACTAACGTGTGTATTTTGTTATTAGAAAGAGGTACGAGGCATCAAAGTAAGTGCTTTAATTGATTTATTGATATTATGATGTAGAAATCATGTTTATATTGTTATTATGATATTCCTAGTATCATGTCTAGGCTAATTTTAATATTAAATATGATTCCTGCGATGCTTCCTATGTTCTTCCTAGTGTTTATGATTGTTAGTATCATGTTAGGGTTAAAGATTTGATTTTTAATGCTTAGTGACATGCTAGGTTTTGTTATTAATCTTGTTAGTATCATATCTAGGATCTTGCTATTTTTATTATGCTGAACATGATTATGATTATAATTGTTATAATTTATGATGATTATGAATATTATTATTATTATTATTATTATTATTATTATTATTATTATTATTATTATTATTATTATTATTATTATTATTATTATTATTATTATTATTATTATTATTATTATTATTATTATTATTATTATTATTATTATTATTATTTTATTTATGATTATTATTGTTTTGATTATGATTATAATTTTATGATGGTTATAATTATTATTTATGATTATTTATTATGTTGCTTGATATTTATTTTTTAATGCTTGATCACACCTTTATTGCATGTTTAAAGGGAATTGGTACTTGTCATCACGCTTAATAAGATAATTAATAATCTTGTTAGGGTTAATTTGATTATAATTTCAAGTTATCACCAATAATAGATTTATTTGTGCATTAAATTAAACCAACATAGATAAACAGGTTTAGGGTTAACCTATTGATTGTATGTTAGTCAGAAAGCGCGCATGAATACGATCAGAATAAAGTAGAGGCCTATTATTATGGCAGGTTCAATCTCTTTTAGGTTGGATTTGTACCTTCATCCCCGAACCCTTATTTGGTTCAAGACCTTATGGAGTTGACGTTCTCTTAGATCGTTAAGGTGTGTAACCTTCATACTATGAAAGGTTTACAAGTTCCTAAAAAAAACTTGTTGGCGACTCTTTTGCTCTATCTTCTTCCCTTTTGGACGCCACCGTACTTTAGTGTATGATCACAATGGGGTTCGAGCTAGTGGGATTAAGGCTTGAAATTATTCCCTATAGTTTTTTGGCGACTCCACTAGGGAGGATTTCTATTTTAATTCCTGAATTTATTTCGGCAATGATTTAGAATGAGTGGATGAGACTCGAAAAGTTCTAAGTATTTCATGTGCGTAATTTTTATTAACATTATTGTCATATGCATAAAAAAGATCTCATTGGAAAGACCATCCGTAATGAGTTAAAAACATAGGATTTTACACGTAGGAAATTTGAGATATATCTTTCACAACTAGGACTAAAATAACACCGCGCGAAACTGGAAAATTTTATCAAGCACAGAAAGTTGCTGAGGCATGTGGGAAGTAGCGTCAGGGGCCAGAGCATTGGCGCCAGAATTTTAATTGTAGCGCCAGACGCCAGTATTGGCGCCAGGCGCTACAGTTAAAAGTTGGCGCCAGTCTCAGATTGCTGGCGCCAATTTCCCCCAATACCGAGCCAGAAATATGCGTTCAAATTTCGACCGGTTTTTCGTATTGTTTGCTCAATCCTACTTCCTGATTGAATTTTTTCTCACTTTTCTGAAACCCATATGTGTTCTACATATGGACATAACCCTCTGGGAATTCATGCTCCATCTACCTGATTGAACGCTCTGTGCAACAAAGGGTACATCCGAGATGTTGAATTCACCAAACCATGGAAGCGAGTTTTTTCTAAAACTCACGGTGTCCCATTCACTCGCGCCAACCCTTCACGGTTAGGCTTCCGCGCAATGCATCCGGACAATTAACCATGGACCCTCTATTGACTAAACCATATCCCGAACTTTAGAGAACTAGAGCCATGGTTAGGTTGCAAATGCATTGCATCATATTGTGCCTACTTGACTAATTGTGCATTATTTGTTGTGCATATATATTCTATGTTTCTCTTAACCGTTTGTTGACTTGTGTTGAGACTAAATAAATTAATGACTTAAAGAACTTTGCCCAATTAATTAATTAATTAATTAATTGGAGTCAATAAAGTCTAATATTTTAATCGAAATTGACCTAGTACGACTTTAGGCATACCCCAGTTGACTAATAACACCGAAAACAGTCCCAGACCGAAGCTCCAATATTGGCGCCAAGGTCTGAGCTGTAGCGCCACATTATAGAGTGTAGCGCCTGACGACACCTCTGTTGTCTGGCGCCAAGCTCCATATTGCGACGCCAGTCCTGTCGTTTGGCCGACAGTTCGGATTATTGGTCGAGTCATCACCTAGGGTCTATTTAATCAGTCTTCTGTTTAATTCGGTTAATTTTGTTGTCAATAGTATTTAATTGAGTCAATGATCGAGTTTAGGCACTAAGTCCCATGGTTTTACACAAGAGTCCAAGCATGTCACTTACACTCAACGCACACACTAATACACATACTTTGACCATGATTAAGGGAGTCTTGTGTGCGCGTTTCTCCGTCATTTTTTTTAGGGGGGTAAGTCGGATATTAATCCTCCAATAAAAAAATAATAATACCTAGTTCCCTAAAAACTGTACTTAGTCCCCTAAAAATATGTACATTGTTTTTGCCAAAAAATATGCACCCTTTTCTTTTTCCTTTTTCTTCCTTAAAATAAACCGTAAAGTCAAGTTGACTCGAGTCAAGTAATTAAAATGCAAAATGGTTTATTTACAGCGCGTGGTCAAGAAAGGAAGGACGATTAATCAAAGACAACCTCTTCGTACAATTCCAACTTTTCGACAAACCCATAGCTCGTAAGAGGAAAGCTAAGGTTATAATGGCAACACAAGAAGAAGTCAATGATCTTAAGAACCAACTGGCTACCGTGACTGAGACACTGAAGCTTCTCGCACTTAGGATCGATGATCCCGTAAAGCAACAACAAATGGACCTCATGCAAGAGAGTTTAAGCAAATTGTCTAGCAACTACAAGTTTCAAGAGCTTACATCACAAGGGGTCTCGGTGGAGAAAGATCTTCTTCCGTAGAAGTTCAACGCCAACGACATCCCAAAATTCAGAGCAACTGACAACCCATATTTTCATTTAAGAGCATTCGAAACCATAATGAGTATTAAGGGTATCGATAAGAAAGTCTTCCCCTCTCTGTTCTCACTATCTCTCGAGACCGTTTTCCAACAATGGTTCTTTTCTCTCGAGAAAGAAAAGACCTCTACCTGGGAGTCAATAGCAAACTCTTTCGTTGATAGGTACAAGTGCAACATTCAAGTCGAGACTGACCATAGGGAACTTGAAATCCTTAAATAGAAAGAGAATGAAGGGTTCACCTCTTTCTTTAACAAGTGGAGAGAAACCTCAGCTAAGATGATTGAGGTGCCAAGTGAAAAAGAATCTGTGAGACTGTTTATCAAAAATCTCCAAGAAAAATATTCCAAGCATCTTAAATATCAAAATAATCTCCATACTTTCAAGGCCGTTTATGACATTGGGACCAATATTGAAGATGACTTGGCTAAATTAAAAGCTGCCAACAATAACTCCAACAGTGGCTAGAAAAGAAAGAAGAACGACAATCCTTCTTCTTCCAAAACCGCCCACTCAAACAATGTGAGCACCTTTAATTTAGGAGAAGTCCTTGCTATGAACAACCAAGAAACCATTTAGGAGGAATTTCACTCCTATTGGCATGAGTTATGACACCGCGTTTGATCGATTAAATGCAAAAGGTCTTATAACACCTATTGGACCATTTGGGGACCCACCAGTTGAGAAGAGGTCAGCTAATTGGAACCCCAATGCACACTGCAAGTACCACCAAGGTAGGGGTCATCTTACTGAAAACTGTTGGAAGCTTAAGGAAGTTATCCAAGACTTGATCGACAACAACAAACTGCCGTTGCCCTCTGCCAGTAAGAAGTCAAGCATTGACAATGCACCGCTAGCTCATACCCTGGCTATCTCCGATGAGGAAAACAAGGTTGACCCCTCCTCTCTCATTAGACCTGTTAAAGAAATCAGTGCCATAGAAAAAGAAGAGGAGATCTTTTTTGATGTCAAGGATAACCTTCCAGAATCGGCGAATAAAGATGATATACAACTGCTCACACTGTCTATGAGGGAGGTATCGCAATTACTATGTGAAGCTCTCAAAGTTATGAACGAACTCCATAAGAAATATGATGAGCTTCCACTTCCGAAAGATGAACCTAAAAGAGAATCCACACCAGTGAGAACGACTTATGAGGCAAAGTATTTTCCCTTACAAGTCACTGAGAGGCCCAAGAAGAGCAATAGAATCTACACTCCAATCAGGATCCCATATGCGCAAATGTTCGAAATGCTCTCCGAGAGTGGCGAGATCAAACCTCTCGAACCGAGACCATTCGAATCATTGAAAAGGACAGATAGGTACTACTGTCAGTATCATCAATCAGGGGGTCACACTATAGAAAACTGTTTCAAATTCAAATATTTGGTACAGAAAATAATTGATGAAAAGAAACTAGTCCAAGTCCAACAAGAAGAAGATGCAACTATTAATGGAGTTTGGGACAGTGATGAAGAAGATGTCTATCTAAAGGACTTAGTAGAACTTCCGCCTTCTGTGTCATACACCACAGATGACGTTTGGGGTGAAGAAGACTCATCAATAGATGTCCTCACAAGATCTGGGAGAATGCAACCTCCGGTTTCAACACAACCTATACCTACCACACAACAAGTTCCCATACCTATCATTGAAGACAACGACATTGTTAAGCAGTTTAAGAAGACTAAAGTTGAGATGAATGTATGGAAACTTCTGGCGACATCTCCAGAACATAGGTTGGCTGTAATGAATGCCTTGGAATAATTTGGGATAGACTATGACACTACTCCTGAGGGACTAGCCAACTTCCTCACAAGTGACCTTCTAAGCCCGATTAATTTGATCACCTTCTCTGACAAAGATTTACCTCCAGAAGGTGACAAACACTACAAGGAACCTCACAGTAGTTTGCAACAGGATGAATGTTCCTATGACTCTCGTAGACAATGGATCAGCCATCGACGTTTGTCCACTTAGAACCGCAAGGATGCTCGGCAAAAGGGACGAAGATTTAACTCCGTCTACACAAGGAATTAGGGCCTACGACAACACTCGTCGTCAAGCTCTTGGCAAGATTACCCTAAATGTAACGGCAGGAGCAATAGAACATGCTACCACTTTCCAAGTAGTAGACATCAAAGCTTCATTCAACTTATTGTTGGGATGCCCTTGGCTTCATGATCTAAAGGCCGTCCCTTTATCTCTCCACCAACAAGTGAAAGCTATAGTTGGAGGAATTCCAATCACCATCGATGCTTCGCCAATGAGAATTAAGTCTATAGAAAATCCAATTATTAATGTGGAACACGACGAGGATGATGAGGACCTATGGGGCTTTAACGAAGAAGTCTCCTTAATCCAGGAGGATGAAAGGACCCCACTTTGCCATCACCCCCATTCAAACATGATTGTCAATACCATGCTGAAGAAACAAGGACACTTTCCTGGGATGACCCTAGTGAAGAAGAAAGGAATGGCAAAACCGCTGGAGTTACCTGGCCTCCATAAGTTAGACACTTTCGGACTTGGTTTCGAACCGAATCGAAAAGATCTCAAGCGAGCCCAGGAAAAGTCGAAAGCACGTAGGGACGCTCGCATTCAAAAGAAAGCAATTCCAATGGATCAGTACCCCCTTACGCTTAATGGTCAGTTCATAAAAGAAGGAGAGGACTATCCATGTCATGAATTTCCCGAGCCATTTGTTGTAAACGGCATACGACAACCGGGATTTGAGATTTTCTTGGATTGCTACTTCACTGATGAAATCCCAACTCCCGTCCACAAGGAGAAAGCACCCCCATGCTTTGACTTTAACGTCATGGGATTACTGTTTGGGCGAGAAAAGAATGGGCCAACTTATAAAGAGGATAACTCCTCGCTCATTCAAACAGTCCTACAAAGCGAAAGCTTCGATCCCTCGAAGCTAATTACTCCAGCTGAAGGATCACTACAAGAGTGGCGCAAGACTATCAAGGTGACTACTTCAAGCGGAAGGAAGATATCCATCACGACAGTACAAGGACCGATGTTTGAAGAGTCGTCTGAGTCAGAGTCCGAGTCTGAGTCTTTCCCTTTAGAATCTTCTAAGTCTTTAGTAGTAACACCTCCCCCTCCCATTGCTTCTCCTAGGATAGTTAGTGATCCAGTCCCTGAGGACATATCACTCTTTGATGTAATGATCCTAGAGTACAATAATATTTCTCATTCTCCTTACTTCTCGTGTTCTTCTCTAACCCAAGATGACGAGCATTGCTTAACTAACAATGAAAAAGACAAAGAAATTATTAAAGCAATGGAAACACTCGAAAAGAAAACACCGGTAACTGAAGAGACTGAAACAGTTGATATATCGAATGATTCAACACATAAAAGAGAAGTTAAAATCAGATTAACATTGAATAAACAAGAAAGAACCGATTTAATTCACTTACTTAAAGAATTTATCGATGTATTTGCTTGGTCATATGAAGATATGCCAGGCATTAATAGAGAAATAGCTCAACACACTATACCACTAATTCCAGGAATGAAACCTGTAAAAGAAAAGTTGCGTCGAATGAAACCCGACGTAGCACTTAAAATAAAAGAAGAAGTTCAAAAACAAATAACTGCAGGTTTCATCAAGGTATCCAAATACTCCGAATGTGTCGCCAACGTCGTCCCAGTTCCAAAGAAAGATGGAAGGGTAAGGATGTGTGTCGACTATCGAGATCAAAATAAGGCAAGTCCAAAGGACGACTTCCCTTTGCCACACATCGATATTCTGGTAGATAACACGGCAAATCACGCGCTTCTCTCGTTCATGGATGGGTACGCAGGTTACAACTAGATTCTTATGGCAGAAGAAGACATTGAGAAAACAATTTTTTTAACGCCATGGGGCACTTACTACTACACGGTAATTCCATTCGGATTGAAAAACGCAGGTGCCACTTACCAACGTGCAGCAACTGCCTTACTCCATGACATGATGCCTAAATAAGTCGAAGTATATGTCGACGACATGATTGTAAAATCAAAAGACCGTCCAGGACATCAACTATCCTTAAGGAAATTTTTCGAAAGGCTGAGAAAATATAACATGAGGTTGAATCCATCAAAATGTGCTTTGGAGTCACCTCAAGCAAGCTCTTGGGATACGTCCTAAGCTCTAGAGGAATAGAGGTAGACCAAACCAAGATTAAAGCAATCATGTCTACGCCACCGCCCAAGACTGAGAAACAGATTAGAGGATTTATTGGCCGATTGCAATACATAAGTAGGTTCATATCAAAACTGACGACAATATGTGAACCAATCTTCAAGAAGCTCAAGAAGAATGTACCAGTAATATGGGATGACGAGTGTCAAAAATCCTTTGAAAAGATCAAAGCCTATCTCGCAAATCCTCCCATATTAGCACCAGCACTTCCCGGAATACCTCTTAGGTTATACTTGACGGTTACGAAAGAGACAATGGGAGCCATGCTAGCACAAGAAGTAGAAGGCAAAGAGAACGCAATCTATTACCTAAGTAAAAAGATGCTCGAATACGAAACACGCTATACACCACTCGAGAAGTTGTGCCTCGCCTTGGTGTGGGCCACAACTAAGTTAAGACATTACATGTTGGTGCATATCGTTTTCGTAGTCCCTCGATTAGATCCACTCAAGTATCTATTCGAGAAATCTACACTCAATGGACGCATATCAAGATGGATAGTCAATCTAGCCCAGTTCAATGTAAGGTTTATGCCACAAAAATCTATTAAAGGATCCGTGGTGTCAGAATTTCTAGCAGATTTTCCAATAGAAGACTCGACGCCAATACAAGACAATGAATTTCCAGATGAAGACCTAATGGTTACTGAAGATGATACTTGGACCTTGTATTTCGACGGAGCCTCAAACCAAAAGGGATGTGGCGTTGGAGTACTACTAGTATCACCTAAAGAAGAGCACGTTCCAATCTCAATAAAGCTTGATTTCGACGTTACCAACAATGCTGCTGAATATGAAACATGCGTGGTAGGCCTTGAAACAGCTTTGGCATTGGGAGCAAAGAATTTAAGGATATTCGGAGATTCTTCTTTGATCATCAATCAGATATCTAAAAGGTGGAAAGTAAGGAGCGAAAATCTAGCCCCTTATCAAACCTATCTGGAAACTCTTACTGATCAATTAGACAAGGTAGAATATACATATCTACCTAGAGAGGAAAACCAATTTGCCGATGCTTTGGCAAGATTAGCCTCAATGGTTAGGATTCCCACATAAATCGAGCAAATGCCTCTAACTATAGAAAAAAGGCACAAACCAGCATATATCCAGACTATAGAAGACGACGATTTAGTCTAAGAAGAAGAAGAAGAAGAAGAAGAACTGTGGTACACGGACATACTCAATTATGTCACCAATGGAGAATACCCGCCTCATGCTGACAAAAGAGCAAAACGAGCATTAAGACTTTTAGCTTCCCAATACGTACTCATAGACAATAAGCTACATAAAAGGGTACCTAAAGGTCGAGCTCTCTTATGTATAGGAAAGATGGATGCACAAAGAGCAATGAGAATAGTCCACGAAGGAATCTGTGGCACTCATATAAATGGCAAAATGTTAGTCCAGAAAATAATGCGAGAAGGATATTATTGGACTACAATGAATAGGGATTGCCATCAATATGTAAAAATATGCCCTAAATGCCAAATTTACGCCAATTTACAACATGTCCCTCCATCTTTGCTCTATACTTAAACATCGCCATGGCCGTTCTCTACATGGGGAATTGACATCATTGGCAAAATCACTCCCCCAGGAACAGGAGGCCATGAATTTATTCTAGTAGCAATTGATTACTTCACAAAGTGGGTCGAAGCGCAATCATACGCTAAACTCACTGCAAAACATGTAGCACTCTTTATCGAGAGAAATATTATCTGCCGATACGGAGTCCCACATGAAATGATAAGTGACAATGGAACTCACTTTCAAGCCAAATGTGAAGAATTGCTACAAAAATACGGCATTCAACATTATCATTCTTCCCCTTATAGACCTCAAGCAAATGGAGCAGTCGAGGCAGCTAATAAAAACTTAAAGACTATCATCGAGAAAATGACGAAAAATTATAAGGATTGGCCTGACAAACTCCACTTCGCATTGTGGGGTTACCGCACGTCAATCTGTACATCAACAGGAAATACACCATTTTCTTTGGTATATGGAATGGAAGCCGTACAACCTGTCGAACTAGAAATACCATCTCTACGCATCGCGTTAGAGAGTAAACTCGATGAAGTTGAATGGACTAGGGCAAGATATGAAGAATTGATTCTACTCGACGAAAAACGACTAGAAGCTCTACATCACACTCAATGTTACCAAACTCGTATGGCTAGGCATTTTAATAAGAAGGTCAAGACAAGAAATATCAAAGTAGGAGATTTGGTATTAAAAGCACTAAGGAAAAATGTTTTAGACCCAAGGGGTAAATTTAGACCTAATTGGTCTGGACCTTACATTGTCAAAACAATCCTGTCAGGAGGTGCAGCAAAACTAACTGATATGGATGGCAATGAATTCTCAAACATGACAAATCTTGACCAACTTAAGAAATACTACCCATAAGTACTTGAGTAGGATACTCAAGAGACCTACGTTCGGCCTGATTCCTTAAGAAAGGATACGTAGGCAACCCTTTACGGGTGCGACCACTTTAGTTTTCGACATCTCCGCGTTCCAGAATTAATTCAACGAAAGATCGGCGAATTATTGGCGTCGCAGTAAAGTACTAGGCGCCAGCCAGCAACCATCAGCGCCAGCCGATGAAACTGGCGCTTGGCGCCAGACTTAAATGATAGGCGCCAAATGCCAATAACTAGCGCAAATTCGGAAATAAACTCTGGGCGAATTTCGGTGTTTTTCGTGAAATTTTCGACTTCCGTACTCGAAGAATTTCTGGAAAATAAATTTTTTTTCAGTTTTCATTGCTTTAATAAAATAAATTTAAAGTAAACAATTTATTTAAAAGCTGAAATTTCATTAATAAAATAAAATTACATTATTGATGGAATTTAAATAAAGCTTACATAAATTGACTTTAAATAAAAAATAACAAACTAAGTCTATTAAATTGAAGGACAAGCAATGCTCCTAATCTTTCTTTTCCTTTCTAGCCCTTTTCCAATTTTTGTCTGCTTCCTCCTCTTCATCCATAACCTTAGCTAGTAGGCACCCTTTAGAGGACCGACATTCAATTTTAGAGTAGATAGTCTCCCCTTCAGCTAACACTCTGTGCTTCTTTTCCACCCAAGCCTTTTTATCTGTGGTGTTAGCTTTCCTTTTCCCTTTATCTTTGGTAGCATTTTTCTTCCTAGACATTGCAGGTGTTTTAAATTCAATTCTTGCACCTAGGCGCTCCTTGGCAGGAATCACCCTGTCACCCAGACGACTCTTCACATTAGTTTTACCCTGATTTTTATTCGAATCCTTCAAAGGTTTCTTCAACAACCACTTCTTCACATCATTGGGTAAGGAAGGAGGAACCTTTTGGGTAATCACTTCCCATAAAGGTCTAGCACCCCACTAAGCATCAAATCTGTCTACTTCTTGGTAAATAGGGTACTCAAAGCGAGGACGAAGATCCCTGGAAGGAATATTCTGAAGCAAGTCGTATTGTCTTTTTACCCTACAAGGATAATAATAAGTCACACGAGACAAGCTTGGAAGACGGCAGAAAGGTTGCTTGTTAACACCAACCATCCTTTCTATTTTCCACCATGGGACGACCCACTTGATAGCAAAATCACGTGATTCGAAGACTTTTCTCCACCCATGGCGCCCAATCTTAGGGAATCGTTTCTTCCTTCTCACAAAGCAATTGGGTGTATACTTCTCAATATCGTCCGGAGGATTAATTAATCCTAGCCTTTCCATTAGCCACATCTGTAAAATATTGCAATGCAAATAAATTATTATTACAATACAAAAATATATTTTTTTATTTCTGTAATTAAGAATATTATTTTTCTACCTGTAACAAAATTGGAGAGCCGCGAAAAGGTGCTTTAGGGTCCCTTTTCAATTCATCTAGACTAATCGTAGTCTCTCCAACTATTAATGGCATTGGATTTCTCCCTGATTCAATTTGTTCTAGTACAGTGGTTATAATAGATTGACCTTCATTATTTTTACCACTACTAAGAAAAAATTGGTTAAGCATGCAAAATAAGAACGACCTTCTTCTATATATATGTAAAGATTCAGAAAGAGGTTTATCAAAATAATGGCGTGCGAATTCTTTCAAGTTAACTATGTTGCCATCCACTATTTTTAATAAATCCCTTTCTTTTAAATTAAAGAAGCGCTCAAAATCCTTATAATAGTATGCATCTACTCTAGGGATTACTACGAGGTCTATTGCAGGGAAGCCTAAAATAGCACCAAATTCCTCTGGCAAAGGGCTAATCTCATCATACCCTATTCTGAAACAATGAGTATCAACATTCCAAAATTCTAAAGCAGTATGTATGAAGTCTAGGTCAAGATCTACCCCTTTGATGCCATAAATTCCCCCCAAGTGAAATAAATCTAATTTTTTTCTGTCTCTAGCATTAAGAGATCGACACCATTCATGAGTGTATTGGGTGAAGGTTTTGGTGACTAAAGACATAATTATTATTTTTTCTAAAGCAGAGAATTATTTTATTCGCTGGAATTATGAGAAGAATCGGCTAGGCAGGGGGCTATTTATACACAAATGGCGAGGAATTTTAATAAGAATAAAATACGGTATCAGCGTCAATTGGCGTCAAAACCCCATGATTGGCGCCAGCCGCCAGCGCTTGGCGCCGCACGCCAAGTGTAGCGCCTGGCGCCACGCGCCATATTCTGGCGCCAAGTTGTCACAGAAGGCGCGCGTGATTAACTTGCGTTTTTGATATTAAACTCGAGTCGGTTAATGACTTTATGGCTCCGTTTATTTTTCCTAAACATCTTTTTAAAAAATAGCTATTATTTTTAATTATTATTATTCTTTTTTGGACTTTATTTTAAATTCCAAACACCCGACATTTTATTCGATTTTTTCCTTTTTTATTTTTTCTTTTTGGGGGAGAGAGTCGGATACCCTTCATCAATAATAAAAATGACGTAATTTTTGCGCAAAATTGTTTGTCACACTTTTCTTGCACACACTAACATACACATAATAATAACAATCAAATAAACTCATAATAACATAAATATACAAAATGTGTCTATAAATAATGAGTCTAAGGCAAAGTTCTAGGAAAAGTCAAAATAAAATATACACAGGAACAAACTACGGCGCCGGAGGACGTATGCCCATCATATCTTAAAAATGCGTCGTACGAGGAGTCACCTCTCCACCAGCTCCAGCTCCAGCTCCAGTCTCCGTAGGAGGAGGAAGACTCAATATAGGACCACTTCAGCCAGGATCAACCTGAGGCTGAGGCCGCGGAGGCTGCTGCGATGACGAGCCTAACTCATACATCCCACCACCTCTGAAAGCCGAGGTAGCCTCTCCTACCGGTGCATCGTGAGCACCCTTAGAAGAAGATCCCGAGCCCTCTACGACGTCAGCTCGAGCAGCCTTAGAGCGACCACCTCTACCCTCTGACGAAGTGCGATGACGTCTCGAGCTAGACCTCGCTGGATCCCTTCGCCCCTTAGGTCTCGTGCGGGTGTGAAAAGCAATAGGCTGGCCTTGCAAAAGGAATTAAATCAGAAACAAGGCAAAATTGAAGCAGCAATGCAAAAAATAATGAGTAAAGAAAGGCTACCTCTCGGATGACATCATCCCGACGACAAGTGGCCGCATTCCTCATCCGGACGAGCTGGCTCCGGAAGGCATCTATGCATCGTGCCATCGCCAAAACCACCTCGTGTGAAAACTGTCAGAAAAATAAGTCAGTAAATATGCATGATATATGAACACAAAATTCTGAAAAAAAAAACTAGGCTTACTCGAGTCTGGTGGCAAGGAATCGACCGCTCTACGAATCATCTCCTCGATCGGCCCGTACATCCCCTGGTAGTGGATGGACATATAGGGTGGCACGAACTCAGTAGCACCGTCCTGACAAAACGAGAAAAAATCAGTAAAACATTACTTGGGGGCTACTTAATGGAAAGTAAAAGTATAAATCTTACCCTCACATCCTCAGCCGGTACGGGGGCTGGAGCTAACAAAGGAAGTAGCTCCTCAGCATAACACCGCCCGAGGATCACATGGGACAGCCAAGGGGTACCAGCTCCCTCAAACATGCTCGACAATTACGCCTCGTCGAACATATGACGTGGTGGAGCAGTAGGTTCGACGAAGACATCAGAAGAATGCTGGCTGGCAACCCTCTCTTCTAAGTACGCGATCGCTCTATAATTCCCCAGAAAATAGCGACGCTCAGCACAATACTGTGCGGCTAACCCAGGGATTGTCCAACCACCCCACGGCCGGTATACCACCTCAGGCCCCTACAAAGAGCATCAATCAGGCAAGGATATATCTAAAGCACCGCGGAAAAGCAAAATAAACAATGAAAGTCTTACCGAGATGATCCAGTTCCGGACATGTGTAGTAGACATATCCACATGATGGCCTCCCCAAGAGGCGCTTACTGGAAATCCCCGCGGCGATGGTCTCGCCGGCGCAGCAGAAGGAAAGTACTCGTAGAACCAGATCTACAAGGAGTTAAAAGTGTGAGTAAATGCTAACTAATATGTAGAGCTAAACTTTATAGGGAATAATGTTTACCTCTACGACCTTCCAAAAGGCAGACAAAGCGACGTTCATCCCAAAGGACCGGTGTCGACATGAGTCCCTCAGCGCACGAACGAAGTCAGCATAGGCCACGCTGGCCCAGTCATAAGTCCCGATCTGGAGAAGATCACGGACAGCAGGAAGATAGTAATGCAACGCCCTACTACCTTTGTCAGGGGAAAATGTCCCTGACAACAACATCAGCGCAAAGATGCGCACCCGCTGCTCTCGAGTGGTCGCATCGTCATCAAGAGCCGCTGCCAGTGTCGAGCGGCGAATTCCCCTAGCGCTAAACTGAGTCGTCTCGACCTCAGCTCGGGCCTGAATAGCGATCAGCCCTAACAGCTCCTCGACCTCCAAAGAGAAGACGTCGATTCCATTGTCAAACGGCAGTGGCACAGAAGTAAACTCCAGTCCTGTGATGAGACTGAAGTCCGTAGGGGTGACCATCATCTCGCCCCAGGGGAAGTGAAAGGTGTTGGTGGTGTCCCAGAAGAACTCCACCAAAGCACGCACTACATGGTGACCCCCGCTGGAGGCAATCATAGCCTCGGAGGTCTCGAACAGAGTAGTTAGTCCGCAAGACTCCCATAAGAGCCTCGTCTCAAGATCCCTGGCGATGTACATCCTGTACAATCGCCTAAACCATCACAGCCAGAGCCATGATGCCGTGTCCTCCCGGGCGCGATGCCACGTCTCACCCTCTCAGAAATGTGGTAGACAGGGGCGAAGAACAAGGTCCGCTCATCCCACTCCGGAAGTCGACCAAGCGAAGTGGACGGCTCGGCGTCGTCCTCCACGGGCTCATGCTCCCGTCTAGTGTTTCGGGACCGTGAACTTGAGCCTCGCTGTCTAGCCATGCTACATTGTGCAAGATCATCATAAATTAAGGTTCTATAGTATCTAAGGTTCCCCTAGCCGCATGATACTATGTTCACAAAAACAGAGTACGTAGTACTAAAACAGAGCACAAATTCGAATTGAGCATAACGACATTTTTCAAGCAATCAAACAATTTCTTGCAACACTATAGTGATTATTGTGACAAATTGAACAAAGAATTGCTAGCAAAAACATCAAGAACAAACCACATTGTTCTTCACGACCTTAAGAGGTCCAACAATGGAAAATTGCTCATTTCTTCACCAAATTGAGTCAAACAAGTCTCAAATTACTCCCAAGGCAATATACAAACATAATCAAGCAATTTCATGGCATAAAACTTGACAAACAAAGCAAATTGAGCATTATAAGTTTCGAATTTTCATGAAATTCGTGAATAAACATGCCAAGAATTCATGAAAACTGATGTGAGTTTGAAGAAAACTTACATAGATCGGGAAAGTAGATGAAAAGAGCTTTGATTTTCAACAAATTTGAGCGAATTCGGTTGAGAAACGAGCAAGAACCGAGCAATTGAAGTTTTCGGACTTTTTTCGAGCAAAATCGCGACGAGCAGCCAACAAAATGAAGAGGAAAGGGGTATTTAAGGAAATCCTTGTGGTGGCGCCAAGCCCTATGCATTGGCGTCACAAATTATGCTTGGCGCCTGGCGCCAATATCAGCGCCAGGCGCTGAAGCTAAATTGGTGGCGCTGATGGTTTTTCAGCAGCGCCAGAGCACCCAGCCACCTGTTGAGGTTGTGCAAGCTTTCTGCAACATATTTTTGGGTTCCTTGGTACGCCAGTTAGCCCCTCTAAGCAGTTTGACATGATTTAGTAATCGGCTTGATTACATAAAGTGATCAACCTGATAAGAGATTATCTCACTTAGCTTAAAGCGCCTAAGCATTGGCTCATTAACAAAAAGCACCGACATATAGGTTCAAAAGCAAAAGAGCACCGACATACAGGTTCAAAGAAACAGAAGCGCCGACGTACAGGCATAGCGTAAGCAAAGTTCAGGCTAACTTTTAAAGATCGACAGGCGTGGATCTTCGGTAATTTCGTTTGGAAAATTATCGCATCAAATGAGGATGACTTCAAGTAAGGATATCTTCGACAGCGTTCCCTAGCTTGCGGAGAGTTGTCACAAACAACTGGAGGTAATTTCGGGCAAAGTTGTCTTCGATCATATTCCCTTAGGCATGGAAGATGGTCATAATGCGGATGGAGATTGTTTCAAGAGAAATGATCTTCGATAGTATTCCCTTGGACGTGGAATATTATCAATGCGGATGGGGATTGTTTCAGGAGAAGCAATCTTCGATGGTATTCCCTTGGACGTGGAATATTATCATAACGGAGGAGGATCGTTTCAGGCGAAGCAATCTTCCATATTGGAAGCGGTTACAGGCGTAGCAGTTTTCAAGCGGGATGGCATTCTCTAGCTTGCAGAAGGTTATCGAAACAGCAAAAACAACAGCAAAGCGGCAAATCGGTTACTTTCAGAGACGTGTGCTCGACGGTGCAAGATACGCGTTTCTTAACTCTTTTATCTGTTTAACTAACGCTAGTTTTGCAGGTATCGGCGTTACAAGATTGATTTAGGATCGCAGAACGTTCTGAATCATTCTCCGTCCCTATCGCTACTTTGACTTTTGTTTTCGAAACTTGCATTTTTCCAAACTCAGTCAAAGTGGGGGCTTCTGTAGACACCTATTTGTGTCTCCCCAAAACCAAACCTAGTGATGAGTACCTTTCACGTCGAATCATAATCGAATGAAGTGAAAGTGTGGAAAGTCTAGTGTTGCGGAAAGTTTTAATTTCTTTTCTCTTCTCTCTGTTTTTGAAAACTTATTTTAAGAAAACAGCCAATCCAGTTTGGTTGGTCCATGATATGGGTCCAATAGTAGTGTAGTTGGATGGGGCTTGCAAAGATCTTTCCAACGATATATTATAAGCCCAATTCCGATGAATATTGAGGAAATTATGGCCAATTTACTAAACTGGGCCCGGTTTCAGCCTTATATATGGCCCAATGATCTAGGGGAGGGCCTAATACGGATTTATCATTCCTAATGTAATTAGGAAAGGTTTTAGTCTTCTAGAATCTTCTAGAAGGTTCTTTTCATTCCTTATTCAATTAGCATTGATAAATTGACTTTTGACTTTTCAGAGTTTTAATTAAAATCAAATAGCATTTTCGAGGAAATTATATGATTTTATCCTCCAGTACGGTAAACTTATCTGATTTTCTAAAACGCGTTAAAAACAGGCTTGGCGCCTTACCCCAGGCCTTGGCGCCTGGAACCAGGCCCGGCGCCTGGCGCTAATGTTGTTGCCTGGCGCCAGTTCGCCAAGGGTGGCGCCAACTCTGTTTTCTGTGCGTCAGACTCTGTTTTGTTTATTTTATCTTTTTGGCTAATTTTATCTATAAATATCGTATTAAAAATTCATTTTCATTCACCAATTCTCACAAATTATCCTTATTCACAAGTTTTTTTTAGCATTCTTTAAATCATTCATCTTTTTCTCTCTTCTCTAAACTTGTTTTTTACATACAAAATTCCGCATTCGCAAGATCTAGATACACCTAGCCATATTCGAAGTTGCCTTCGCCCTAGACGTGAAAGGTTTCATTTCTGAGGGTTTGGTCCCAAATCTCTCTTTCAATTATTTAATTTAATTGTTTTTATTATTATTTTCCTTGAAGTTACTAACGTGTGTATTTTGTTATTAGAAAGAGGTACGAGGCATCAAAGTAAGTGCTTTAATTGATTTATTGATATTATGATGTATAAATCATGTTTATATTGTTATTATGATATTCCTAGTATCATGTCTAGGGTAATTTTAATATTAAATATGATTCCTGCGATGCTTCCTATGTTCTTCCTAATGTTTATGATTGTTAGTATCATGTTAGGGTTAAAGATTTGATTTTTAATGCTTAGTGACATGCTAGTGTTTGTTATTAATCTTGTTAGTATCATGCCTAGGATCTTGCTATTTTTATTATGCTTAACATGATTATGATTATAATTGTTATAATTTATGATGATTATGAATATTATTATTATTATTATTATTATTATTATTATTATTATTATTATGATTATTTTATTTATGATTATTATTGTTTTGATTATGATTATAATTTTATGATGGTTATAATTATTATTTATGATTATTTATTTTGTTGCTTGATATTTATTTTTTAATGCTTGACCACACCTTTATTGCATGTTTAAAGGGAATTGGTACTTGTCATCACGCTTAATAAGATAATTAATAATCTTGTTAGGGTTAATTTGATTATAATTTCAAGTGATCACCAATAATAGATTTATTTGTGCATTAAATTCAACAACCATAGATAAACAGGTTTAGGGTTAACCTATTGATTGTATGTTAGTCAGAAAGCGCACATGAATACGATCAGAATAAAGTAGAGGCCTATTATTAGGGCAGGTTCAATCTCTTTTAGGTTGGATTTGTACCTTCATCCCCGAACCCTTATTTGGTTCAAGACCTTTTGGAGTTGACGATCTCTTGGATCGTTAAGGGGTGTAACCTTCATCCTATGAACGGTTCACAAGTTCCTATAAAAAACTTGTTGGCGACTCTTTTGCTCTATCTTCTTCCCTTTTGGACGCCACCGTACTTTAGTGTATGATCACAGTGGGGTTCGAGCTAGTGGGATTAAGGCTTGAAATTATTCCCTACAGTATCATGCCTAGGATCTTGCTATTATTATGCTTTAACATGATTATTTTTAATTATGATTATAATTATGATTATGATTATGATTATTATGTTGCTTGATGTTATATTTATTATTTATTTCTTGATCACGCCTTTTATGCATGTTTAAAGGGAATTTGTACTTGTAATCACGCTTAATAAAATAATTAATAATCTTGTTTAGGGTAATTTGATTATAATTCAACCGATCGCCAATAATAGTTTTGTTTGTGCATTAATATTCAACCAACATAGATTAAATAGATTTAGGGTTAATCCTATTGATTGCATGTTATTCTGAAAACGCACATGAATATGATCAGAATAAATTAGAGGCCTATTATTAGGGCAGGTTCAATCTCTTTTAGGTTGGATTTATACCTTCATCCCCGAACTACCAGTCATGGTTCCAGATCTATTGGAGTTGACGATCTCCTGGATCGATAAGGGGTGTAACCTTCACCTTGTGAACGGTTTACAAGTTCCTAAAACTTGTTGGCAATTCTTTTGCTCTATCTTCCTTCCCTTTGGACGCCACAATACTTTAGTGTATGATCACAGTGGGGTTCAAGTTTGGGGTGATGCTTGAAATATTCCCTACAGCATCACAATTGCTAGCATATGGATGGCAAGATTTAATATTAGAGATTGTTAGCTTTGGAAGGTTTATTTGGGTCATTTGCGGGTATTTACACCTACCTAAAATCCGGTAATATCCTTCCTTACTCTTTCCCTAATGGATGATGCCTTGTTGGACATGTGTTGGTTTGTTGGATATATCTCCTTGTTTTCCCCTCCCATGGATTATTAGATATATGTTTGAGTGTATTGTCTCATTCAAGCTTGGGGGAGGGTGTTCTATCATGTTTGGTGGGATGTTGATTCATATATGCCATGCACATTTGTATATGCATTTCCATGTTCTATATATTAAAAACTCCAAAAAGATTTTTGTTTCTATCAAGGCAAATTTGCAATTTATCTTTGTTTTGTTCTTGCTTTGGACATAATACTTTTGGGCTTGTATAGTTGAATGCTTTTCTTCTTATATGGTAACGGTGTGCAAGGTTTGAGAGTATGTTTGGTTGATTCTAGGATAGAGTATGCTAAGGTAGTCACTTAGAACTTTTAGGACCTTGAAGTCGGATTCTATTGTTTTTGAAAATTTACAATTGCTCCCTTTTGGTGAATTTGAAACTAATAGTGAGTTTTTGCTACAACCATGTGAGGTTTCATTGTTTTCAAGCCTTCTACATATTTTGCATGAGCGGCTTGGATCCTTGACTATTGCGGACCTAATCTTGAATCTTGACTCATAATTCTCAAACACGAGACCTAACCATCTAGGGAGGACAAAGGCATCTTTTCGAGGTGGTAATTTGTCTTTTCTAGGATAATCTTCTTTATTTTTTAGTTCATTGGGTTTACATTTGCCTACTTGCTAACCATTTGAGCCTTTTCCCTTCTTTTCAAGCCACAACTTTAGAACTTTGAGCCTTTTGTTTCTTTTTGTTCCATTTTGGTTTTTGTGAAGCAAATGATCATGTTCTTAGAGATTGTGGTATATGAGTTTGGATATGAGTTCTTATTTGTAAGAAAGCTTGTGTTTTGTATATCTGTGAATAATGGTAAGTGAATAAATGAAAAAGCCATACAAAGTTAAAAAAAGGCAAGGACATTCAAATGCAAAGTTGAAAAAGTCGTCCATAGTTAAAAGAGGCGAGGACAATGAATAAAGTGAAAAATGAAAAAATTCAAAAACATTTTGATGTAAATGTTTCTCCCTATTTTAAGAATTGAGAAAAATGCTTTGTTCAAGCTTGCGGGGAAGCGTCTTACGCTTTTTGTATATATGATTGTGGTTATAGCTTTGAATAAGCTTGGGGTGTTAGTTTGTTTTTGTTTGGTGATTATTTGATTGCAATTCAAAGAAAGGCGCCTGCTTTGCTTCACTATTAGGGATACCACCAAATTGTTAAATTTTAGCCTACCCTCACACTTTTTCCCTTACGTTACAACCTTTAGGAAAGCCCTTTGGACCTAGAGGTTGAGTCAATTATTGGGGGAGGGCATTATGAGTTAAAGCCTAAGGAGAGGGGATGCAAAGTCAAGATGTCAAGAAACCTCAAATCTATTTGTTTTTCCGGTTCCTTCGAGGAACTATAGAGACGCTCACTAAAAAGTAGATTTGAAGCTAATTGGGAGAATGTGCTAAAATGTTTTGAGATGAAAGTGAATCGCGTTTCATTAGTTCTCTATACTTAGCATGTCCTATGTTTCAATCAACCTTAGATATCTTATAACGTGCACTCCCTTACTTGTTTAGAAAGATTTGCATTCATCTATGCTTGTACATTTGCAAAAAGTCCATTCATGAACATTTGTATTGTTTTCTTTCCTTTTCTTTTGTTTCTTTTTCATACTTTGCCTTGTTTGTATTATTAAGAGAGTTATAGGATAATCTCTTAGGTAACCTTTATGAGAGCATCACTCGTCCTCTAGGGCGATCTAGGGGTTTAAATGGCAATTGGAAAACTCAAGATGCAAGGAATGGGATTCTCTAAGTTCTAGATCTTGCGCTCTCAAGTCGTGCTCTCATAAAAATGGCATATTGAACCCACTGTCAAGTGCTTTTTGGGTATGCCACTCTTAGTGTTCATCATCATCATATTGCGCGTTCATTCGAAGACCTTAGCAAATGCACGAAACCACGAGAAGACCCAAGAAACCCAGAGAAGCGCGGGCGCGCCTCCTTGCCTACGCAGGCGCGCTCCCCTTGGTATTTGCTTGCTCGGTTTTTGCTTCACGCCTCCTATTTATACCTCTTTGTAACCCGATTTTGTAAGAACGTAATTAACAAATTTAGATCATAATTTTAGCTTAGTTGAGAGCTTCTCTCTCTAGTTTTTAAGGTTAATTTAGGAGTAGATTTTAGAGAGATAAAGTGAGGAATTTCAATGGTGATTGAGAGATTGAAGATTCAATAGTGACAATTGTGTTGAAGATCTTCTCTATTATCAATGAGCATTTCTAAATCTATCTCCTTTTGTTGGTTTGTTTAATATTCTTTTTAGTTTGGATTGATTTTGATGTTTGATGTTTGATTAGTGTAGTTGTTCTTCATATATTGTTGATTCTTGATTTCTTTAGTTGTTAGTTGATTAGATGATGATGTTAGAGTAGTTGTTTGATAGGGATTGGGTAAAACTTGGATGATTGATTGATTGTGCTTAATTTAGAGATTGTGTTGATTAATTGTTGAGATTAAATCGATTAATGGAAGTTTGCATGTGTGTAATTCGATAGGGCTTGAGAATTATGCTATATTGCATTGTAGTTTCTAATGATACGGACCATTAATTTAGGAAATGCAATTGTCGATTGAGCTTGATTAGTGATGCTCCTAGTTAGAGTCTCTCATAGTTGGCGCTAGTTTAACCTCTAGGAAATAGCTTGTTGACTCTTTTGATTGAGCTTGCCATTAGTCTTCACAACCATTGACTTGCATGTATTTTCGAGTTGCTACAATTGTCATGATTAATTGTTTATCCCCGTTCCTAGTGCTTTATTTGTTTGGTTTCCTTGTTTGGTAGTTGGTTAGTGTTCTCTCTTTGTCTTTGTCTTCAACCTAACTTAGGCGCATAATTGAGAGCGATTGAACATTACCGTTCCTTTGGGTTCGACCCTTCATTTGCCTCTATACTAGTATTTAGGTTGGTTAAGTATTTATAAATGTAGTTTGACCTAGGGAGGATTAGTTTCAACGACCTAGTTCACCCCTCGTAAGCTGCTCCTGGGTAGTTGCACCATCCTTAACGGCGTTCGTCAGCACGGTCCGACGAATGCACCGGGCACTGATCTGCGTTAGCTGAGCCTCGCTACGAGTTCGAACAGCGATGGGGCCAATCAGCTGCTCTACCTCCGGAGATAAAGCAATGATGTCACTGGCAAATGGAACCGCAGCTGGTCGGAACTTCGGTCTGGTGATGAGACATAAGTCGAGGGGAGTGATAGTCATCTCACCCCAAGGAAAGTGAAAGGTGTTAGTGGTTTCCCAAAATAACTCAACCAAAGCTAGAACCAGAAAACGGCTCGACACAAAAGATTACATGGCCCGAGTTATCTAAAGCAGAGGAGTCAGACCACAAGACTCCCATAAGTTGCGCAACTCGTTGTTGTTGCAGAAGTGAAGATTGTACAGCGAATCAATGGCCTCGTTGCCTGAGCTGTGGCAACGAAGTTGATCATCGGTCATCCTGAGTCGCACCTGCTCCGTGATGTAAAACTCGGGCTCAAAGTGAAGAGTATGCTCATTCCACTCGGGGAACTCCTGTATACCGGTGGAAGCTCCCTCGCCTGCGTCAACGGGCTCGTCCTCCCGGTAAGCCTCGCGAGAACGAGAGCCAGTGCCATGACGTCGAGACATGCTAAATTATGCAAAACAACAGTAAATCAAGGGTTCTATAGTATCTAAGGTTCACCTAGCCGCATGATACTATTTTTGAACAAAAACAGAAAGCGTAGTACTAAAATAGAGTATGATTTTGATTGGAGCAGAAATAGCATTTTCAAGCAATCATATAATTTCTTGCAATACTATGACAAATATTGTGACAAATAAAGAATGAATAGCTAGCAAGAACATCAAGAACAAGCCACATTGTTCTCATGAACTCAAAGGGGTCAACAATGGCAAAATGTTCGTTTCATCGCTAAATCGAGTCAAACAAGTCTCAAAACACTCCCAAGACAATACACAAGCATAAACAAACCAATTCATGGCATAAAATTCAACAAACAAAGCAAAATAAACATAATTGGGTTCGAATTTTTGAAAACCCGCGAACAAAACACACGAAATTTAAAAAAAAAAACGAGGTGATTTTGAGTAAAACTTACATGGATCGGGAAATCAGAGTTGAAGAGCTTTAATTTGCAATAGATTTGAGCAAATTTTATTAAGAAAAGAAGGAGAATGATCGATTCGAAGTGTTTGCGAAATTTCGATCCAAGAACAGAAAATGACGAAATGGGGAAGGAGAAGGGGTTTTATCTGAAAAACTAGACTCCAGCGCGAAACGACATAAATCACACAATGCGTGATTCTTGACGCAGCATGACAGCTCCTACATGCGGCGACAACGGGTTGTAGCACACGTTGTCTCATCGATGCAGCCTTTGGCCCCCATAATAATTTATGCGGACCTAGTTCAGCAGTTTGGGTTCCTTCTTACGCCACTTAGCCCATATAAGCAAGTTGACATGATTAGTAGTCGGCTCGATTATAATTGCATTAAGTGATCGACCTGGCAATGATTGTCTTACTTAGCTTAAGTGACTAAGTAGTGACTTGTCACAAGCACCAAGGTAATGGTTCACAAGCAAGCATAAGCGTCAAGGCACCGGCCCATTTACAAAATGCGCCGAGGTAATGGCACAACAAGCAATCGCAGCAAGCAATTACAAGCAACGCATCAACACAACAAGCATTCAAGCGAAGTGTCAGCAGATAGGGGATCACAAGGCAATGAGATATTCAACGATGTTCCCTTGGATGAGGAATATTTTCATACCAATACTGAAGACAACTACAAGCAATGGTCTTCAATAATATTCTCTAGGATGAGAAAATTGTCAAAACTGACGATGGCTACAAGCAGTCACCTTTGATGATGTTCCCTAGGATGTGGAAGATTGTCACGGCAAAAATTGAAGAAGATTACAAGAAGTCACCTTCAACGATGATCCCTAGGATGTGGAGAGTTTTCACAAACAATCGAGGATAGCTACAAGCAGCGGTCTTTGACGATGGCGTTCACGAGGCACTGTGGAGGTTGTCACAAAAAAAAAAGCAGCAACAAATTGGTTACTCCGGAGACGTGTGCTCGACGGTGCAAGATACGCGTTTCTAAAACTTTTATCTGTTTAACTAACACTGGTTTGTAGGTATCGGCGTTACAAGAATGATTTAGGATCGCAGAACGTTCTGAATCATTCTCCGTCCCTATCGCTACTTTGACTTTTGTTTCCGAAACTTGCGTTTCTCCAAACTCAGTTAAAGTGGGGGGTTCTGTAGACACCCAAATGAGTCTTCCCAAAAACCAAACCCAGTGATGAATACTTTTCACGTCACTTCATTGTCGAACGAAGTCAAAGTGCGAAAAGTCTTATGATGCGGTTGTTTTAATAAAAAATCTTTCTTTTTGTTTTCAAAAATATACTCTATTTATGAAAATATCTAGTCCAATTTAGCTTGGTCCATGACAAGGGTCCAATAATAGTGTAGTTGGGTCGAGCTCGCAAAGATCTTTCCAATGATATATTATAAGCCTAATTCCGATGTATACTGAGAATCGAAGTTATGGCCAAAATACTTAATTGGGTCGGAAATGGTTTTATGGCCCGATGATCTAGTGGAGGGCCCATTAATTATTATTTCTAAAAGTATTAGGATTGATTTTAATTTTCTAGAATAGTCTAGAAGGTTATTTTGAGTTCCAATAGAGTTTAGATTGATAATTATCTTTTTAGAAAATAATGAATTTGATTTGAAATGAAACAAGTGTTTTATTATGATCAAATCTGATTTAATATTGTTAAAACACGGAGTTTAATTGCTTAATTATATTAAGAAAAGGATTCCGTACAAAAGCGCGTTTTATCTTTTAATTAGCGTCAAACGACAAGTCTGTCGCCAAACGACAGACCCTGTCGCCATGCGTGATGCTTGTCGTTTTGCGCTGGGTCCTGTCACTGGCGATAGGAGCTAGTTTTATTCCGATTCAAATTATAATTATTTTCTATCGTATTCGGACTATTTTCTCTATAAATAGGGTCGTATGTCCCCGTTTTTAATCATTCATACAATTACCAACAATCATTCACAATTATCAGCAATCATTCACAATTATCAACAATCATTAATAATTCTATCAAGCAGTAGCTTATTCTTCTTTCTCTTTCTAAACCTTCCCTTTTACAAAATTCCGCATTCACAAGTTCTAGACACACTTAGCCAAGTTCGAGTTGTTTTTGCCTTAGACGTGAAAGATTGATAATTTTTTAGGGTTTGGTCCCAAATCTTTATTTCATCAATTATTTAATTGTTTGATTTAATATTTTCCTTGAATTTACTAACGTGTGTGTTTTGTTATTAGAAAGAGATTTGAGGCATCGAAGTAAGTAATTACTTTAAATTATTCTTTTGATATAGAAATCATGCCTATATTATTTTAATTCCTAGAATCATGTTTAGGGTATTCACTAATATTTCTAATATCATTTATATTCCTAGTATCATGTTATGATGTAATTTATTGTTTTCTATTATCATGTTTAGGATGCCTCCTATTTCTAATATCATGTTAGGGATAAAACTTTGGTCTTTATTGCTTAATGACATGCTAGTGTTTGTTATTAATCTTGTTAATATCATGCATAGGATCTTGCTAATATTATTATGCTTTCATGAGAATATTATGATGATGCTTTGTTATAATTATGTTGCTTAATTGATATATATTGCTTGATCACGCCCTCTCTTGCAGGATTAAAGGGAATTTTTACTTGTAATCACGCTTAATAAGCTAATTAATAATCGTGTTTAGGCTAATGTGATTATAATTCAAGTGATCGTCAATAATAGTTTTTTTTTGTGCATTAATATTCAACAAACATAGATTAAACAGATTTAGGATTAATTTATTGATTGTATATTAGTCAGAAAGGGCACATGAATATGAGAAAAATAAAGTAGAGGCCTATTTTTAGGGCAGGTTCAATCTCTTTTAGGTTGGATTTGTAATTTCATCCCCGAATATCCAGTCATGGTTCCAGACCACTATGGAGTTAGCGATCTCATGGATCGTGAAGGGGTGTAACCTTCACCATGTGAACGGTTTACAAGTTTATAAAACTTGTTGGCAACTCTTTTTCTCTAGCTTCCTTCCCTTTGGATTCCACCATACTTAAGTGTATGATCACAGTGGGGCTCAAAGTGTGGGATGGTTGAAATATTCCCTATAGTATGAATATTTGGAATATTAATTGGAACCTCAATGGCCCTCCTAAATTGTGTCATTTCCTTTAGAGGGCTTGTAAAGGTTTTGGGCGTTCGTGAAAGGTCGCACTACCATCATATGTTGCATGACCCTAGGTGTTTAATCTGTGGTCGTGAAATAAATTATTCATGCTTGCTTTGACTGTGATGCTACGAGGAAGATATGGGGTGTTAGCAGTTTTGGTGCTCTTCTTAATCATCAGGCTCCTCTATCAAATTTTTGGGCAAGATTTTCTTGGTTGGCTGCTAATACTTCTAAGAAGGATCTACTTAGGTTGGCTACACTTTCATGGGATGCTTGGTGGTGTAGAAACAAAACCACTTTCAAAGACCATAATTTTTTCCCTGTGCTTTGTTGCGTCCAACATGATAAAAAAGGTCGACGAGTACGCTGAATATGCAACAAAAGTGTTAAGACCTGCTTTCAATAACCCAGTCCTTCGAGGGAATTCTTGGTCCCCTCCATGCCATGGCTTTGGTGAAAGTGAATTGTGATGCTCATTTGGGCAATGGCTTAGGAGTGGTAATTCAGGATGAATTGACCATCATACGAGCTGTTGCTGACTTGCTGTGCGACGAGAACCTATAGGGTGGCCTAGTGATTTTGTTGAAGTGGTTGCCTGTATTTTTGGTGTCAAGTTGTCGTGGAGATTGTGTTTCTTTAATTTGGTGATTGAAAGTGATGCTTTCAAGGGTAAGTAGAAGGTGTCGGTTTTTGATCCATTGAATTTGCTAGTTGAGGATATTTTGTCTTTAATTAATGCCTTTTCCTATTATTCTATTACTCATGTTAAAAGAGCCAGTAATACTCTTGTTCACCTCGTTGCTAGATGGAATTCAATAGGTTGTAATGAATTTTTTTGTTTGGTTCCCTTCCCTCAAAGCTAACAAGCTTTGCCCAACTTGGATCTCACTTAATATATTTAACGCTGACTGAAAAAAAAAAAAAAAAAAAAAAAAAAAAAAAAAAAAAGAACCTACTAGTCTACCAGAGACCTCTACGGCTCTACCTCCACCTTAACTTACATTTTTGCATATTTAAAAAAATATTACTTCCCTCAAAGCTAACAAGCTTTGCCAAACTTGGATCTCACTTAATATATTTCTCGTGACTCAAAAAAAAAAAAACCCTACTAGTCTACCAGAGACCTCTACAGCTTTACCTCCAACTTAACTACGTTTTTGCATATTTTAAAAAAAATATATTAATACTACCTCCTTTTTTATTAGGAAAAATTGCCCGAAATAATCTCACCTTTGGGCCATCCGCTAAAAATAATCCCACCTTTAGATTATTTTTAAATAATCCCACCTTTATCCCCAATCCGCTTTAAATGGTCCAAACCGGTCATGTAACTTGTTATAACAATTTACTTGACACATGTCGGCTTGTGATTTGTTAAAAAAATAAAAATAAAATAAAATAAATTTTAAAATAGTTAAAAAAAATTTAAAGAAAAAATTAATTAAATTATTAATTATTTACAAAACCACCGCCAACCCATGCCTTCCCCGCCGCCGCTGACACCCTGCCCGTAGCTCCGGTCACCAAGACCCCAGCGACAGCGCCGGCGTAGGCCTAAACCCCCTCGAAACTAGGCTCCGAAACTAGCCCAACCAGTCTCCTGCCCCCTCAAAAAAACTAGGCTCCGATCGTCGTACCGCTCTCCCTAAACGCGCTGACCAGCGTATCCCTCCTCCTTGAACCACCAAACACGTTCGAAACTATTCCCCGTTTTGATTCCGACCTCCATCTCCCTCCCCTTGCCCCACCACATTTTCGACCCTCCCCTTTTCCCTTGTCCCTTTTCCAGCCCATAAATTCAATCACCACCCTCGAAAACCCCATCTCTTTCCCGTTTTCGGCGTCCACCCATTTCCCCAGCTCGAGGTCGGTCTCCTCGGAAATTTCACCAAATGCCCCTGAGTTTTTTTTTTATTCACCAAATACCCATCAAAACTTTAAAATTCACCAAATACTTCCGAGTTTAAGAAAAATGTCACCAAATGCCCTAATGACCGACGCCGGTTAACACCGTTAGTCATTAATGACTAATATGCCACGTGGCAGCCTCTAATTGGTTGTTGTAATATTAATTAATTAATTATTAAAAAAACTTTAAAAAATTCATAAAAAAAATACCTCAACCACCCAAGACCCACCCCACCCCCAACGGCCGACCACCATCCACCATCGCCAGATCTCACCCCTCCTCCTGCGCCGGTGGTCCCCTTTTTGCCGGTGAGGGCAGCCCCCCATCCTCCGACACCCCATCCCCTACCCCCAGCCCCTTCCCCCTCCTTTTCCCTTCCCCTTAAAACCCTTGCCTAACCTCGAAAACACCCCCCTTCCTTCGCTGCCGGCGCCCAAACCTCCTCCCCGGCGCCGGCGAACCACTTTCACCCCACCACCCGCCATCCCCACCCCCTTTCATTCCCCCCTAAACCACCACCCTACAAACCAAAAAACCCCCAAATCGAAACCCTAGATTTTGATTTGGGATTTTTTTGATTAAAGGGTTTTTTGGGTGGTGGTTTAGGAGGGAAAAGGGGTGGGGATGGCGGGGGGTGGGGTGAAAGTGAAGGATTTTATAGGTACTAAGCAGCGGAAAAACATGAATCATATTCATACAGTACCTAATCCCAAGATCTAATGCATAACACATAAAGAACATATAATCGTACCTTTGAAGCGTGATTCCACGTGCGATCGAGCAAGAACAATGGGAGATAAAGAACCCCAAGTGTGATTCCTCTACTTGGTCCACGGGCACAGATTAAGACCTCCACTAATGCTAGTTAGTCGCAATTGAACCCTTCAATTGACCTTCTATGGAGAAGAGCGAGCAACAAACCAACCACGAACCACCACACGCGCCACCAAGGGTGGCCGGCCGTGAGTTAGAGGGGGAGGAGAGGGAGCTGTGAATTAGAGAGGGAATTAGGGTTTTGGGATTGGTTGCCTTGATGTCAAAATTCACTGTCTGTGAAATATGACTGCTTACTTGCAACCCTAGGCATGGATCTTATTTATAGATCTCATCTCTAAATAAGAGCCCATGTCAAAAGCCCAAAACCTAATTCCAATCTAACTATGCTAGCCCAATCCATTTCATGATTAGTTAAATGCTCATGAGGCCCATTAATGGGCCTCTAACTTTCTTAACCCAATACCCTTGTGTGTGACCTCATAGGATCCATTCTAGCGGGCTTTGGACTATTTGACTAGTACAAATATCATCTCTCATAGTCTAGCAACAGATGATGACGCCCCAAGAGAGCGAACTTATTATCTCCATAATAGTGATCCTTGATATATCTAGTAATTGCACTTATTGAAGACACAACTCCTTCAATCTCCCACTTGTCTGAGACAAGTGTGCAATATTCAAATTCCTTAAGTCAATGTGTGTCGATTTGATAATATGATTGCATCTCATGTCGTGATCATATTAATCTACAAGTCTTTTCTTGAAAAACTGAGTTAGATTCACAGAACAATTAATTACTATGTAATTCATTTGAGCACGGCCATGCATTTTTCTGAATTCTCCCTCTTCAAGGGGCCAAGACACATTCCTAATTAAATAGGTAGACTCAATCCAATCTTATGGAAACCAAAGCTCCCACTCAACTTTTGAAGTAACCGGGTTACATCCTTTATAATCTCCAGTTACGGGCAGACGTTTGAATGTACCACGGTCAAATCAGCTATTGAATAGAATCAGTGTTCCACTCATGTCAAAGGAATCCACTAATTTATCCGAAAGCTCTATACTTGAAATTCAAAGTAGGTCTATAGTTCGATCATGCATCATTCATGCATATCCATGTGATTGACCGAGCTTCACTACGTTCTTATAGCCCATGAAACTGCGCTATCCAATCAATCTTAACATGCTAGCCCATTTATTGAAATCATTTATGTCAATTTTAATGATTTCGAACTAGGAACTTAAATAATATATGAATTTAGTTCACCTGTGGGGTTTCATTCACCAGGTCATCAACCTGATGAGCCCATCAATTCATAATTATTTTGGACATTTTATTTAATATTGAAACCACGATTAAATAAGATTGAAACTTTGTTTCAATTGATAAACATAATTCTGCAAGCTAATGTATTACTTATGTAATATGTTTTCTCAAAACATACACAACTTAAATTACATAACTTGCTTCAATCCAAGAACCTTAGTATGACTCTCATACCTTGGTTATGGAAGGGGTTTAGTAAGTAGAGTTCATGAGACATTCTCATAAACATGAATTTTGCAATTTCTAAATTTTATAATAATCTTCATCTCCATACACTAAGGATTTTCCTTCGTCCTTATACAAGGAACCTAGGAATTTCTCATTTGTATTCCAACATCACATTGGATTTCGATTGAAATCTATCATCACTTGGTCTTAAAACGCGTGAATAAAATAGACGAGTATAGTCCATGACATGCATGATTCATCCTTTGCATACTGCATAAGGATCATCACTCAAAAGCTTAATTTCATCAACCTTTATCAAAGCATTGAATCATTGATCAATGTGTCATGTTACATGGGATTGAAACTCCTTTCAATATAATATTGAACCTTATAAGAATCTTATCAATATAAGTTTCTTAACCAATCTCAAACATCCCTCAAAACCTAACTCTATAGATTTTGAATCCCAAATGTACTCATCATTCTTCAAGGATTTTCATACAAAATGCATCAGCCATTACTTGACCCTTCAAGCAATGAATAATTTCTCTTTATACTAGACCAAGAAGACTTCAAAGCTCCCACTAAACATCTTGGACACACAAGATCTTTTCTCCGTTTTACGAGAACATCAAACGATTTGATTAACTCACAAAATTAAGAACACTAACTCCATGATGCTATGCATCCCTAGGATTATTGGATCTTCAAACTTTTGGTTGTATCATATAAAAATATTCTTTCACGAACAATTTCAAGAAAGCGTTTTGAAATCCATCTACCAAATCTTATAAGGTAGAAACCACAAAAATATCTTTAATAGATCTTTGCAACATGACTAATATAAAGTTTTCATCGTAGTCATAGTCATGCTATGAATTAGTTGAATCCTTTAACAAGTCTTTGCTATAGTTAGAAAACATTTTTCTTTCTTTTTTGTTTTGCTTATAATGTGTCTTATCCAATTAGGAAAATTATTCAAGTGTCATACACTTGCTTACAGACTTAGAATCTATTTCAGATTTCCTAGTTTTTAAACCACTTGGAGATATAACTTGTCAAATCATCTTTGTTACTTGCATAATCATCATGTTCCAAAACAAATATTTTATAACTCTTAATCAATATGAAATCATATTTCTTTGACTAAGTTTTACATATGCTAGTCATCATTGTGGGTTTTTATGCAACAATTGAAACTCATACAACAACTTTGTTTAGCTTTCAATGAGAAACGACAATTTGAGGATGTGCAATTTGAATTTACTACCTTCAACACATGGTTATTATTCCCATTACACTTAATGAGACCACGCGTTGTCATTTGTAACATGAGGTGAATCATGCTAATATTATTGCTTTTATTTGATAACTTCTCAAATTTCATCAAGATTTTTGAAATCATTTTTCTTGAACTCTTTCAAGGCTTTCAAAATTTTCGAGATTCTTATACTCCCACTTGCCTTTTGAGGAGGCTCATTTAGCATAGGGTGAACCAATCATGGTTTGAACCACGTTTGTTTGTTGATTTTCTCGAACTCTTTTGAGATTTATACTACTCCCACTTGACCTTTTGGAACAATTTCCATAAGGGCACCTACTTGTGCAACAAACATTTTGTGCTAAGTATGGTTTTTGTAGTAGTACTCTATGCTCCGTATAGGAATTGATCGTGCATTAAACGATTTAATACAACTTTTATTTCTTGCTTTGTAGAAAGACTTAATAAGAACTTTTCTTATCTATATTACATATGAAGCCTTTACTACAACTTGATTTGACCTATGTAGTTTGTTTAGTTTTGTAGCTTATCTTAAAAGTATATCCCTTGAACAATGGTTGGAAGATAGGTAATTTTCATCCATTATCAAAATATATCTTATATATATATTGATAGCTCCCTTTTATGAACATTTCATAAGGTTTTGTAATGGAGTTTGTTGTAAAACGAATTCACAACTCTTGGATGTTTATCAAATTCTTGGTTAAATTCTCATTACTACGATCATATCGCAATACTTTGAATGGGTTGCCAAGTACATGTCCTCATTGGCGGATCTATGAAGGGGCCTGGGTGGCACCGGCCCCCCCAATTTTTTTATTTATTTAAGTAAATATATAAATTTATAGGTTAAATACAATTTTTATGCAATAAATAATATCAAATTAGCTTTGTCATAGTGGTAAATCTGGTAATGTATTGAATTTGGACTAAAAGTTTTAGGTTCAAGCCCTTATACAAGCATTTTATTTATATTTTTTATTTAGTGCCCCTCCACATTAAATATTCTACATCCGCCACTGCATATCCTGACTTAAATTTTCACAATTACAATCATTTGTAATGTAAAAATTATCTTGTCAAGTTGATACTAAACTTCATACTAAACATTTTGAACTTTTCAAAATTTTCACTCCCATGCTTCAACTGAGCATAAGTAGTGATCGTATCATGAATGAAGTTTCATTGTCTGTCTCTAGCCTTAGAACCTTTGGTTTTCTTACATCGATATGTATTCGACCTTGAGTTTGCATCATCATTTCTCTAAATGGTGACTTTGTCAATACTTTCAAATTAGAATGATATTTACATATATCAATGGATTCATAATCCAATGATATTGAAAGTCCATCCCTTTGGATCCTCCGCATGCAATTTTCATTTTCATTCGAATTAATTGACATATTGGAGACAACTTATATATAGAATTGGTTTATTAATTTCTATCATATAGAACTTTAAACCTATTTAGCAATTCAAAACACATTATTGCTCAATGAAGCATAGAATAACATTTATTCCATGTTTTGGAATCTTCAATGCTCAGTCATTACTAACATTGAATGAATATGCTTTAATAATGACAAGAATGAATAACATTTATGTAATTCTATCCAATAACAAGGTAAGGTGAAATATAAGTTCTACTTGTAAAGTTGCAACTTTTGCTTCCAGACTTGTAGATTCTACTTGCAAAGTAGCAACATTTGCTTCTAAACTTATAGATTTATTTCTCCTTTAGCCATACTTCTTCATTTAGTTCAACCTCATTCTCAATGAGAGAGAACTGAACAAGACATCATATGTCCAAGAAGTAGAAATTAAATGTGCTAAATCAATTTCTATAATATACTTCTTAAATTGGAACATTTCCATTCTTTTACCTTCCAACTATATGAGGTAGTTTATAATCAATTGGAATTGGACCATTTAATTTGAAACATTTGTTGTTCATAACAACTTGAGAATGTAAGTAGTTCTCATTTTGAGAAGTAACAACTTGTTTGCATTTCTTGGCCTATAACTTCTTAATGCAATCCTCATATTTTCTTAAACCTTTCCTATTTGAGCCACTTAAAACACTTCTCTTAGGTTCAAAATGATACTTTGCTTAACTTCTTTAAGCACTTTTCATGATTTTGCTAAGTCTATTCAATCATTATTCATATTAGAGTTTAATCAACCATTTCACTCTATATGAAATTGATGAAGAATAATGTCATTTGATCAACTTTTGATCATAGGGATTTCCAATCACTTTCTTATGTTCAATCATATTGAAGATAAGAGATTTTATTGGACTTCTATACTTGTATTTAAGAGAGTTTGTACCTCCCATCTCATTGTATCCCTTGAAACACTTTTCAAAATGAAGATGTGTTGGTATTTTACTCAAACATTTTGAATAAAACCAACCTTAGATATGTGACATGGATTTCTAAAACTTGCCTTTTAGAACCATCTTAGCAAAGTTGGAATATAGGTTTTTGGATTATCTTTTAACCTTTTTAAGAACATTTCTCAATTTTATTTTCAATCGGGGAGATTATATATAATAATAAAATTAGAACGACATGTTACTTATAAGAAAACGCAAAATTCAATTATGTTTAATAAAAAATTTAAAGTGCCATAAGCGAATTAAATTGGCAACTTTAAAACATTTATTCAATAAAAATTTGATCCCTATTGAATAAAATGATTCCAAGATCCTTTATTTGTGCAATAATTGACCGGACTGAGGCCCTACCATCAAGTATTACATTTTCGAGGTGAGTAAACTCTTTACAGATTACAATTCTTTGTAACTCTTGGTTGAATAATTAATCATCACATGTTTAATTATTACCCTTAGCTTCAAGGTTCTAAACCCTTTAGGTAACCTTGTTGAGTATAACCAATCAAAAGCGTAGAACGTAATCTACCCCCACTCCCCAAAGATATAATATGACACTCAACTGAGGCATGACCCATCATAAATATCAAAGGTTTCATCGGGTTTTTAATTGGAAAAGCGACCTCAATATTACTAGCACCTAGATTTATTATGTTGTGATTAAATAGTGAACTCCAGTGCATCATCACAAGACATCAATAAAATCTAACATGCATAATAAACTGAATGCATAAACAAGACATAGCATGGCCCCTAATCCTAAGAAAACTAACAAAGAAAATGCTCCCACTTGAATCATCATGGATCTCATCCACCTTACTCCTTTGGGCCTTCACTTCATGGGCTTTATCGGTATGTAGACCGTACTAAGATTACAAAAATACATCACGATGCACAGATGGTATTTAGTAATCTACTGGGCCATACTAGTCATTATGTAGCAATAAACAACATCATATATTATAAAATTGCCACATAATAAATCACTCATCATGATTTCCTAAACTACAACATCGAATGTTCACAATTAAGGAAACATGACATCTAAATATCTCATATTTTAATTAATGCAATTAGATAATATCATATATTATTCATGACCATCAATAAAATATCATATATTTTAAATTAGTCACGAGACAGAATCAAATCTTATTTTAATCTTAAAAGATAAATCATATTTATCCTCAAAGAATATCCTAACAAAGTTAGGAAATTCTATCCTAATTACTAGCCAATCACAAAATTTTAAATCAATTACATCCTTAAAATAATTATGGGATAATCACATTATTTAAATCAATCTTTATCTTTTTGGAATATGCGCAAAATATTCTAACAAATTCAATCCAAAATTAACTACTTTGATTAAGGATAATTATCAAAAACAAACTTTTGAAATTTGATTTTATCCTCAAAATAAAATCTGATTTATTTTGAAAATTTTAAAACAAAATAATTTAAATTTTTTTTTTTTTTTAAATTGAGGTCTGCTGCCACGTGAGCCAGGAGGAACCCAGCCAACGCAGGAACAGAGACCTCGATGTGCGTCAGTCAGGGAGAATAAGGACCCCAACCAACGCATAGCCGCAAAACAATCCGCAATCAGGAACCAATCCCATGTAACCACGGCGCAAGCAGCCTGACCGGAACTACCGACCTCCAAAATCACATTTCACGCCGCTTTCCGACCTCCTTAAACACCCTTTGCCGCTGAGGGCTTTTGTCGCAGCTAGGCCGTAGCCCAGCCACACGCGGCTGTTGGTTGTAGCAGGCGGTAGTGGAACAGTTCCACTACGCTGCTACCGCCCGTCTGCCGCCTGCCCTCCCTGCGCTTCTCTTTGACCACCTGGGAAGCCGCCGTGGCCACCTGACGGTGGTTCGTCCACCCAGCCACGGCTGCCCCCTCCCAAAAATTGATTTTTTTTTTTTTTTGAGAAATTTAATCTAATTAAACAACATTTGTTGAATTAAATTAATTTAGGTCTTTTGAATTAAAACATAACTTTTATGCCTAATTTAATTTTGAAATCAAATTCACAATTCAATTTCAAATCTAGGGTTCTTCACAAAATTAATTCAATTTTAATCTAACTCTTAAATTAAAATATTGATTATACAAAAAAAATCATATTTTATGTATCAAATTAATCTAATTAAAATTATGATGCATAAATTATTCGAAAATCATTAAAATTAAGCACAAAAATCAAAAAAATTTAGGGCTTTATTTCAATTAAAATTTTTCGAAAAACTAGGGCTTTATCAGATTTTGCTAGAGAAAATTGAGCAATTAAATCATACTTAATAATATCCTAAAAATTAAATCTCCATTTAATATAAAGATTGAACCATAATTAATTATTCTCCCTCCAAATAGAATTAAAATTGTGGACTATCAAAGAATTATAGTCAATATGCGTAAATACAGTAGGCTAACTAATACCACTAAAGGAGTTTATAGGTACTACGCAGCGGAAAAACATGAATCATATTCATACATTACTTAATCCCAAGGTCCAATGCATAACACATAAAGACATTTAATCGTACCTTTGAAGCGTAATTCCACGTGCGATCGAGCAAGAACAATGGAAGATAAAGAACTAAGGAATGGTGTCCTTCAAACAAGTGTACTATTCCGTTAGTGAGTTCAGAATTATTAGAAAGCTAATATATTCAGTAAGGTCAAGTGATCGGAATACCTTGGTGGAGGCTACTTCCGATCAGTAATATTAATGCATAATTAATATTAACACTTAATCTTGACCGAACCCTTTAGGTCACACCCAAGAAACTAACGAACCGAAGCGACGAATTATTCTGGACGGAATTAATGAGTTAAGCAAGTAATTAATATTTAGACGTCGGGAATTCGAGATTAGAGCGTCGAAACCGAACGTCGGAAGTCGAGTCGAAAAATAGTAAAAGACAAGACATGAAAATAATAATAATCAACAAAGACCAAAATACCTCTAGCATCGGAATGCCCCGAGCAAACCGAGTGCTAGGGCATATGATCTAGCATGGTAGCTAGCATGCGCACCAAGCCGAGCCTAGGCTGGATGGTGCGTGCTAGCGCACTAATGCTAGCATCGCAAGGCTATCCGCACCAACTGCAGCAACTAGCAGCAGCATGGCTGAGCCAATGCATGCTGCCTAGCAATGCTGGGACAAGGCGCAAGCCCAACAGCAGCTCTCAGCAGCATCCCGCATCCTTGGTGCGTGGCTCCCTAGCTGAGAGCGTAAGCAGCCCGCACAAGCATGATGGCCTTGCTGGCTGGCAACGCTAGCAGCCCGCACGCTTGTGCTGGGCCTACTGGGCGAGGCAGCCACGGACAAGGCAGCCAACCTTGGGTAACTTGATGCCTAAGGGTGGGTGCCATGTGGCGCATGGTGAGAGGTGTGTGAAGTGTTGTGTTAGCCGGTTTTGGGAGAGAGAGTGGGGAGCAAGTTTAGTCTCCCCCTCCTCCAAATGGTCCTCATCTAACCTCTCACATGAGCTTGCCACTTGTTGATTTATTATTACTTTGATTATTAATTTTATTTTAGCTTTAAAATAAAATGGGAAAATCAAATTCTCCCACATTGATGGGAGAGCTTTTCACTCTCTAGTTCTTCCCTATATATACCCAACTTGGGGCATTGTGAAGAGCACTTAAGTAAGAGTTGAAAAAGGTACACCATTGTGAAAACCTTTGAACTCGTTAATAATTACTCGGGTTTTGGTCGGGCCTTGCTAACCCCAAGGCATTGGACCGTTTTCGGTGGTTGAGTTGTGGGTGGACTATCGTTGGAGGCCGTCGTAATTTCGAGGCTTGCTTTCAAAGTAAGAGCCCCTTCCGGTTGGGCGAAGCACGCTCCAAAGGTAATCATTTTATCTTAATCTTGTGATTAATTTAATTATGTTTATCGTTTTATTTATTGCGAGTGTGGTCTTGTTTTTGGGTGTGTTTCCGTGGTGAGTCGGACTCACCAAACCCCAACAGCGGTATCGGAGCCTCGCTCATTTATTTTAAAATCATAATATTTTTCAAGGAGTTTTTATGGCTTAATTTTTCTGATATTAAGTTGCTAATTATATTAGTAGCTCGTTTTATCTATTTTAACCTCGTATTAGAGCTGTCTTTAGCCCCTGAACCCAGATTTTGACCCAAACATAGTGAATTTTGGGTGGAAAAGGCGTTCCAGAAATGGTTTTACCCTTCCATGACTCGATTTTTAGCCAAAAAACGACCAGAAATGCACTTTTCAAGGGATTTTTCGTTTTGACGAAAAATGTTAAGTTTTTCTAACCTTGAAAATTAATTGCATATTTATGGTGGTTATATAATTGGTTCAATACATATTTTATATGCCATTTGAAACCTCTTTAGGCATGATTACTTGGTGGTAATTTGTGTTTGAAAGCTTGGTTTTATTTTTTACATAATTGCAAATTAATTGCATTAAGTGTGAAATTGTTGTTCTTTGAGGCTTCGAAGTACTAAAGATTCAATCTTTAATTATGTTAAGTGATTGAAACTTTAAAAGCTACTAAATTCCATGAATTTTATGTTGAACTTTGTTTTAATCATTTTTGGTTGATTGGAAACATAAAGTTTCAAACTTTGTGATAGAAATTTGTTTATCTTCATATTGGAAGATATAATTTTTCAAGGATTCACAAATGTTAGTATTTGGATTTTTCATTTGAACATTAAAGTTCATTACTTTGTCAAAAATCTCAAGATTAATTTAAATTGATTAAATTAATAATGAGAAAATGCCTTATTTATTTTTGTTGCACCAAGTTAAACCAATTTAATTAAAGAATGGTTCTTGGAAATTATTTTGGTTAGATGCACTTTGAAAATTTTACTTTAAGTTAGACTTGTTTAAATTTTCAATTTTGCTCATTGAATTAGTTCTAAAATTAATTTATAATTAATTATAAAGTCACGCAAAATTTGGGATCAAATCCCGAGGCTATGGCGTGCAAAACCAAGGCGGAAGCACCCTTGGCTAGCCGGGCTGCATAGCAGCCCACATGTGGCTTCTAAGGGGCTGCCATGGTGTTACGTGCAGCCACTGTCGTGGCTTGTGCTCGCAGCCACAAGCAGCAGCACAACAGTAGCGTCACAGCAGCAGCAACACGCTGCCATGGCTTGGTGCGTGCGTGCGTGCATGCGTGCTGTGGTGCTTGTTGTGAGGGCTGTTGTGGTGTGAGTGATGGTGCACGTGCATCGTTTTTTTGTACTTGGTGCATCCTTCATGTGCCGTAGCTATGCCGTGGTAAATGCGGCATGGTGCAAATGTATTTTGGCAATTATTTTACAATTTTGCCATTTTATTTATTTTAAGGCAATGCTATTTTAAGAGTTTATTAGTGCGTTGCAAAATATGGGTAATATGCGTAGACGTTGCTTGCGAAGAAATGTAGTGCAATGAGTTCGTACAACATGGCCATCAAGGGCCACGTTATTGATGCGTGAAAGTTCGCTAATGTGGGCGGTGTAATGCTTAGCGACATCGGGCCCACTCCCACGTTCATTGAGCATCAAACGGTTGTGCGGGGTGTGAGCACTCCAAGTCTTAGTGTTAGGCAATTAGACATTTTGGACTACGTAATTTTTCTTAAATTGTCTTTTTAATTATTTTAATAATTAATTAAAATTTTGGAGGCTCTCCCTCGGGGTTTTTAGCAACATTTGCAAAAATTTAATTTTTGCAAATAATTGGGTTTACCGACTTAATTAATTGGATTAATTAAGTTGGATGCGGAATATAGTGGGAGCTTCATTTATTATTTTCATAACCGGTTAAAACAACTTTGACTAGTTTTAATTAGGCGTGTTAATTGGATTAACCACCTAGATTAGTTACTAGTTCTCGCGTGTTTATGCATTGTTACTTGTTTATCGTTTTAAAATGCATGGGCCATTCACAGATAGTGAATGGATGAATGGAATGTATATTCTCTCACAGGTTTTATGAAATGGCAACTAGTGGGGCCCGATTAGGATAGAAAATACGGACTGTGATCCGTGATGTATATTTATAAATCTAAATACGGTCTGCGAACCGTTGAGTATTTTTGTACCTTAATATTTAGATTAGTCCTAATCGTAGATACTAGTAGTTGCATTTATTTTTGGTCAAGTCTTGGAAGACGAAGCCATGAAGTTGCAAATGAAGACCTTTTGAAGATTTGAAGATCTCAAGGGGTCATGCTAGTTGCCAAATTCATCTCTATTTATGTTTTTCGATATATATATATGTTTATGTATATGAATTATATGTTAGATGCATGTTTAGGATTTCGAATGTTGTGATGGTTAATTAAGTTCACTTAAATCAACCAACATAGAAACCCTAGGTCCCTAAATATTGAGTAAAACTTGCCATTCCAAAACAACACTTACCAACCGAACGAGGGTAGTGGTGGGCTACGCCAAAGCGAGGCATCTTTACTTCTCCAAGGAACGTAAGGCATACCGGGTATGCAAGTTGGTTTTGGTTGTACTCAACAATATGAGTGATGGATTCCTAACATGTCGTGGCAAAGTGAATAAATTGTTGAGAGAGCATTAGATGCGACGATTTATTCAACCAAGAGTGGCTTGGAGCCATTAGTAAGGCGTTGCTTACCTTAGGAGATTGAGTGTTAAGACAAGCCAAAGCATGCTTAACCACTCTTTGTTTCTTTGGATCTTGGAATCGACTTATTCTCACCCAAAATGGAGACAACTTTTAAATGTGTGAATAAGACGTTTAAATAAGTTTGATTAAAATGCATGAATTCAATCTTATTTAAGTATTATGAACGGTTTTATATTCTTTCAAATGTAGAATCATGTCTTCAATTATCGACAACAATCTAATGTTCTCAGAACTTCCGAGAAGTTATCATTTAGCTTGAATTTGGTAAACTTCAAGGAATGGGAAGAGGAACTCTGTTTGACCCTCCGCAATTGCTACCTAGAGCATATCTTGGATAAGCCCATCCCGAGTTTCTACTCAAAAGGGATTATGAGAGATGTGGCATGAGGAGTGAAGTTATAATTGCAAGAGAGTCTCTCGACTCATGGCAAACTCCATTCCGGAACAGTGGAAGAAGAAATTCTCCAACTACCTTCCGGATGTACTTCTCAAGGCTCTAGAAGATGCGGTCAATTTGAGGGTAACAAAGAGCGATAAGGGCAACAATGATGGACTCGTGGAAGAAGTGAATAGGTCATTGTCTAACATGAGGATCAAGCTACCGCAAGATGGGTGTCTCAGCAAAGAAAGGCAAGAAGTATGGGCTAGGGTCTATAGTGCAAGACTTAGACCCGGGATGCCACTTCAAGCCCATGTGCAAAAGATGACAAGGTTATTTAACCATCTGGAACTGATTGGTAAACCGGTGGTGGATGAGCAAGCGACTCATATGCTTTTAAGCTCACTCCACTCGGGATACGTTGCAATTAAGATGCAACTTACCAACAATCGGAACAAACTATCCTACAAGGAAGTTGTCCAAGAGCTCCAGAAAACCTATTCTTGCAAGGCGGCTAAGTTTTCTCTAAGGCTCAAGAAGAAGGAGTTCAAAAACAAGGCTAAGATGCACTGCTTCTATTGTAGTAAGCAAGGCCACTACAAAAGAGAATGTAGCGAGTATCTGGAAGATGAGGCAAGAGGAAATAAAGCCTCAATCTCAGGTATTATCTAGACACTTGAAAATAAGAAATTTATAAGGTATTAGATACCGGAAAATTGACTCATTTTATTCTCCTATTTCAGGTACGAAATTAGCGGTGTTTTTCAAGTGGTCATGAGTACACAAGTGGAAGATGAAGAAAATATATCCAAAGAAAGCTTGTAATCTCATGTATTTTGTCTAAACTCTAAAACTTGCTAAGTTTTATCTACCATACTTTGATCTTGCGACGTTGGACGTCATTTTAACCTTGATCATAAGAACTTTTGTTTAATGTCTTGTTTACATTTATGGAAATTACACCTTTTGTGTGTTTAGAGAACATTGTTTATGATGATACTAAAAGAGTTAATACCATGGAGTCAAATCAGACTTACTTGTGGCATTGTCGTCTTCGCCACATTAACGTCAAATGCATCAAGAAACTTCTACAGGAAGGTGTTCTTGACTCTTTCTATTTAGAATCATTTGAGAATTGCGAGGGATGTTTATAAGTCAATATGATTAAATGGCCATTCTCCAAGTTGGGAGAAAGGATAGGAGACTTATTAGGTCTAATACACACTGATGTATGTGAACCAATGAGCTCCACCACAAGAAATGGACACCGATATTTTTATAACCATCACATATGACTATAGTAGATATGGTTATGTCTACCTAATGTCGCATAAATCTGAATCGTTTGAAAAATTCAAAGAATTTCAGAGTGAAGTTGAAAATCAACTTGGTAAGAAAATCAAAGCCCTTCAATCAGATCGAGGTGGTGAATACTTGAGCCAAGAATTCGATGACCATCTGAAAGAAAAGGGTATACTTTCATAATTGACACCTCAAGGAACTCCACAATGGAACGGAGTATCCGAAAGGAGATATCGGACCTTGTTAGACATGGTACGATCAACAATGAGTCTTAGTGATCTTCCTATCTCTTTCTGGGGACACGCACTTCTAACTGCGACACTAACACTAAACCGTGCACCATCAAAAGCTGTAGAAAAGACTCCATTTGAATTATGGACGAAGAAATCTCCTAGGTTGTCTTTTCTAAAGATATGGGGATGCGAAGCATATGTCAAGAAATTGGTTTCTGACAAACTTCATCCCAAATCTGACAAGGTTTACTTTGTGGGCTACCCAAAAGGAACCAAAGGGTATTACTTGTACAACAAATCGGAGAACAAAGTGTTTGTTGCTCGCGATGGTGTCTTTTTGGAGAAGGAACACCTTTCCAAAATGACAAGTGGGAGGAAAATCGAACTCGACGAAGTTCGTGAGGATGAGCAACAAAATCAGAATGACAGTCAAAGTGCTCAAACAGCATCTGTTGACGCAGGTCAAAATGTGCAAAGTCAAACCGACAATGCAAATGCTCAATCCATTACCCTACGTAGGTCTCAAAGGCCGAGATCTCAACCTGATAGATATCTTGGTTTAGTACTAACCGAGAATTAAGACATCCTGATTATGGATGGAGATGAACCAGCAACCTACAAGCAAACGATGGCAAGCACCGACTCTGCTAAATGGCAAGAGGCCATGAGATCTGAAATGGATTCTATGTTTGAAAATCAAGTCTGGGACTTGGTTGACTTACCCAAAGGGTATACACCTATCGGATGTAAGTGGATTTTCAAGATGAAAACCGACAAAGATGGAAATGTATTCATTTACAAAGCTAGATTGGTGGCTAAAGGTTACAGACAAGTTCATGGTATTGATTACGATGAAACCTTTTCATCAGTCGCAATGCTTAAACCTGTTCGGATCCTCCTAGCGATTGCTGCATATTATAATTATGAAATATAGCATATGGACGTCAAAACCGCCTTTCTTAATGTTATTTTGGAAGAAACTGTGTATATGACACAGCCTGAAGGTTTTGTCGACCAAAACAATGCTGGAAAGGATTGTAAGCTCAAGAAGTCCATTTATGGACTAAAGCAAGCAAGCAGAAGTTGGAATCTGCGATTCGATGAAGCCATCAGTAAGTTTGGTTTTATCAAGAATCCAGATGAATCTTGTGTTTACAAGAAGGTCAGTGGGAGTGACATCGCCTTCCTAGTCTTATATGTCGATGATATATTGCTCATTGGAAACAGCATTCCGTTGTTAGAGTTTGTAAAGGCCTGGCTTGGAAAGTGCTTCTCAATGAAAGACTTAGGAGAGGCTCAGTACATACTAGGCATCAAGATCTATAGGGATAGATCAAAAAGGATGATTGGATTGAGTCAAAGTACTTATATTGAGAAGGTACTTTCTTTATTTGGCATGGAGGAGGCCAAGAGAGGTCACCTGCCAATGTCACATGGCATAACCCTAAGCAAGAAGCAGTGTCCAAAGACACCTGATGAGCGGGTAAGAATGAATCAAATTCCATATGCTTCGCTTATTGGATCGATCATGTATGCCATGATATGTACTAGGCCAGATGTATCATATGCCTTGAGTGCTACGAGCCGTTACCAATCAGATCCAAGAGAGGCTCATTAGATTGCGGCCAAGAATATCCTAAAGTACCTGAAAAGGAACAAGGATAAATTCCTGGTGTATGGTGGTTTAGAGGAATTAGTTGTGGAAGGTTATACCGATGCAAGCTTCCAAATAGATAGAGAAGATTTCAAATCGCAATCTGGATATGTGTTCTGTCTAAATGGAGGAGCGTTTAGTTGGAAGAGTGTCAAGCAGAGTACAACTACAGATTCTACAACTAAAGTCGAATACTTAGCACCTGCTGAAGCAGCGAAGGAGGCTGTTTGGATTCGTAAGTTCGTTGGTGAACTTGATGTTGTACCCTCAATAAAGGGTTCAATAGCCCTCCATTGTGACAACAATGGAGCTATTGCTCAGGCCAGAGTGCCAAGGGAACATCAGAAGGTTAAACATGTCAAACGGTGGTTTTACATGATTCGAGAATGGAAATCAGAAGGTGAAATCAGAATTTGCAAAGTTAGAACGGATGACAATGTAGTCGATCCACTTACTAAACCTTTTCCTCAAGTGAAGCACAACAAGCACGTTGAGGCAATGGGAATCAAGCATGTAGGAGACTGGCTTTGATTTCCTTGTTTAGTGTTTTAGTTAATTTTGAACATTTAATGTAAGACACTAAGAAAACCCATTCAAGTTATGGATTAATATAAATTTCATGCAATTTTTTATCACTCTGTTTGCTATTTAATTGTGGTTTAGGATTAAATAATGAGTCCATTCGATTTTGAGAATGTTCAAAATAGGGTATCAAGACCAGTCTTGGTAAGGAAACACCTATTAAGTGAATATTGAATATTATAATCGAAAATTATCCCTAATCAAGGTCATTTAAACGATGGACGATTAATGACCAATTGAGATTAGTGTGTAGTCTGATTTATAGCACTGTTTCTTGTACTACGAGGACATGATTGTCATAAATCATTTGCACAGGTATTAGCTTAGAACCATACTGGATCGACCTATGAGAATACTTTAAGAGATTAAAAATCGTCATAAGTATACTTCTCATTATGGCTATGGGAACCTCTCAGTAAGAGGAGTTACATTACAAGACTGGGAATGTCCTCTTAATAAAATAGGGAAGATGTCTTTGTTGTATACAAGGCCTCTCGTAGAGCGAGACTGTGAACATGCATGGCTGTGCTCGGATGGATTTTAGAAATCATCTGTTTATTGACAGTTGGACTTGGAATCGAGAAACACTTCTGGACGTAATAAGAATGAAAAAATAATCTTATCTTATAGTTCATGAAGAGACATTAAGCGACATTGGAAAAATGATGTACACTAAATGCGCACTTGTCCGAAAGGACAAGTGGATGATTGAAAGAATGGTGTCCTTCGAACAAGTGTACTATTCCGTTAGTGGGTTCAGAATTATTAGAAAGCTTATATATTCAGTATGGTAAGTGATCAGAATGTCTGGGTGGAGGCCGCTTCCGATCAGTAATATTAATGCATAATTAATATTACAGCTTAATCTTGACTGAACCCTTCGGGTCACACCCAAGCAACTAACGAACCAAAGCGACGAATTGATTCGGAAGGAATTAATGAGTTAACCGAGTAATTAATATTTAGACGTCGGGAATTCGAGCTTAGAGCGTCAAAACTGAACGTCAAAAGTCGAGTCGAAAAATAGTAAAAGACGAGACATGAAAATAATAATAAATCAACAAAGAACAAAGTACCCCTAGCATCGGAATACCCCGAACAAATCGAGTGCTAGGGGCATATGACCTAGCATGGTGGCTAGCATGCGCACCAAGCCGAGCCTAGGCTAGCTGGTGCGTGCTAGCGCACCAATGCTAGCATCGCAAGGCTAGCCGCGCCAACCGCAACAGCATAGCTGGGCCAATGCGTGCTGCCTAGCAATACTGGGCCAAGGCGCAAGGCCAAAGGTAGCCCGCATCCTTGGTGAGTGGCTCACTGGCTAAGAGCGCAAACAGCCCGCACAAGCATGCTGGCTGGCAGTGCTAGCAGCCCGCACGCTTGTGCTGGGCCTGCTGGGCGAGGCAGCCACGGACAAGGCAGCCCAGCTTGGGTGCCTTGATGCCCAATGGTGGGTGCCATGTGGCGCATGGTGAGAGGTGTGTGAAGTGTTTTGTTGGCCGGTTTTGGGAGAGGGAGTGGGGAGCAAGTTTGGTCCCCCACTGCTCCAAATGGTCCTCACCTAACCTCTCACATGAGCTTGCCACTTGTTGATTTATTACTACTTTGATTATTAATTTTATTTTAGCTTTAAAATAAAATGGGAAAATCAAATTCTCCCACATTGATGGGAGAGCTTTTCACTCTCTAGCTCTTCCCTATATATACCCAAGTTGGGGAATTGTGAAGAGCACTTGAGTAAGAGTTGAAAAAGGTATCACCAATGTGAAAACCTTTGAACTCGTTAATTACTCGGGTTTTGGTCGGGCCTTGCTAACCCCAAGGCATTGGACCGTTTTCGGTGGTCGAGTTGTGGGTGGACTATTGTTGGAGGTCGTCGTAATTTCGAGGCTTGCTTTCAAAGTAAGAGCCCCTTCCGGTTGGGCGAAGCACGCTCCAAAGGTAATCGTTTTATCTTAATATTTTGATTAATTTAATTATGTTTATGGTTTTATTTATTGTGAGTGCGGTCTTGTTTTTGGGTGTGTTTCCGTGGTGAGTCGGACTCACCAAACCCCAACAAGAACCCCAAGTGTGATTTTTCTACTTGGTCCACGGGCACATATTAAGACCTCCACTAATACTTGTTAGTTGCAATTGAACCCTTCAATTGACCTTCTATGGAGAAGAGCGAGCAACAAACCAACCACAAACCACCACACGCGCCACCAAGGGTGGCCGGCCATGAGTCAGAGGGGGAGGAGAGGGAGCTGTGAATTAGAGAGGGAATTAGGGTTTTGGGATTGGTTGCCTTGATGTCAAAATTCACTGTTTGTGAATTATGACTGCTTACTTGCAACCCGAGCCATGTATCTTATTTATAGATCTCATCTTTAAATAAGAGCCCATGTCAAAAGCCCAAAACCTAATTCCAATCTAACTATGCTAGCCCAATCCATTTCATGATTAGTTAAATGCTCATGAGGCCCATTAATGGACCTCTAACTTTCTTAACCCAATACCCTTATGTGTGACCTCATAGGATCCATTCTAGCGGGCTTTGGACTATTTTACTAGTCCAAAGATAATCTCTCATAGTCTAGCAACAGATGATGACGCCCCAAGAGAACGAACTTATTATCTCCATAATAGTGATCCTTGATATATCTAGTAATTGCACTTATCGAAGACGCAACTCCTTCACAAAGTGGTTCGCCGGCGTCGGGAAGGATGTTTGGGCGCTGGCCGCGAAGGAAGGGGGTGTTTTCGAGGTTGGGCAGGTGGGGGTAGGGGAAGGGGTGTCGGAAGGTGGGGGGCTGCCCTCACCGGCGAAAAGGTACCACCGGCGCTGGTTCCGGCTAAGGGTAGAAGGACCACCGGCGCCGGCGGCCGCTGGCAGGGGGGTGGTAGGGGAGGGGGTGGCTGGGGTGGGTTTAATTTTTATTATATATTAATTAAGTAATTAATTAAATTAATTGATTAATTAATTAAAAGAGAACCAATTGTAGCATGCAACGTGGCCTAATTAACCTTAATGACTAACAGAATTAACCGCCATTAGTCATTAAGGGCATTTGGTGACATTTTTGTGAAACTCAAGTGTATATAGTGAATTTAAAATTTACATGGGTATATGGTGAATAAAAAATAAACTCAGGGGCATTTGGTGAAATTTCCGCGGTCTCCTCGCCATTATGGCCTCCGTCACACTCCCTAGCCTCGAGCTCCGATATGATTTGCTGCAGTTCGGCTATCACGTGTGGTGGCTGGGACTGGTGGAGGTGGTGGCTGGCTGACTCCCCCCTCCCTTTTTTTTAATTTGTTTTTTTTTAATTTAAAATTTTAGACATATTCTATAGTGACAGGTGTATTATAAAACAAAAAAATAATAATTACCTTTTTAAAGGTAACCGGTCACTTGGGTCCATTGGGAGCAGATCCAGGGTAAAGGTGGGATTATTTAAAAATAACGCAAAAGTGGGATTATTTTTAGCGGACGGGCCAAAGGTGGGATTATTTTCGGATAATTTTTCCTTTTTATTAGTTGATACATTTTGACTTTCACAAATTGTTGTATGTGGCTGGCTATACGATGTGGCAAGCCAAAATTTTTATTTTTTATTTTTTTTTAATACCACAACTCTTCTCTCTCCTTTTTTCTTAGCTTCTTCTCCAAGCCAAATTACACATCACCAACAACCATATCTCTACTCCACACATTTTCTTTCTCCTCTTTTCTTAGTTTCTTCTTCAAGCCAAACCACACATCACCAACAACCATATCCCTACTCTACCCATTTTCTATCTCTTCTTTGCTAAATTGCTTCAATTAAAGCCCGAAATTGTAGAAATTGGGTGTCAAATTGTTGTGAAAAATTGTGATTAATTATCCTTAAGATCATGAACAACATTTGAAGTAGTGAAATCGATGAGAACCAAAGAAATTTGAGCTCCTTTTCTTCGTGGAATCTCAAATCGAACATTCTACGTCAAAAATTGTACGGTGTTACTAGTTTGGTCAGGGGTTACTTGTAGGGTGTTACTGGTTTGGTCAAGGGTTACATGTAGCGTGTTACTGGTTTGGTCAGGGGTTACTTGGAGGGTGTTACTGGTTTTGGTCAAGGGTTACTTGTTGGGTGTTACCACTAGGTGAAAAAAGGCCTTTGGCAGCGGTTCAAACCTGGTCTAAGGCACCGGTTTGAACCGCTGCCTATGTGAGGGGTGCCAAAAACCATATATTTAGCACCGGTTCAAAACCGGTGCCATAGGGTGAAATAGGCATCGGTTAACCGGTGCTATATGACCACTTAGGCACCGGTTAACCGGTGCCTTAAACTGCTCTCCCGCAAATTTTCTTTTTGGTAGTAGCTATTTTAGGCACCGGTTGCTGCCTAACCGGTGCCTATTCACCAATTTTTTTTTTCTTTTTTTTTTCCAATTTTCGTGCAATAATATTTTTTAAAAAAACTTGTTTCTAGCAATAATAATAACCTGTAATTCCAGCAATATTAAATATAATAATTAATAATATTACTATTATAATAACTAATAATAATATTATTAATTATTACAATAAGATACAAAAATAATATTAAAAACAAGAATTCAATTATATATATAGATATAAATATTCCCAAACTCAATACAAAAAAAAAAAGTTGCTTACATATACAAATAATAGTAAGTACATATATAATGAATAATAAGTTATATAGTTCAAAAGTTAACATAAATAATTTACAATTACAATGCCATTTACATGTTGAAGGTGATAAAATACGCCAACATGTCACGAACTTCATTAAGCTCCTTGATTGTCAACGGACCATCCTTTTGGACCCTGCAAAACTTGAAATACAAAAACATTATGTTAAAATTAATTAATTAGGCAAAACCATATGTATTTTATCAAATATTACCTATATGACTTCTATGTAGCCCATTTCCTACATTACTTATCAAATGAACTATTTCTTTCTCATAACATGTCAATGTTGGGTAGTTGTATGTGTGTAAGCCCTAAAATTGTATAGGAGAGCATTTTATTAAGGTTTATGACGCTTTTTACTCAAAATGGCCCGAATATGGCCTATATGACTTTACTTTGCCCATTTCCTACATTTCTTATTAAATAAACTTTATTTATCTCATAACATGTCAATATTATCTAGTTATAGGTGTATAAGGAAAGAAATCACATCAAAAGAGCATATTAACAAGAAATGGCCCTAATATGGCCCATATGACTTTCATTCAACCCATTTTCTACATTTCTTGTGAAATAGCCTTTTTGTTTCTCATAACATGTCATTGTTGGATAATATTAGGTGTTTAAGGCTAGAAATCACATCAATATAGCATTTCAATAAGTCTAACAACGCATTTTACTCAACATGGCCCAAATAGGGCTTATATGACTTCTATGTAGCCCATTTTCTACATTACTTATCAAATGAACTATTTATTTCTCATAACATGTCAATGTTGGGTAGTTGTATGTGTGATATCCCTAAAATTGTATAGGAGAGCGTTTTATTAAGGTTTATGACGCTTTTTACTCAAAATGGCCCAAATATGGCCTATATGACTTTACTTTGCCCATTTTCTACATTTCTTATTAAATAAACTTTATTTATCTCATAACATGTCAATATTATCTAGTTATAGGTGTATAAGGAAATAAATCACATCAAAAGAGCATATTAACACAAAATGACCCTAATATGGCCCATATGACTTCTATTCAACCCATTTTCTACCTTTCTTGTGAAATAGCCTTTTTGTTTCTCATAACATGTCATTGTTGGGTAATATTAGGTGTCTAAGGCTAGAAATCACATCAATATAGCATTTCAATAAGTTTAACAACGTATTTTACTCAACATGGCCCAAATAGGGCCTAAATGACTTCTATGTAGCCCATTTTCTACATTACTTATCAAATGAACTATTTAATTCTCATAACATGTCAATGTTGGGTAGTTGTATGTGTGTAAGCCCTAAAATTGTATAGGAGAGCATTTTATTAAGGTTTATGACGCTTTTTACTCAAAATGGCCCGAATATGGCCTATATGACTTTACTTTGCCCATTTCCTACATTTCTTATTAAATGAACTTTATTTATCTCATAACATGTCAATATTATCTAGTTATAGGTGTATAAGGAAATAAATCACATCAAAAGAGCATATTAACACAAAATTGCCCTAATATAACCCATATGACTTCTATTCAGCCCATTTTCTACCTTTCTTGTGAAATAGCCTTTTTGTTTCTCATAACATGCCATTGTTGGGTAATATTAGGTGTCTGAGGCTAGAAAACACATCAATATAGCATTTCAATAAGTTTTAGGACTTACCTCATCAAGCTGTTGAGTGTCCGTACAATGAGTCACAATGTCAAGCATGAATATCATCACATACAAAGCACAATCAAGTCCATTCTCTTGTTGTGCGCACTAGCATATGACAAACAAATCACATCAGTGAAACATGCAAAGGAAATGAGCAAATATTTACTAACATAGATTTTCAAGATAATCACAATATCATGTAAATTACCAACGGTGACTTCCATGTTGGACCCTTTGGAGCACGACAATGTAGCTTCTTCATAACATTGTAGTAAAAAAAAAGTACATTCAAATTTGATTAGTCGTATGATTACTAAATTAGTTATTATTAACAAACACTAGGTTGCTATATATATTTACTTTTGCAATATAGACTTCACGAGCCACTTCTCCGATGATCGAGCTGAATCAAGGTGATAAATTGTGTTAGTGGAATTACAAATCACCATGAGGCTCCAATGCTCCCTACATAAGTTCACAATAGACAAGGTAATTAATATTTAGGATTCAACATATAATGAGGCCAAATCGATTGAATTTGACATGGTTAGACTTACTCTCTATAACATGGGGCGAATATGAACTTGTCTCCCGCACGCGCTGATTCCCTAATACTCTATTCAACATAGTACAACACGTCATGGGGGTTGCCTATGATTCTAGTAGTGGATAACTGCTCGGGGCATAACCACCTAACTTTACAAGGAGGATCAGTGTCAGTTAAGTGCTCCTATAGTGCTCTGCGTGCATGAACATTGAATAATTTATCAGATGTAGGATAATCACCATCAATTTGAATAACTTGAAAAAAGTATAGATTATGTGGGCATTTAAGTACCTCATGAATGTTTGAATGAGGGAAATGTTAAGCTTTGCACCACGTAGAAATTCCTTCACATCTTCTTTGCTGATCCATGCAATTGCATCCTCATCATAGTGGAACATTGCCTTAGGAAGTGCAACTTCCATGGGATCGACCAAATGACAAGCACGGTTGTGAAGAAAGGTCATGTCAGCAGAGAGCGATTAAAGAACAATCTCTTCAACAAGTGGAGTAGGTGGCATGGGTGAACCTTTAGAAGAGTGCAACTTCGACGCTTGTTCACTCTTGGACCGTTGTTCACTTAGCTTCTTCTTAGGTTGATCAATTCTTTTAGGCTTCTCCACCCTCTTTCTCTTTGAAGTTTTGCTTCCATTAGAAATCTGAAATAGTTTGAGAAATAATAAGTTTCAACTCACAATCACTTATACATTGGAGAAAATAGGCAAGTGAGTAGCCATTTCGGCTCAAAATGGCTTTATTTTGATGAATTGGACCCAAAACCTTAGAACTTGGCGATTTTTATGTAATTTCAAATGACAAACACTTATAAATATGTGATTATGAGTTGTTTTGAGATGCAAGGAGTTTATAAGTTGATAAATGAAGAAAATAGGCAAGTGAGTAGCCATTTCGGCTCGAAGTGGCTTTATTTTGATAAAATGCGCCAACAAAATTAGAACTTTGATTATTTTATGCAATTTCAACTCAAAATCACTTATACATATGTAATTATGATATGGTTTGAGAATGTATAAGTTTATTAGTTGAGAAATGAAGAAAATAGGCAAGTGAGTAGCCATTTCGGCTCAAATGACCTTGATTTTGATGAATTGGACCCAAAACCTTAGAACTTGGCGATTTTTATGTAATTTAAAATGACAAACACTTATAAATATGTGATTATGAGTTGTTTTGAGATGCAAGGAGTTTATAAGTTGAGAAATGAAGAAAATAGGCAAGTGAGTAGCCATTTCGGCTCGAAGTGGCTTTATTTTGATGAAATGTGCCAAAAAAATTAGAACTTTGCTTCTTATATGCAATTTCAACTCACAATCACTTATACATATGTAATTATGATATGGTTTGAGAGTGTATAAGTTTATTAGTTGAGAAATGAAAAAAATAGGCAAGTGAGTAGCCATTTCGGCTCAAATGACCTTGATTTTGATGAAATGAAGAAAATTGCTTAAATTTTTTTTAAAAAAAAAATATGCAACTTCCGCCGCACCGGGACACCCGAGAGAGCCGCCCCCGCTGCCGGAACAGTGAAGGCAGCTGTAGACACCCATTTGTGTCTCCCCAAAACCAAACCCAGTGATGAGTACCTTTCACGTCGAATCATAATCGAATGAAACGAAAGTGTGGAAAGGTCTAGTGTTCCGGAAAGTTTTTATTTCTTTCTCTTCTCTCTGTTTTGGAAAACTTTATTTTAAGAAAACAGTCAATCCAGTTTGGTTGGTCCATGATATGGGTCCAATAATAGTGTAGTTGGATGGGGTTTGCAAAGACCTTTCCAACGATATATTATAAGCCCAATTCCGATGAATATTGAGGAAGTTATGGCCAATTTACTAAACTGGGCCCGGTTTGAGCCTAATATGCGGCCCAATGATCTAGGGGAGGGCCTAATATAATTTATCATTCCTAATAGAATTAGGAATGGTTTTAGTCTTCTAGAATCTTCTAGAAGGTTCTTTTCATTCCTAATTCAATTAGCATTGATAAGTAGAAGCCTATTATTAGGGCAGATTCAATCTCTTTTAGGTTGGATTTATACCTTCATCCCCTAACCCTTATTTGGTTCATGACCTTATGGAGTTGACGATCTCTTGGATCGTTAAGGGGTGTAACCTTCACCTCGTGAACGGTTTACAAGTTCCTTAAAAACTTGTTGGCGACTCTTTTGCTCTATTTTCTTCCCTTTTGGACGCCACCGTACTTTAGTGTATGATCACAGTGGGGTTCAAGCTAGTGGGATTTAAAGGCTTGAAATTATTCCCTACAGTTTTTGGCGACTCCACTACGGAGGATTTCTATTTTAATTCCTTAATTTGTTTCGGCAATGATTTAGAATGAGTGGATGAGACTCGAAAAGTTCTAAGTATTTCATGTGCGTAATTTTGATTAACGTTATTGTCATATGCATAAAAAAGATCTCATTGGAATGACCATCCGTAATGAGTTAAAAACATAGGATTTTACACGTAGGAAATTTGAGAAATATCTTTCACAACTAGGACCGAAATAACACCGCGCGAAACTGGAAAATTTTATCGAGCACAGAAAGCTGCTGAGGCATGTGGGAAGTAGCGTCAGGAGCCAGAGCTTGGCGCCACCATTTTAGTCGTAGCGCCAGACGCCAGTATTAGCGCCAGGTGCTACAGTTAAAAGCTGGCGCCAGTCTCTGTTTGCTGGCGCCAATTTCCCCCAATACCGAGCCAGAAATATGCATTCTAATTTCGACCGGTTTTTCGTATTGTTTGCTCGATCCTACTTCCTGATTGAATTTTTTCTCACTTTTCTGAAACCCATATGTGTTCTACATATGGACATAACCCTCTGGGAATTCATGCTCCATCTACCCGATTGAACGCTCCATGCAACAAAGGGTACATCCGAGATGTTGAATTCACCAAACCATGGAAGCGAGTTTTTCTAAAACTCGCGGTGTCCCATCCACTCGCGCCAACCCTTCACGGTTAGGCTTCCGCGCGGTGCATCCGGACAATTAACCATGGACCCTCTATTGACTAAACCATATCCCGAACTTTAGAGAACTAGAGCCATGGTTAGGTTCCAAACTCATTGCATCATATTGTGCCTACCTGACTAATTGTGCATTATTTGTTGTGCATATATATTCTATGTTTCTCTTAGCCGTTTGTTTGACTTGTGTTAAGACTAAATAAATTGATTAATGACTAAAGGACTGTGTTTAATTAATTTGAGCTAATAAATAAACATAAAATCGAGTCATAGTTCCTTTAAGTCAACCCGGATTTTTATTCCCGTATACTGCACAAATGTCAACTTGTTTTGGTCATAGCTGGAGTTATAAAAATAACTACGAGTCGTACAACCTATGGATTTGTAGCCCCGAGTTTTATCTTTAATTTGGCGTTGGTTTAATCCCAATCAGAGTCGCATATCAAAAGTTATGACTAAAATACCACAGTCTGTCCAGTTTAATGCATATACGTGAAGTCTTAACTTAGTCTTTGCTTGAGTCTAGTTACATAGTCTAGTCACATGCATGGTCATGACACGAGTCTTAACATGTCACCTACAATCACTAGTCTTAGCACACACTTTGAGTATACATCACCATGGCCATGTCTTAGGTTCATGCATGAGTAGGTCTTTTCCGTCATTTGAGTTGGGGGGTACATTCTATTCCTAATTCTTCACATCCCTCCATCTAAATCTTCTTTCACATTCTATTCCAATTTTTCTTCACTTCCTCCATCCATTGCATGTTGAATAAAGTTTGAGTCAAATAATTAACAATAAGTATCCCCAAATTCCTTTTCCACAGTACTTGGTCGAGGAGAGAAGGGCGATTAATCAAGGACAACACCTTTGTTCAAGTCTTACTTTTTGATAAACCGATTCGTCAAAAGAGAAAGGCTAAGAAGATAATGGCAACTCAAGAGGAAGTTAATGAACTTAGGAGTCAATTGACTAACGTGACTGCGACACTGAAACTTCTCGCACTTAGGGTCGATGATCCCGTGAAGCAACAACAAATGAACCTCATGCAAGAGAGTCTAAGCAAGCTATCTAGTGACAATAAATTTCAGGGCATGAGTTCACAAGGGGTCTCGCTGGACAAGGAACTTCTTCTGCATAAGTTCAACGCCACTGACATCCCTAAATTCAAGGCAACAGATAACCCTTACTTCCACCTAAGAGCTTTTGAAACTATAATGAGCATTAAGGGTATCGATAAGAAGGTTTTCCCCTCTCTGTTCCCACTATCTCTTGAAACCGTTTGCCAACAATGGTTCTTTTCCCTTGACAAGGAGAAAACCTCTACCTGGGAATCAATAGTTAACGCTTTCGTTGATAGGTACTGTAGGGAATAATTTCAAGCCTTTAAAATCCCACTAGCTTGAACCCCACTATGATCATACACTAAAGTACGGTGGCGTCCAAAAGGGAAGATGATAGAGCAAAAGAGTCGCCAACAAGTTTTTTAGGAACTTGTAAACCGTTCACGAGGTGAAGGTTACACCCCTTAACGATCCAAGAGATCGTCAACTCCATAAGGTCTTGAACCAAATAAGGGTTCGGGGATGAAGGTACAAATCCAACCTAAAAGAGATTGAACCTGCCCTAATAATAGGCCTCTACTTTATTCTGCTCGTATTCATGTGCGCTTTCTGATTAACATGCAATCAATAGGATTAACCCTAAACCTGTTTATCTATGTTGGTTGAATATAATGCACAAATAAACTATTATTGGCGATCACTTGAATTTATAATCATATTAACCCTAAACAAGATTATTAATTATCTTATTAAGCATGATTACAAGTACCAAATTCCCTTTAACATGCATAAAAAGGCGTGATCAAGCAACGAATATAAATAAAATATGTACCAAGCAACATAATAAATAATCCATATCATGAATAATAATTATAATCGTAATAATCAAAACAATTATAAAAATAATCATGAATTATTTTAAAGCATAATAATAGCAAGATCCTAGGCATGGTACTAATAAGATTAATAACAAACCCTAGCATGTCACTAAGCAATAAAAATCAAATCTTTAGCCCTAACATGATACTAACATGAATAAATATTAGGAAAAACATAGGAAGCATCGTAACAATCATATTAAACATATTTGATATTATAACCTTTTCCCTAAACATGATATTAGGAATCATAATAACAATATAAACATGATTTCTACATCATAATATCAATTAATCAATTAAAGTACTTACTTTGATGCTTCGTACCTCTTTCTAATAACAAAATACACACGTTAGTAACTTCAAGGAAAAATAATAATCAAAGCAATTAAATTAAATAATTTAAATAGAGATTTGGGACCAAACCCTCATAAATTAAACCTTTCACGTCTAGGGCGAGGGCAACTTCGAATATGGCTAGGTGTTTCTAGATCTTGTGAATGCGGAATTTTGTATGAAAAAGTAAGAAAGAAAGAATGCTAAAGAATTAATGTTTGTTGATGAAAGCTTGCGAATGAGGAGAAGTGGTGAAAATTGGTGAATGAAAACGGAGTTTTTAATACGATATTTATAGAGGAAATCAGCCAAAAAAGATAATTTAACAAAACAGAGTCTGACGCTCAGAAAACAAGGTTGGCGCCAACCCTGGCTAGCGCCTGGCGCCAAGCCTGGTTCCAGGCGCCAAAGCTTGGGGTTGGACGCCAAACTGGATTTCAACGCGTTTTCGAAAATCCGATAGATTTACCGTACTGGAAGATAAAATAATATAATTCTTTCGAAAATGCTATTTGATTTTGATTAAAACTCTTAAAAGTCAACAAAGTCAATTTATCAATGCTAATTGAATTAGAAATGAAAAGAACCTTCTAGAAGATTCTAGAAGACTAAAACCATTCCTAATTGCATTAAGAATGATAAATCATATTAGGCCCTCCCCTAGATCATTGGGCCATACATAAAGCTCAAACCGGGACGGAGAATGATTCATATTAGGCCGAGTAGGGACGGAGAATGATTCAGAACGTTCTGCGATCCTAAACCACTCTTGTAACGCCGATACCTGCAAACTAGCATTAGTTAAACAGATAAAAGAGTTAAGAAACGCGTATCTTGCACCGTCGAGCACACTTCTCTGAAAGTAACCGATTTGCTGCCGCTTCCTTGTTGTTTTGATGACCTTCTGCAAGCTAGAGAATGTCATCCCGCTTGAAAACTGCTACGCGTGTAACTGCTTCCAAATTAGAAGATTGCTTCGCCTAAAACGATCCTCCTCCGCTTTGATAATATTCCGCGTCCAAGGGAACACTATCGAAGATTATTTCTCTCGAAACAATCCTCATCCGCATTGATAATATTCCACGTCCAAGGGAATACTATCGAAGATTGCTTCTCTTGAAACAATCCTTAGTTGTTTGTGACAACTCTCCACAATCTAGGGAATGCCACCTTGCTGCTTTGACGTTCTGAACAAAGAGCTTCTTTTTCCCGCTGTGATAGTCTTCGAAAAGATCACTGCTTTTTAATATTTGTTATGCCAGTACGTCGGCGCTTTGCTGCTTGTGAACCAGTATGTCGGTGCTTTTGCTGTGATGACAATCCTCTTTTCTTTGGGAATAGTTGCCAACACAACTCTTGTATGATGTATGACAATCCGATTTAGGGAAAGTCGTCAATGCCACGTAACAATCCATCCTTGGAAATGTTGTCACGATGAAGCGACAATCCGTACCTCGGAAAATTTGCCAAAATCCAATTTTTGGAAAAGTTGCCAATGCTTCGTAACAATCTGTCATAAGAACTTTGCTACGATCGACAATCCACATCTTGGAATATAACTCTTGAAAGCAATCCACCTTGGAAATTTGCCAACGCTATGCGACAATCCTTTTGGGAAAATATTTCCACGATTGACAATTCGCGTCTTGGAACATTTGCAAAAAAGAGTCGACCGACAATCCACTTCGGGAAAATTTGCCACTTACTGAAATGAATGACAATCCACGTTGAGGAACTTTTGCCGATATTTATGATGAATAGAAACCTACAACAATCCTTTGGGAAATTTTGCTATAGGGAACTGGGTGTATGACAATCCAATTTCGGAAAACTTGCCAGCGATGACAATCCGAACTTGGAAAAATTGCCAAACAAAGAAGGAGCACGACAATCCACGCTTGGAAACTTTGCCAGAGATGACAATCCAATCTTGGAAAAATTGTCGTTGAAGAAGATGCACGACAATCCATTTTTGGAAATATTGTCAGTTGGGGATGACAATCCAATTTTTGGAAAACTTTGTCGTTTAATAAGAATGCGCGACAATCCATATTTGGAAATATTATCGTTTAAGTGTTTGCTTTTGAACCGATTGTAATGAGCCAGTGTTTTAGGCGCTTAAGCTAAGTGAGACGATTTTTTGTCAGGTCAATCACTTACTACGATTGTAATCGAGCCGACTACTAATCATGTCAAATTGCTAATAGGGGCTAACCGGCGTACCAAAGAACCCGAAATTGCTGCATGAGGTCGAAATCACCTTTCTGGGAGGCTTCGAGCTCTGTCGTTGCTGAGATATCTCTGGCGCCAAGAATTGGAGTAGGGTCTTCCCTATTCTGTTGCACCTGTATTTATTTTTTACTATAGAACTTTGCCAATTTCTTTAATTATCTTAGGGTTGACCTAAGGCTTAATGTTTCTTGACTCATCGACTTGACACGACTCAAGGTATAAACTTGACTCAATATGTTTGACTGACTCGAGGTTGACTCGACTCAAAGTGTAATGACACATGTGTTAGACTCAAATCAAAGTGATATGGCACGACATGACTCAATGTGTACATGACTCGTGTGTGCATTGCAATGTGATCGTGCGACTCGAAAAATGCAAAAAAGCAAAAATTTTCCGTCAATTTTGTGGAGGGTACCGACTTTCTCCCGAAAAAGAAAGATGTGAAAAAGAAAATCAAAAGTTTGAAGATGCATGTTGAATGAGCTTAGTCAAATTTTGTTTGATACTATCTCTCAAGGTTCAAGGATTAATTCATCCTAGGCTATCTCAATTGTTGACTCCATGATGAAAGTATTTGGGTAACTTAGGCACGGAGGCTAAGCACTTCATACTTCGTGATGCAATGACAATTATGAGTGATTTTGACGAAGCATGCTTCAGCGTTAAGATTTCATGAAAAAGGGTTCCTAAGGGAAATATATTTGGTCATGTATGCGTGATGTGTGTGATAGTGACACTAAAGTTAGGCCGCAAGAGCTAAGTGTGTGGAAAAATATATTATTGAAAAGAGTCATATGGTGGTGACTCTTAGGCTAGGTAAGCTAATGATGTAGGGATCAAGCCCCCAAGTCTAGCTCTAAATGAATAGGGATGAGCACAGGGGATCCCTTGATATGATCATGGTGTAAGTGTGTGAATGTGAATATGAATGCATTTTTATTACGGCCGCACCTCGATGTGAGGTTGCCTACATATCCGTTAGGAATCAGGCCGAACGTAGCTCTAGCCGAACCTCGCACAAGTGTGTATACCTCAAAAAGGTCTTTTTAAGGGTTGTAATGTGGTTAGGCTAAAGGTTTAAAGAAGAAAGGGATAAAGGCTCAAGACCCTAGATAAGCCCCTAAGGTGTGCAACCTTGATTTTGAATATTTGTATTTTTATGCTTGAGGTTTTCTACTCTTTTTTTTATAAGCTCTTTCTTTTGCTTTAGCATTTATTTCATTTTTATAAGTGTGAGCAATCTCGATCATGCGGTCTATCACTCACTTGGCATTCATGTTTCACAGGCACGGTACCGAGCACTCGATAAGAGACGCAATATGAGACGTGTTCTTATCGAAGATATTTTCATATCAAAGACATTGGAACACTTGCCCTTTTGTACACTTTTATTTATATTTGCTTTTGCTTATTTTTAATTTTTTTGAATTCACTCAAGCTTAGAATTGCATAAGTTACACACCATCCCATCCCAAGGTTAGGTAAATGTAGGTTGAAAAAAAGAAAGGTCTATCGTTAGACGAGGCTCAAAGTGGTTTATGAAGAAAGGATTTGTAAATTAGAAAGGCGAAAGAAGATATGATGTGGCTACAAGGGGTGCCTCAAATCATTGGTATACCTTGTGCTTAGCTCGACATGGATTTTTTTTTTTTTTTTTTTTTTTTTTTTTTTTTTTTTGCAATGCAATGTGATGATCATATGCAAGGAAATAAATGCTCATTTTTATTAAAAGAAAATAAATAAAGAATCTACAAAAAATCTAAAGGAAAAGAAAGGTGCCTATGCTAGACTTATTGGGGAGAGGGTAAAATAAAAAAGAAATAGAAAAAAGAGGTCACGAAATCTTGTCGTTGAAGCTCGCCTCTATCTTGTATTGTTTGCTCCGTCATCATCCAGTCTTCTCGCTAGCTAGAGGCAATGGGATCTTATTTGCCTCTACGAGATCTTGAATGAGGTTTTGAAACCTGTAGCATTCATCAGTAGTATGACCGTTTCCTCGATGGTACTTGCAATAGGAGTTTGGATTCCATCTCAAAGATCGATTTTCTGGTGTTGGATCCTCGGTAGGGCCAATAGGTTTGATTAATCCTCGATCATAGAGACGATCGAAAGCAGCATCGTAGGTCATTCCAATGGGTGTGAACTCTCGCCTGGGTTTCCTTTTAGATCCTTGATTGTCCATGGCTAAGACATCATTATGGTCAAAGGTACTAACATTATTGCTAGAGTGGGCGTTTTCGGAAGAAGAAGGATTGTCGTTCTTCTTTCCTTTCCAACCACCGTGGTTACTATTGTTAGTAGATTTTTGCTTTGCGAGGTCGTCTTCGATTTCAATTCCGATGTCATAAACGGCTTTGAAGGTATTCAAGTTGTGTTGATATTTTAAGTGCTTTGAATACTTTTCTTGGAGATTCTTGATAAACATCCTCACAGACTCCTTTTCGGTGGGGACCTCAATCATCTTGGCGGAAGTTTCCCTCCATTTAATAAAGAAAGAAGTAAAGCCTTCATTCTCTTTTTGTCTTAGCATCTCAAGTTGTCTATGGTCGGTTTCAAATTGGATATTGCACTTGTACCTATCAACGAAAGCGTTCACTATCGATTCCCAAGTAGAGGTTTTCTCCTTGTCAAGGGAGAAGAACCATTGTTGGCAAACGGTTTCAAGAGATAGTGGGAACAGAGAGGGGAAAACCTTCTTATCGATACCCTTAATGCTCATTATAGTTTCAAAAGCTCTTAGATGGAAGTAAGGGTTATCTGTTGCCTTGAATTTAGGGATGTCAGTGGCGTTGAACTTATGTGGAAGAAGTTCCTTGTCCAGCGAGACCCCTTGTGAACTCATGCCCTGAAATTTATAGTCACTAGATAGCTTGCTTAGACTCTCTTGCATGAGATCCATCTGTTGTTGCTTCACGGGATCATCGGCCTTAAGTGTGAGGAGCTTCAGTGTTTCAGTCATGGTAACCAATTGGTTCCTAAGCTCATTGACTTCTTCTTGAGTTGCCATTATCTTTTTAGCCTTCCTCTTTTGACGAATCGGTTTATCAAAAAGCTAGACCTGAATAAAGAGGTTGTCCTTGATTAATCGCCCTTCTCTCCTCGACCAAGTACTGTGGAAAAGGAAATTGGGGATATTTATTGTTAATTATTTGAGTCAAACTTTATTCAACATGAAATGGATGGAGGAAGTGAAGAAAAATTGGAATAGAATGTGAAAGAAGATTTAGATGGAGGGATATGAAGAATTAGGAATAGAATGTACCCCCAACTCAAATGACGGAAAAGACCGACTCATGCATGAACCTAAGACATGGCCATGGTGATGTATACTCAAAGTGTGTGCTAATACTAGTGAGTGTAGGTGACATGTTAAGACTCGTGTCATGACCATGTGGCTAGACTATGTAACTAGACTCAAGCAAAGACTAAGCTAAGACTTCACGTATATGCATTAAACTGGACAAATTGTGGTATTTTAGTCATAACTTTTGATCTGCGACTCTGATTGGGATTAAACCAACGCCAAATTAAAGATAAAACTCGGGGCTACATATCCATAGGTTGTAAGACTCGTAGTTCTTCCTAGAACTCCGGCTATGACCAAAACAAGTTGACGTTTGTGTAGTATACGGGAATAAAAATCCGGGTTGACTTAAAGGAACTATGACTCGATTTTATGTTTATTTATTAGCTCTAATTAATTAATTAATTAATTAAACAAAGTCCTTTAGTCATTAATCAATTTATTTAGTCTTTACACAAGTCAAACAAACGGTTAGGAAAAATCACATAGAGTATGCACAACAAATAATGCACAATTAGTTAAGTAGGCACAATATGATGCAATGAGTTTGCAACCTAACCATGGCTCTAGTTCTCTAAAGTTCGGGATATGGTTTAGTCAATAGAGGGTCCATGGTTAATTGTCCGGATGCACCGCGCGGAAGCCTAACCGTGAAGGGTTGGCGCGAGTGGATGGCACACCGCGAGTTTTAGAAAAAAAACTCGCTTCCATGGTTTGGTGAATTCAACATCTCGGATGTACCCTTTGTTCCACGGAGCGTTCAATCGGGTAGATGGAGCATGAATTCCCAGAGGGTTATGTCCATATGTAGAACACATATGGGTTTCAGAAAAGTGAGAAAAAATTCAATCAGGAGGTAGGATCGAGCAAACAATACGAAAAACTGGTCGAAATTAGAACGCATATTTCTGGCTCGGTATTGGGGGAAATTGGCGCCAGCAAACAGAGACTGGCGCCAGCTTTTAACTGTAGCGCCTGGCGCCAATACTGGCGTCTGGCGCTACGACTAAAATGCTGGCGCCAAGCTCTGGCCCCTGACGCTACTTCTCACATGCCTCAGCAGCTTTCTGTGCTCGATAAAATTTTCCAGTTTCGCGCGGTGTTATTTCAGTCCTAGTTGTGAAAGACATTTCTCAAATTTCCTACGTGTAAAATCCTATATTTTTTACTCATTACGGATGGTCTTTCCAATGAGATCCTTTTTATGCATATGACAATAATGTTAATCAAAATTACGCACATGAAATACTTAGAACTTTTCGAGTCTCATCCACTCATTCTAAATCATTGCCGAAACAAATTCAGGAATTAAAATAGAAATCCTCCCCAGTGGAGTCGCCAAAAAAAGTAGGGAATAATTTCAAGCCTTTAAAATCCCACTAGCTTGAACCCCACTGTGATCATACACTAAAGTACGGTGGCGTCCAAAAGGGAAGAAGATAGAGCAAAAGAGTCGCCAACAAGTTTTTTAGGAACTTGTAAACCGTTCACGAGGTGAAGGTTACACCCCTTAACGATCCAAGAGATCGTCAACTCCATAAGGTCTTGAACCAAATAAGGGTTCGGGGATGAAGGTACAAATCCAACCTAAAAGAGATTGAACCTGCCCTAATAATAGGCCTCTACTTTATTCTGCTCGTATTCATGTGCGCTTTTTGATTAACATGCAATCAATAGGATTAACCCTAAACCTGTTTATCTATGTTGGTTGAATATAATGCACAAATAAACTATTATTGGCGATCACTTGAATTTATAATCATATTAACCCTAAACAAGATTATTAATTATCTTATTAAGCATGATTACAAGTACCAAATTCCCTTTAAGATGCATAAAAAGGCGTGATCAAGCAACAAATATAAATAAAATATGTACCAAGCAACATAATAAATAATCCATATCATGAATAATAATTATAATCGTAATAATCAAAACAATTATAAAAATAATCATGAATCATGTTAAAGCATAATAATAGCAAGATCCTAGGCATGGTACTAACAAGATTAATAACAAACCCTAGCATGTCACTAAGCAATAAAAATCAAATCTTTAGCCCTAACATGATACTAACATGAATAAATATTAGGAAGAACATAGGAAGCATCGTAACAATAATATTAAACATATTTGATTTTATAACCTTTTCCCTAAACATGATATTAGGAATCATAATAACAATATAAACATGATTTCTACATCATAATATCAATTAATCAATTAAAGTACTTACTTTGATGCTTCGTACCTCTTTCTAATAACAAAATACACACGTTAGTAACTTCAAGGAAAAATAATAATCAAAGCAATTAAATTAAATAATTTAAATAGAGATTTGGGACCAAACCCTCATAAATTAAACCTTTCACGTCTAGGGCGAGGGCAACTTCGAATATGGCTAGGTGTTTCTAGATCTTGTGAATGCGGAATTTTGTATGAAAAAGTAAGAAAGAAAGAAAGAATGCTAAAGAATTAATGTTTGTTGATGAAAGCTTGCGAATGAGGAGAAGTGGTGAAAATTGGTGAATGAAAACGGAGTTTTTAATACGATATTTATAGAGGAAATCAGCCAAAAAAGATAATTTAACAAAACAGAGTCTGACGCTCAAAAAACAAGGTTGGCGCCAACCCTGGCTAGCTGGCGCTAGGCACCAGTGGCTAGCGCCTGGCGCCAAAGCCTGGGGTTGGACGCCAAACTGGATTTCAACGCGTTTTCGAAAATCCGATAGATTTACCGTACTGGAAGATAAAATAATATAATTCTTTCGAAAATGCTATTTGATTTTGATTAAAACTCTTAAAAGTCAACAAAGTCAATTTATCAATGCTAATTGAATTAGAAATGAAAAGAACCTTCTAGAAGATTCTAGAAGACTAAAACCATTCCTAATTGCATTAAGAATGATAAATCATATTAGGCCCTCCCCTAGATCATTGGGCCATACATAAAGCTCAAACCGGGCCCAGTTTAGTAAATTGGCCATAACTTCCTCAATATTCATCGGAATTGGGCTTATAATATATCGTTGGAAAGGTCTTTGCAAGCCCCATCCAACTACACTACTATTGGACCCATATCATGGACCAACCAAACTGGATTGACTGTTTTCTAAAATAAAGTTTTTAAAAACAGAGAGAAGAGAAAAGAAATAAAAACTTTCCGCAACACTAGACCTTTCACACTTTCGTTTCATTCGATTATGATTCGACGTGAAAGGTACTCATCACTGGGATTGGTTTTGGGGAGACACAAATGGGTGTCTACAGGTACAAGTGCAATATCCAAGTTGAAACCGACCATATACAACTTGAGATGCTAAGACAAAAAGAGAATGAAGGCTTTACTTCTTTCTTTAATAAATGGAGGGAAACTTCCGCCAAGATGATTGAGGTCCCCACCGAAAAGGAGTCTGTGAGGATGTTTGTCAAGAATCTCCAAGAAAAGTATTCAAAGAACTTAAAATATCAACACAACTTGAATACTTTCAAGGCCGTTTACGACATCGGAATTGAAATCGAAGACGATCTCGCAAAGCAAAAAGCTACTAACAATAGTAACCACGGTGGCTGGAAAGGAAAGAAGAACGACAATCCTTCTTCTTCCGAAAACGCCCACTCTAGTAATAATGTTAATAACTTTGACCATAATGATGTCTTAGCCATGGACAATCAAGGATCTAAAAGGAAACCCAGGCGAGAGTTCACACCCATTGGAATGACCTACGATGCTGCTTTCGATTGTCTCTATGATCGAGGATTAATCAAACCTATTGGCCCTACCAAGGATCCAACACCAGAAAATCGATCTTCGAGATGGAATCCAAATTCCTGTTGCAAGTACCATCGAGGAAACGGTCATACCACTGATGAATGCTACAGGTTTCAAAATCTCATTCAAGACCTCATAGAAGCAAACAAGGTATCATTGCCTCTAGCTAGCGAGAAGACTGGCTGATGATGAAGCGAATGACACAAGACAAGAGGCGAGCTGCAACGACAAGATTTCATGGCCTCTTTTTCTATTTCTTTTTCATCTTTTCTTTCCCCAATAAGTCTAGCATAGGCACCTTTTCCTTTCCTTAGATTAACTTTGTAGATTCTTTATTTTCTTCTAATAAAATGAGCATCTATTTCCTTGCACATGATCATCACATTGCATTGCATTAAAAAATAGTAAAATAAAAAAATAAAATAAGAAAAAAAGAAAAAAATCCATGTCGAATTAAGCACAAGGTTTACCAATGATTTGAGGCACCCCTTGTAGCCACATCATATCTCCTTTCACCTTTCAAATATACAATCCTTTCTTCATAAGCCACTTTGAGCCTCGTCTAACGATAGACCCTTCATTTTTTCAACCTACATCTACCTAACCTTGGGATGGGATGGTGTGTAACTTATGCAATTCTAAAAAGCTTGTGTGATTTCAAAAGATCAAAATAAATAGCAAAAATAGCAAAAAATAAATAAAAGTGTACAAAAGGGCAAGTGTTCCAATGTCTTTGATATGAAAATATCTTTGATATGAAAATATCTTTGATATGAACACGTCTCAGATTGCGTCTCTTATCGAGTGCTCGGTACCGTGCCTGAGAAACATGAATGCCAAGTGAGTGATAGACCGCATGATCGGGATTGCCCACACTTATAAATATGAAATAAATGCTAAAACAAAAGAGAGCTAAAAAACAGTAGAAACTCAAGCATGAAAATACAAAGATTCGGAAGCAAGGTTGCACACCTTGGGGGCTTGTCTAGGGTCTTGAGCCTTTATCCCCTTCTTCTTAAAACCTTTATCCTAACCACGTTACAACCCTTAGAAAGACCTTTTTGAGGTATACACACTTGTGCGAGGTTCGGCTAGAGCTACGTTTGGCCTGATTCCTAACGGATACGTAGGCAACCTCACATCGAGGTGCGGCCGTAATAAACATGCATTCATATTCACATTCACACACTTGCACGATGATCATATCAAGGGATCTCCAACGCTCATCCCTATTCATGTAGAGCTAGATTTGGGGGCTTGATCCCTACATCATAGCTTACCTAGCCTAAGAGTCACCACCATTTGACTCTTTTAACAAATAACATCTTTCCACATACTTAGCTCTTGTGGCCTAGCTTTAGTGTCACTATCACACACTGCACAGATACATGACCAAATATACTTCCCTTAGGAACCCTTTGTCATGAAATCTTAATACAACGCTGAAGCATGCCTTGTCATATAACCATCACTCATCATTACATAGAAGTATGAAGTGCTTAGCCTCCGTGCCTAAGTTACCTAAATGCTTTCATCATTGAGTCAACAGTTGAAATAGCCTAGGATGGATTAATCCATGAACCTTGAGAGATAGTATCAAACAACATTTGACTAAGCTCATTCAACATGCACCTTCAAAACTTCGATTCTTTTTCGCGTCTTTCTTTTTTGGGAGAAAGTCAGTACCCTCCACAAAAATGACGGAAAATTTTTATTTTTTTGCATTTTCTAGACAATGCACACACGAGTCATGTACACATTGAGTCATGTCGTGTCATATCACCTTGATTCGAGTCTAACACATGTGTCAAACACTTTGAGTCGAGTCAACCTCGAGTCAATCACAGCGAGTCAAGTTTATGCCTTGAGTCGTGTTAAGTTGATGAGTCAAGCTACATTAAGCCTTAGGTCAACCCTAAGATAATTTAAGAAATTGGCAAAGTTCTATAGTCAAAAATAAATACAGGTGCAGCAGAATAGGGAGGACCATACTCCAGCGCCTGGCACCAGAGATATCTCAGCAGCAATAGAGCTCGAAGCCTCTCAGAAAGGTGATTTCGGCCTCATACAGCGATTTCGGGTTCCTTGGTACGCCAGTTAGCCCCTATAAGCAATTTGACATGATTGAGTAGTCGATTTGATTACAGTCTAAGTGATCGACCTGACGAAAGATCGTCTAACTTAGCTTAAGCGCCTAAGTATTGGCTCATTACAAGCACCAAAGCATCGGTTCAAAAGCAAGCACTTAAACAACAATATTTCCAAATATGGATTGTCGCGCATTCTTCTTCAACGACAATTTTTCCAAGATTGGATTGTCATCTCTGGCAAAGTTTCCAAGCGTGGATTGTTGTGCTCCTTCTCTGTTTGGCAAGTTTTTCCAAGTTCGGATTGTCATACATTCATAGATCGCTGGCAAGTTTTCCGAAATTGGATTGTCATACACCCAATTCCCTATAGCAAAATTTCCCAAAGGATTGTTGTAGGTTTCTATTCATCATAAATATCGGCAAAAGTTCCTCAACGTGGATTGTCATTCATTTCAGTAAGTGGCAAATTTTCCCGAAGTGGATTGTCGGTCGACTCTTTTCTGCAAATGTTCCAAGACGCGGATTGTCAATAGTGGCAATATTTTCCCAAAAGGATTGTCGCATAGCGTTGGCAAATTTCCAAGGTGGATTGCTTTCAAGAGTTATATTCCAAGATGTGGATTGTCGATCGTAGGAAAATTCTTATGACAGATTGTTACGAAGCATTGGCAACTTTTCCCAAAATTGGATTTTGGAAAATTTTCCGAGATACGGATTGTCGCTTCATCGTGGCAACATTTCCAAGAATGGATTGTTACGTAGCATTGACAACTTTCCCTAAATCGGATTGTCATACATCATACAAGAGTTATGTTGGCAACTATTCCCAAAGAAAAGAGGATTGTCATCACAGCAAAAGCACCGACATACTGGTTCACAAGCAGCAAAGCGCCGACGTACTGGCATAGCAAAAGCAGTGATCTTTTCGAAGACTATCACAGCGGAAAAAGAAGCTCTTTGTTCAAGAGACGAGTGAACATCGAAGCAGCAAGACATCATTCCCTATCTTGCCGAGAGTTGTCACAAACAACTGAGGATTGTTTCAAGAGAAGCAATCTTTGATAGTATTCCCTTGGGTGTGGAATATTATCATTGCGGAGGAGGATAGTTTCAGGCGAAGCAATCTTCTAATTTGGAAGCAGTTACGGGCGTAGAGGTTTTCAAGCGGGATGACATTCTCTAGCTTGCAGGAGGTCATCAAAACAATCGGTTACTTCCAGAGACGTGTGTTCGACGGTGCAAGATACGCGTTTCTTAACTCTTTTATCTGTTTAACTAATGCTAGTTTTGCAGGTATCGGCGTTATAAGATTGATTTAGGATCGCAGAACGTTCTGAATCATTCTCCGTCTCTATCGATACTTTGACTTTTGTTTTTGAAACTCGCGTTTCTCCAAACTCATTCAAAGTGGGGGCTTCTGTAGACACCCATTTGTGTCTCCCCAAAACCAAACCCAGTGATGAGTACCTTTCACGTCGAATCATAATCGAATGAAACGGAAGTGTGGAAAGGTCTAGTGTTGCGGAAAATTTTTATTTCTTTTCTCTTCTCTCTGTTTTGAAAAACTTTATTTTAAGAAAACAGCCAATCCAGTTTGGTTGGTCCATGATATTGGTCCAATAATAGTGTAGTTGGATGGGGCTTGCAAAGACCTTTCCAACGATATATTATAAGCCCAATTCCGATGAATATTGAGGAAGTTATGGCCAATTTACTAAACTGGGCCCGGTTTGAGCCTAATATGCGGCCCAATGATCTAGGGGAGGGCCTAATATGATTTATCATTCCTAATAGAATTAGGAATGGTTTTAGTCTTCTAGAATCTTCTAGAAGGTTCTTTTCATTCCTAATTCAATTAGCATTGCTAAGTTGACTTTGTTGACTTTTCAGAGTTTTAATCAAAATCAAATAGCATTTTCGAAGAAATTATATTATTTTATCCTCCAGTGCGGTAAACTTATCGTATTTTCGAAAACGCGTTAAAATCAAGACTGGCGTCCAACCCCAGGCCTTGGCGCCAGGCGCTAGCCACTGGTGGTTGGCGCCAAACTTGTTTCCTGAGCGTCAGACTCTGTTTTGTTAAATTATCTTTTTCGACTGATTTTCTCTATAAATATCGTATCAAAAACTCCGTTTTCATGGACGAATTCTCATCAACAATTAGTTTTAATTAGCTTTCATCAACAATCATTAATTCTTTAGCATTTTTTCATCTCTTTCTTACTTTGGTTTCATACAAAATTCCGCATTCACAAGATCTAGATACACCTAGACATATTCGAAGTTGCCTTCGCCCTAGACGTGAAAGGTTTAATTTCTGAGGGTTTGGTCCCAAATCTCTCTTTCAATTATTTAATTTAATTGTTTTGATTATTATTTTCCTTGAAGTTACTAACGTGTGTATTTTGTTATTAGAAAGAGGTACGAGGCATCAAAGTAAGTAATTTAATGATTTATTGATTTATGATGTAGAAATCATGTTTATATTGTTATTATGATATTCCTAGTATCATGTCTAGGGTAATTTTAATATTAAATATGATTGTTACGATGCTTCCTATGTTCTTCCTAATATTTATGATTGTTAGTATCATGTTAGGGTTAAAGATTTGATTTTTATTGTTTAGTGACATGCTAGGGTTTGTTATTAATCTTGTTAGTATCATGCCTAGGATCTTGCTATTTTTATTATGCTTTAATATTAACATGAACATGATTATGATTATAATTGTTATAATTTATTATTATTTTGATGATGATTATTTTATTTATGATGATTATGATTATTATTATGATATGATTATTATTATTATCATGATTATTATTATGTTGCTTGATGCTTATTATTTATTGCTTGATCACACCTTTTATGCATGTTTAAAGGGAATTGGTACTTGTAATCATGCTTAATAAGATAATTAATAATCTTGTTAGGGTTAATTTTGATTATAATTCAAGTGATCGCCAATAATAGTTTATTTGTGCATTAATATTCAACCAACATAGATAAACAGGTTTAGGGTTAATCCTATTGATTGCATGTTAATTAAAAAGCGCACATGAATATGATCAGAATAAAGTAGAGGCCTATTATTAGGGCAGATTCAATCTCTTTTAGGTTGGATTTGTACCTTCATCCCCGAACCCTTATTTGGTTCATGACCTTATGGAGTTGACGATCTCTTGGATCGTTAAGGGGTGTAACCTTCACCTCGTGAACGGTTTACAAGTTCCTTAAAAACTTGTTGGCGACTCTTTTGCTCTATTTCCTTCCCTTTTGGACGCCACCGTACTTTAGTGTATGATCACAGTGGGGTTCAAGCTAGTGGGATTTAAAGGCATGAAATTATTCCCTAGAGCAGCCCGCGCCGAGGCCACAACAGCCCCGACAGGTGGCTGCCAAGGATGTAGCAGCCACGACAGTTGGCTGCCAGTCTGCTGCAGCCTCGGCAGCAGCCTTCCTGGGCTGCTGCTGCCTCGACAGGTGGCTGCCATGGCTGTAGCTGCACAGGCAGGTGCTGCCGAGGCTGCAACAGCCATGGCAGTCGCCTGTCGAGGCTGCAGCAGCCCAGGCAGGCTGCTGCCGAGGCTGCAGTAGTCTGGCAGCCACCTGTCGTGGCTGCTACAGCCTTGGCAGCCACCTGTTGGGGCTGTTGTGGCCTCGGCGCGGGCTGCCTTCACTGTTCCGGCAGCGAGGGCGGCGGAACTTGCATTTTTTTTTAAAAAAAGAAAAATTTGAGCCATTTGAAATCAACTTGGCGGACCTTGCATATTTTTAAAAAAAATATATATTTGGCGGTTTTATTTTAAGAGTGTCTAACGGTTTAACACTTACAAAAATTGAGAACTAAATAATTTACCTCCTTATTAATCAACTTCACCCATGCACGTGGCCAATCAACGAAGCTACCTACAGCTTGCCAAAGCGTTGTTATCTCAACCTCCTCTATCGGTACGGGTAGTGGGATGTCTTCGAACCCCGCAACCACTGAATCGATCCCAACCGAGTAATGATGTGGCCCCGCCGTAGCACTCGTCGTCGATTGGGCACTACCATAGGCCACCCAACTCAACGCCGTACTATTTGCATGCCCCGGGGCTAGAAGTGCACACCGGGTGTCTTCCTACACAAGTATATATATAAAAAGAAGATAGTTAAATAGGACTTTTACAACAGCATAGATAATATAACAAAATTCATTAAGGTAGAGGGTTACAAATCACCTGTAACTCTTGAAATTCATGCGGTGTTGGATTTTCAAGCTCCCTCGAGTCCGCATGTGTAGGAGTAGGAACCTGCAACAGTACATCAATCATTGCACCTCAAATCTCAATTAACTCAGTATTTTAAAACTTTTAATAACCCAATTGATTTTACCTCAGGTGGCACATCTTCACCACGTATCTCATCTCCTCCATGTCTATCACCTTCTCCTTGTCCTTTTGGTTCAGAACATGAGTCGACCGGGGTACTCGTGAGGAACGGCAAAGTCGGTATGTTCATCAGCTTCGCCCAAGCATTCAATTCACCAACTAACTCGTTGCGTACTTGTTCCTTAATTGATGCCACCTTGGCATCCAACTCGGTGAGTTAACACTGGCTCGAGATCTACCCGATTTTGTGTATTCGGGACCCATCACCTTATTCCATCCAAGCAATGACCCTCCCGAACCTACTACTCGTCTTGGATGGTATGGCCTTCCTAAAGCCATGGTGAAAGGGTCATTCTCCACACTTGGTTCAAATTTTCCCTCCACCATCTCTTGAGTGTGCTCAAGCTATAGCATAAGGAAAAATGAGGTCAGTAAAACAGTTAATGGTTTGTGCAGTGATTTAGATGCAAAAGTGACTTAATTTCAATAATTCATAGGTAACTTACAAGCTTATCTGCCAGTTTTTTGGCTTCCGGACCCTTGATGACCCATTTTCCGGTTTCCTTATCAAACGAATGGAGAGAACAAAAGAAATCACCGGCACGACTCACCAATGTAGTGATCGTGGAACTAGAGGGTTCCTTCAATGCCACTAGAAGCGCTTTAGGGTATAAACCCGAACCGACCCACTCAGGTCTCTTTTCACCAAAAGTCTTAGGACCCATACGATGGACATATTCCTTCTTTTCTGCATTCGCTTTATTTTGCTCTCGAAGTTCCTACAAAACAAAAAATGTTAGTCTCATTGCTACAAAAAGTGTCAAGCTATTATTCAATTGAGATCAGATTTACACAAACTTACAATGGCTTTCTTTTGAGTCTTCATTATAATGAACTCTTCCCAATCATCTTTTGACACGGTCGGCCATATTTGCCACGGGAGACGGTCATCCTCATCAGCATTCTTCTTCTTTGTTTGCACCTTCTTCTTCTTGTAGATCCACCGATTAGTCAACTTGGTCTTAAAGCCTCTGAATCTTTCCGCTAATAAAGATTCAAACACCCTTATCTTCTCGGGATCATTAGGAATAGAAAACAGCCTCTGCAAGCACAAATTAAAACCGATTATTAGTTTCTATTTAGTAACAACCATAAGGTTAAGGTATCTTAAATTGTCTAAATGTGCCAAAAAACACACTTACCCTTGGATCATCCCAAAATGCTTGAATCAAACCCGGAGGTACTTGCCGCATTACAAGTGTAATGGGGATTTTCCGCGAACATATGCCAACTTGATTAGCATATTGTCGACGCCATTTGGGCCCGGGTTGGCCTTTGTTGTCATACTCCAAGACCATGGGACCGTCCGGTTTCTTAAAGCTTCTCGTTGGACCCCTTCTTTTTCTTTGAGCCGGTGCCTTCCCCCCCCCCCCCCCCCCTCCACCACCTGTGTTGTTTTCATCTTGTCCTTGGCCTTGACTTTCAGGAGTCGGGTTCTCACCAACAATCTCACGTGTTGTATTTACAATGGCCGGCGCACGTTCAGCTGAAATTTCAAAATCGTCAAGCCTACGCTCGAACTCATCTTGAGCCTGATCCTCTGGCTCACCCAAGTCATCCTCCTTATTCACATCATAAGGCACATCACTATCATCCTCGTCCTCATCCTCGTACTCGTCCTCATACTCATCATCGTCAGTGTCCTCTACCAAATGAGGATCATGATCATTCGCCATGAGATATAAGCACCTGTCAAAGCAATCATAAAACAATATTAGTGTATAGTAAAGTATATGCATGATAGTTATTATGGTTATGTAGAAGCTATTTAAGCCATTTTCACCTACTTATTATGGTCCTATAACCTTGTATATGTATGATAATGAGTACAAAATGGCAATTTCAATCTACATATCACTTATACATATGGAAAATAGGTTGTTAGAATGAATAAATGTTAGTTCATACACAAAACAAAGGAGTTGGGTTAAGTAGAAGCTATTTAAGCCAGTTTCACCTACTTATGGTCCTATAACCTTGTATATGCATGATAATGAGTACACTTAGGCAATTTCAAACTACAAACATGTTAAATATATTGAATATAGGTAGTTAGAGTGAATAAATGTTAGTTCATACACAAAATAAAAGAATTGGGTTAAGTAGAAGCTACTTAAGCCAAATTCACCTATTTATGGTCCTATAACCTTGTATATGCATGATAATGAGTACACTTAGGCAATTTCAAACTACAAATATATCATTTTCGCCTACTTATGCTCCTATATACATGATAACTAAACTATATTTGCAATGAAACCATTACTAACTTTTAATCAAACTACCTCATTCTGAAATTCCTTCGTTGTGGTCTGATCGCATATAACCTGCTTTGTTGTCTATGTCATTTAGTACAACAGGTATAGGAACAGTGAAAGGTGCTAAATCATCAAACGCATCATATTCTTCCCCATCCTCAACATCTCCAATGCCTAGGATTCTTCTTTTGCCAGCTAGCACTATAGACCATTTTGAATCCATTGGGTCAGTTACGTAGAACACTTGCTTAGCTTGAGATGCAAGGATAAATAGTTCCGCACTATCATTCAAGTGGCCAAGATCTACAAGAGTAAAGTCCTCATGTTTGACGTTACGCCTGATATTATCAACCCACTTACACTTGAAAAGAGCAACTGTGAAGTCACAATAATCAAGCTCCCATATTTCTTGAATTCGACCATAGTATGACAACTCTGCATCGACAGGTGATTTATCCTTAGAACTTGCAAACTCCCTTGACGATGCCACAAGAGTTACACCACTGTTTTGGGTGGAGGAAGATTTCAAATCACGAGCCTCGGTCCAAAAAGTGTACCCATTGATGTCGTATCCCTCAAATGAACGGACATCATCCCTAGGACCGTACGCAAGCCACCGTACTGTATCGGTCACATTAGTATCATTCAATCCACTCATTACTCGATCACGAAACCAATCAACAAATATCTTATTATGCAACTGCATAAGTGCCCTTTCACCTTTGGATGGAAATTCGGCACGCAAACTAGCCATGTGCTCGTCTAAATATGGGTGCACATCTGAAACATGGTGCAACACATAAAGGTGTGCTTGTAAGAACTGATCTCGGTCTGGTGACATTCATTTCGACCCAATTGTGCCATGACCATCAAGTCTACCTTCATGTCGAGAAGTAGGAAGACCAATAGGTTGAGCAAGGGCTATGTAGTCTGCCACAAAGTTAACTATCTCCTCACCCACTGTCCCTTGCATCATACTTCCTTCAGGGTGAGCCCGGTTCCATACTTTATCTTATAATGTACCCATGTGTCTTTCAAAAGGGTAGCACCACCTCATGAACACTGGACCGCACAACTTAATCTCACGCACCAAATGAAGAACCATATGAACCATTATGTCAAAAAATGAGGATGGGAAATACATCTCAAATTTGCACAAAGTCACAACCACATCTTCTTGCAAAGCATCTAGTGTACAAGGATCAAGAACTTTGCTACAAATTGTATTGAAAAACGAACAAAGGCTTGTAATCGCTTCCCTCACGTGTTTCGGTAGAATACCACGGATTGCAATCGGTAGGAATACTTGCATCATAATGTGACAATCATGGGATTTCATACTTGTCAGCTTCAATTCTCCATTTAAGGTTACAAATCTTTTCATGTTAGATGAGTACCCTGATGGAACCTTAATGCCGTACAGACATGCACAAAACATACGTTTCTCTACCCTTGACAATGTATAGCAAGCCGGGGGTAAATAATTATTTTCATCCTTCCCTTTACCCTTAACTTTCTTCTTTGACGCATCTTTGGCCTTTCCCTTTCCCTTGCTCTTCTCCTTCCCTTTTTTCTAAACATTTTCATCTTCTATTCTCGGCTCCTTCCCCTTTCTAACCTTTTCTTGAGGCCACAATTCTGGACGAATCCCCATCTCTTTCAAATCTAACCGTGCACCCTTTCCGTCCTTTGTTTTGCCTGGGATATTCATAAGCGTCCCCAAAAGAGCATCACACACATTCTTCTCTATATGCATCACATCAAGACAATTCCTAACATCATGTTCTCTCCAGTACGGAAGCTTCCAAAAGATTGATTCTTTCTTAAACAGAGCAGCCGAGACCACAGTTTTTTCTGATTTTCCAAACACCGTTCGTATCCCTTTCACCCGAGCACTAATCTCAGCACCAGTCAATGGTCTAGCCGCAGTATCCTCTTCCACGGTTCCATCGAAAGCCTTTTTCTGCCTACGGTACGGGTGATCACGCCTAAGGAACCTTCAAGTCCGTAGGTAGACATCTTTGTGAGAATGAGTCAGGTATACGCTTGATGTTTCATCAATACATATGGGGCATGCTTTTTTCCCTTTGACCTTGTACCCACACGAGTTGCCATATGCAGAGAAGTCATTCATGGTCCACATAAGGGCTGCACGCAATGTGAACATCTCGTTCTGATGAGCATCGAAAACGGAAACCCCTTCGTCCCACATCTTTCTCAAGTCGTAAATAAGCGGCGCAAGGTAAACATCTATGTCGTTTCCAGGTTGCTTAGGACCAGTTATTAGCAATGAAAGCATTACATACTTAAGTTTCATGCACAGCCAAGGAGGCAAATTATAAATCACTAAAAGTACCGGCCATGTGTTGTGTTGGGTACTAAGAGTGCCAAATGGATTCATCCCGTCCGTGCACAACCCAAGACTTAAATTTCTGACTTCATTACCAAATTCCTCAAACTTCAAATCAATGTTCTTCCACTATGGAGAGTTAGCTGGATGCTTCAGCATTCTGTTTTTCTTTCTTCCCTCTGCATGCCACCTCTAATTTTTAGCGTCTTTTGGTATTGAGAACAAACGCTTAAACCTTGGAATAATGGGAAGATACCACAACACCTTAGCAAGAGGTCCCTCCGTGCCAGGATTGCAACTCATGCGCTTGTACCGCGACCGCTTGCATCGTGGACACTCCTGCAGTTGTTCATACTCATTTCGATACAAAATACAGTCATTAGGACATGCATGTATCTTCTTATACTCCAAACCAAAAGGACACATGAGCTTCTTTGCGTAATAGTAAGACTTAGGAATTTCATTCCCATCAGGCAACATATCACTTAATGCGGTCAACAAAGAAGTAAAACTGATGTCCGTCCACCCATGCTTCAACTTAATGTTGAAAAGTGTTAGCACGGTCGATAGTTTGGAGTATTTTTTGCACCCGGGATACAAAGGCTTTTTGGAAGCCTCTGATAATAACTCAAACACTTCACCTTCAACACCATGCAACATCTTATCCACTTGTTCATCCTCGACCTCATCCGCCTGATCATCATCGGCTCCATCCTCACCATTATCAACAATATACTCATCATTCTCGTATTCCTCGTCCATATGAATCTCATTGCTTCTAACACGCACATCATTCCAATCAAGATCCCCACTGTACTCTCCACTTTCTCCGTGCCAAATCCACACATGGTATAATTGCCTAAACCCACGACATAATACATGATCTCTAATGATTTCAACACTATCGACCACATTCACATTATTACAATCAACACAAGGACAATAAAGACCTTTGCCTCCCAGTTTGCGTTGATAAGCTAAAGCCCTCTCGCAAAACTCTTGAACCCCATTCCAAAATTCCAATGTATCGCGTCTACCATACATCCAACCACGATCCTTCTCTATTTAGTAAATTGTCTCTAAACATATATAGCAACATATAATTTATAATGTGTAAGTGCTGCATATTTTATGTAAATCAAATTCAAGTACAAAACGTGAATATACCATTCATATAGTGAAAAAATGCATGTCTCTAAAGGGTCCTTATCACTCCAACCTAACCCATCCTTGAATGTCTACTCTCACTAGTGAATGTATGTCAACTTTCCAATTTTAAGGAAAATCCGGCAGCATTTCCCCCTAGTTCTCCAAGTACACGATGTAGATAATTAATTACCCACATATGTACCCAGAGAACATAGTGAGGAAATGGTAAGCCAAGATGTTCCTTAAAATCGAAAAGAAAACATACATTCACCAGCTAAGTGAGAGTACACATTCAAGAACAGTCCCAACCGGGGACTATTCAAGACTTTCTCCTAATGAGAAAGCCTTGAACGGGTATCTAGGCATATGATGATGCAAGTATTCTATATATTGTTGTATTTATTTGCAATTAAACAATACACAAGTTGCAATTTCATGAATAAACTTTTATTAAATTGATAAATAGAAAGAAATATAGCTAAGTAAAGTTTATAAGTCATACCAATATAGCGACTACCCACTTGAGCTCAATATGTAGTCCTCAAGCTAATTAAACTCGTGCTTCAATTCACAAATCTGTTAAAAAAAAAAAACAATATACAAAAATTAGGTTAAATATAAGGTATGTACTATTTCTTTCTCATAACATGTCAATTCACTAATTTATTTAAAAGCTAAAACACATTATTCATTGAACTACCAATTGCTAAACTAACAAGGCTACTAATCTCTAATTTTTTCAAAATTACCCATCAAAACAACTTAAAAGTAACCATTCACCCATTCCAAAATTCATCTACTTTAGTAACAAGCAAGGTTACTAATCTCAAATTAATTCAAATATAACCATCAAAACAACTTAATATTAACCATTTAAACATTCCAAAATTCAACTTATTTAATAACAAAGTTAACTAATCTCTAACTTATTCAAAATGATCCATCAAAACAACTTCAAATTAACCATTAAAACTAAAATACCAAATTTCACCTATTTAATTATGTACCAAGGTTAATATATTTTCTATAATTATTTCAAAATTATCCACCAAAACACATTAAATTAACCATTAAAACATAATAAAATCCAACTAATTGAGTAACAAGGTTACTTATCTCTAATATTTTCACAATTTCCCAATTATATTCAAACCTAAAATTGAGAAAAATTATATTCAAACCTAAATTTTAATTTACTAACAATGGTTCAAAATGCAAAACAAATTAATATATATAATTATATAATTGGAAAATAATGTAAAAAAAAAAATTAAAAATAAACCTTGAATGGAAGGAGACAAAGAGGGCAGCAGCTAGGAAGAGACAAGGAGGGCAGCAGCGGTGGTGCGCAATGGTGGAGGCAGCACTGCGGTGGAGTGGTGGAGGCGGTGTGCGGTGGTGGAACAAGCAGCAATGGGTGCGCGGTGGTGGAACAAGCACCAATGGGTGCGCGGTGGTGGAACAAGAAGCAATGGGCGGTGCACGGTGGTGGAACAAGCAGCAAAGAGAAAGAAAGGGTAAACAGAAGGGCGGGGGAGGATTGACAGAGAGGGGCGGTGGTTTTCGACTCCTCTGTGGCCGGTGAAGGTGGTGGTTGTGGTGGAGGGAAAAGGGGGAGGCACTTCAATTCAGAACGACTGAAACTCTGAAAGAGAACAAAGAAGGGATGAACGAATGAAGGGAAGGAAAGAGAAAGAGAGGAAGAAGAATAAGGAAAGACGCGGTTTTTTTTTTTTTTTTGAATTTGGCACCGGTTCAAACCGGTGTCTTTTTAATTTTTGGCACCGGTTCAGGCTGAATCGGTGCCTTTTCTCTTTTGGTAAAATCCCGCCCATTTCTAGACCGGTTTTGGGCACCGGTTTAGCCTGAACCGGTGCCATATGGGGGGTGCCTAATGCTTTTTTTTTCTACTAGTGTACTGGTTTTGGTCAGGGGTTAGGTTACTTGTAGGGTTTTACTGGTTTGGTCAGGGGTTACTTGTAGGGTTTTACTGGTTTTAGTCGGGGTCACTTGTAGGGTGTTACTGGTTTGGTATGGGGCCTACAAGCAACCCTTTTTTTTTTTTTTTTTTTTTTTGAAACCAACCTACAAGCAACCCTTGAATAAGTAACAAGTAACCATTGAATAAGTAATTCATACAAGTAAACTTTGAAGTAACTCATATAAGTAACCCTTGAATTAACCCATACAAGTTACCCAAAAAAAAAAAAAAAAAAAAAAACCCTTGAAAAAAAAATATAAGTAACTCCTGAAAAATAAAAAAAAAAATACAAGTAACCGCTGAAAATACAAGTAACCCTTGAATAACTAATCCATACAATTAACCCCTGAAAAAAAAATACAAGTAACTCCTGAAAAAAAAAAAATACAAGTAACCCTTGAAAAAAAAATATAAGTAACTCCTGAAAAAAAATACAAGTAACCCCTGAAAAAAAAATTACATGTAACTCTTGAAAAAAAATACAAGTAACCCCTGAAAAATACAAGCGTGAACAGTAACCCCGTTATGCGCGCGTCAGAATCCGTTGTTTTTACTGACTCGGCAGCAGGCGACACGGTGTGGCCTGCTGCACCAAAAAAGCTCTGTTTGACTTTAGCAATATTCATACTTTCCCCTTTGACTTTGTTTTATGCTTTATACCATTATACGTAATGAAAAATATAGTTATATTGAATTTTGTTAGATTTATCACAATATATATTTTCAAAATATCTGATTTTTATAATTTTTGTTTATGGATAATTAAAGATATTAATGGTTGAATTTATACGTTGACAAACATGATTAAATAAACGTGTCAACTAAAAATAAACGGAGAAAGTATAATAAACGGAGGAAGTATTAATGTCGTGGTTTTCTAGCCTGTATATTAAAATAAGGCTCAAGTTGCCTTTCAAAAAATAATTCAAGCTCAGGATATTTATTAACACGTTTACCACCATTCTACCCTCCACCTCCACTTTATATTAAACCTCTACAATCTACTCCATTTCCCTTAGAATTTGAATAAAAAAAAAAATCCATCAAAAATGAAATTTGGGTATATTTTTATAGCAATTTTTTGTATTGTAACTCTAACATGGGTTTGGAAAACACTAAATTGGTTATGGTTTAATCCAAAAAAAATGGAAAAGTGTCTCAGAAAACAGGGTTTGAAAGGAAATTCATACAAATTTTTGTATGGTGATTTAAAAGAAACGTTCAGAATGCGTCAAGAAGCAAGAGAAAAACCTATACCTTTTACTCATGATTATGTTGATCGTGTTCTGCCATTTCTTCAACAACATATCAAAAAATATGGTTAGTTAATTTTGTTTGTCTATTATTATTCAATTTTATTTTTTTGAAAGAAACACTGTAATTAATTTTTTTTTAATAGCAATATTAATTATTTCTTTTAGGTACCCATTTTGTTGCTTAATCTATTAATTTATTTGCCTTATTATTTAATAAGTGCTATAGTTTTGTCTTTTGCTTTATTTTTTTTTTGGCTCTCTTTTTTGCTTTTTTTTTTTTTTTTTCTTTACCGGATTTTTAGGGGATGTTAAGTTGTTAACTCGTTTAATTAGTTACTCTCGCCTTTTTTGTCCTTCTAAAGGAAGGTTTGTGATGTGAGTAAATACATAATGAGGGGTATTGGAGTCATTTCACGTATTAAATAGTACTTCTTCCATTCTTTTTTAATTGACCCGCTTTGATTTTTACACTATTCACTACCTCTCCTTTGACCGTCTTTTGCGAATAATATATAAAAAAATATATATTTGTGTGGGATCTTTTTTAATTCGTCTCAATAAGTAGTACTACTTTTATAATTTTTACTTACGGAGAATTAAATTCATTGGTTGCTAAGATTTTGTGGTTATTAAAAAAAACAGGTGAACAAAGAAAGTATATGTTATCAAAGTTGTAAACTTGAGATAAAATTTTCTCCATGATGTGACGTTTTAGTAAAAGAAGAGTACCACTGCATAGTATTGGAATTGCCGAATTGGTGACGGAAAAGTAGTTACAATAATTGACTTAAAAAATTGACTGTAAGTATGAACTACAAAACTGCTCTAATTTTTCCAAACAATATATGCGAAGGCTGAAAAATGATTAAATTCTCAATAATTGCTGATTAAATTCTCAATAATTGCTCTTGGCATAATGTAGCAATTATCAATTATCAATAATGTAGCAATTATTGATACTGTAGCCTTTAGCGGTTATTGATAATGTAGCAATCTAATATAATATCATATTCCCTCCGTGTTTTTTTAAGTGTTACTCTTATCAAATCCGGCCATGTTTTAATAAGTGTTACACTTCTTATTTTGGCAAAAAAACTACATTAAAATGTTATATCTCTCTCCTTTCATAATCCCCATCCAAACGCACTACTACTTTTTTATTATATCTTTTTTCTCACATTCATTATTTTTTAATAAACTATCAACTCCACCATCTTTCTTATACAATTTTTTAATACTCCAATTACCCACTTTCCTCTTATTTCATTTAAGTTAATTAAATTGCCTAAAATTATGTGCCGTTCAAACTGCAACACTTAAAAAAAACACAGAGGGAGTATTAGTGATATCACTAATAAGTAGTCAGATACAACAGTCAAGCCACTAGAGAACGATACTTAACAAATAAAAATATTACATAGAGTTTTATTATCAATATACCTTTAATATTTCGTACATAAAAAATTAATCATAACTTTTAATAAATATCTATAACTTGCTTTTAAAGTTCTTTAAAATACGATCCATTTTTAATACATTGAATTTATTATAGTTCAATAAAAAAAAAATCTTAAATTAATAATAACATAGATATCTATTTATAAACAAAACTACAAGTAGTACACTATTAGACTATGATCACTCATGGTATAAAAAAATTTATACCATCTATCTCTCTATACCACTTTTTCACTCCTCCTCATCATTTATTCCACAATATAATATACTTTCTCCAAAAATCATCCCACCCATAGTTTAAACAAAAGTTTACCACCACACTAGCTCTCTCCTATTTGTATTAATAATACACTTAATTTAATTATAATTATATTTCATTTTATTATTGAAAATAACTAATAAATGTTTGTAAAGTTAATTAAATAAAATAAGCAATTTATGTACTCCCTCCGTCCCCGAAAGAACGACCCATTTGGCCTAATTTTAGTCCCAAAAAGAATGACCCATTAGCATTAAAATATCCACTATTTTTTAATAATATTTGTGCAAAATTAGATTCCCCATATAAATTTTGTTTTTTCATATGCTTTTATTAATATCTCTCTTTACTTTTTTGTAAATCCCATGTAAATTTATCTTTTCAATATACTTTTACGTTTTTTATTTAACTTTATTAATACCCGCGAAATTAACCTAAAAGGGTCGTTCTTTCGGGGACGAAGGGAATAGTAAAAAGTGAATTTGAAAAAAATATATAAAACTATATAATTATTGGTGTCTATGTGTAAGTCTTGAAAAATTATGAACAATGTCAATTTTTTCATAATTTTTTACTTTATAATTTTTTCAAAATGCAATTGAAAAAAAAATAAAATAAAAAAGATACATGATAACCATGGGATGGTATATACCATCAAATGATATATTTCTATACCACCAATGTAGTAAAAATTTGCATGTTTTGATGAATTTTTATACCGTGGTATAAAATTATACCACATAAAATTATACCACGAGTGTTGATGCTCTTATATAAATAAACAATATGATTTTTATTACATAATTCAAATGTTACATTAGGAAAATTGACAAATGAGATTTTAAAGTTTAAATTACTTAAATACAAATACACAAATTCTTATATGTGGCTAGTCACATAGTGTGGTCGTTTTACATAATCCCATATAAGACAATTAATTAAGTAATAGGGGTTTACGGGGTTACCTTAACGTAGGTGTGGTACTTAACTGAAAAAAAAGTGTTACTCTGTTAAATAAGTGAAATTATTCTTTAATTTTTTAAAACAAAAGAATATGGGTTACTCAAATGAACAAATAGGGTTACTTACTTTTAAATTACTTGATTTCACTCGTATAATGAATTTGTGTTACTTTTATGGACAATATGAAGTTTTTCTTATGAAAAAATAAAATTACTCATACATATAAATGAAGATAACTCTTATAAAACAATATGGTCACACCATGCGACTAGCCACATACAAGACTTACCCTATATGGCAGAGCTAAATTTGCACAATTATTGTTGTAAATTGGTGGATATTTTAATGCAAATGGATCGATCATTTTAGGACTAAAATTAGGCTAAAATGGTCGAAGTTTCGGGGATTGAGGGATTTTTTTTTTATTTTTTTATTTTTTGAGGGGAATTATAAATATTAAAAAATATATATTTTTTTTAACAGAAAGTAAATATATTAAATGTGTTACGAATAAAATAGCACATTTTATCTCTTATAAAAAAAATACAAACAAATATGCACGGGCTTGATCAAGTTATTGATAATCTGATCATATTTCGTTGATATGATAATCTCCAAATGAAGATAGATATATTGGGCTAATTATTTGTGTAACTTCTAATTGGTTGATACGTAGTTTTTGTCATATATAATCCAATCATCTTAGTTTGTATGCATCATTTCTAAGTATGAGGACTATCAGTTATGTCCTGACGTTCCTCCAAGTAAGAATTTTATTGTAAATGTTGAAAATCTTGTTATATTTGACTTAAAATATGGGGATAAAATGATAAATGCAGGTGTAAATTCTTGGACATGGCTAGGGCCTATACCAGTTATAAATATTGCAGAACCTGCACTTATGAGGGATGCCTTCAATAGGATGAACGAGTTTCAAAAGTCAAAATTGAACCCACTTATTCGGATGCTTATAACTGGACTAGTACGCTATGAGGGTGAAAAATGGGCAAAACACAGGAAGCTGATCAACCCGGCTTTTCATATGGAAAAGCTTAAGGTATATGATTGAGCATTAATAGTATACAATTCAGCATAACGATTTCTGAAAACAGTAAAACAAAACATACAAAGATTTAAATACTTTCATTTTTGTATGTAGCTTATGCTTCCAGCGTTTGGAGACTGTGTTATTGAAATGGTCAGCAAATGGGAGAAGTTAGTATCTGAAACAGGATCCTCTGAGGTAGATGTGTGGCCATTCGTTACCAGCCTATCTGCAGATGTTATATCTCGAGCTGCATTTGGCAGTAGCTATACGGAAGGAAGAAGGATATTTGAACTTTTAAAGGAACAGACACAAATTACTGTACCCCTTTTTCAGTCAGTTTATATCCCTGGATGGAGGTAAGTTAAGATTAAGCTTTATTGCACTTGGAATTTTTAGTATATTGGTGCATTGCATTAAAAATCATACCCATCTTAGGTATGTGCCGACAAAGACCAACAGGAAGATGAAACAAATAAACTCTGACATACAAAATGTATTGATGGGAATAATCGATAAGAGGAAGAAGGCAATAGAGGCAGGTGAAAATCCTAAGGATGACTTATTGGGAATTTTGATGGACTCAAACTTAAAAGCATCTCAAACTGATCAAAGTCTTGGAAGTCACAAGCAACAGCAAGCAATGAGTCTTCAGGATATGATGGACGAGTGCAAACTCTTCTACTTTGCTGGCCATGACTCCACCTCGATCCTGCTGGTATGGACAATGATTTTGTTGAGCAAGCATCAAGACTGGCAAACACGAGCAAGAGAAGAAGTGCAGGCATTATTTGGAAAGAATCAACCAGACTTTGACGGGTTAAACCATTTGAAGATAGTAAGTTCTTATAACTTTATCTTATATTAGTAAAATTCCTCCCAAGGGGTTGAAAACTTCAAATATTTGGACCTGAAAAAAAAATGGAATATTCTGATCTTTTTCCAATCTATGTTTAATTCTTAATCATCTCAACCTTTGGAGACACCTTCCTCAAATAGTTTGTAGTCACTTGTGTTTGAATGAAACAACTTGACCAAAACTTGATCCTCGGCCAATTAAAACTTGAGAAGACACCTAACAAGTATTTCATGATCTGCTATTGGGATTCTCTTCCCAAAGAGAAGATGAGCTAATTTCAGGATCATTTATCAGTTTTTCTAAACTAAAGAGATGCTTTTTTTTGTTGTTTTTTTCCTGCAAATTAATTGTTTTTGTTTTTGTTATAGGTGACAATGGTACTATATGAGGTGCTGAGATTGTACCCACCTGTGACTTCAACAATGCGTAGGATAGATCAAGGTGACATGAAACTTGGAAACATATTGGTCCCTCGAGGTGCTATGATTAGTCTTTCAATAATCAACACGCACCGTGATCCCAAACTTTGGGGAGATGATGCAAATGAATTTAAACCAGAAAGGTTTTCAGAAGGGATTGCAAAGGCAACCAAGGGGAATATATCCTTCTTTCCCTTTGGCTGGGGACCCCGAATCTGTATCGGGCAAAACTTTGCTATTGCAGAAGCTAAAATGGCGGTGTCCATGATTTTGCAGCGGTTCAGTTTTGAGCTGTCACCATCCTATACCCATGCTCCTACCACAGTTATAACTCTTAAGCCCCAACACGGTGCTCATGTGATTTTACACCGGCTTGAAGGTTGTGAGTAATTGCCAATTGGTACTTACAGAGTTATGAAAGATATGTACACATAAATTATGGATCCTATACAACTATGGTAATAAATAAATTTAAGTAGTTGTAATATTACAAGCTTAAATTATAATGTCTTGTGGATCGTACATAGTACATGCAGCATACTACAGTTTGGGTTCATCTCTATTGGAAAATTAGTTCTATGGATCAAAACGAGGATCATTGCCACTCATGGCCTCATGGGTGTTAGGATGTGCACACATAAATCTGGACATGAATATGGACTTGAACTGGGTCGAACGAGTCCATTGAGATCAACTTCGGTTCACGATCCATGAAAATAGAAGATTCTATGTTTGGGTAAAAAACTGAAAACTATAATTTTCATTATTCCTATGTCTTACTATCTCATTTTCTCTTCAATCTAAAATACTTGCAACTATCTCTAAAGAAGAGGAATACATGTTGATCTACTAGATTAACATAAATTGTCAATCATAAGGGCATTTTAGGTTTTTCCTTTATTTAATAAAGGACAATTTGGTAAAAGCGTAAGCATGATTAGACAAAATTGCCAACTATATTGCCAACTCACAATCACTATCCCTCACTATTTTCCTTTTTCAGTTAATGATTAACCCAACCACCACCATAAACACTAAGCTTAGCTTCATGCCCTAACGCATGGATCACAATCACCACCACTGTGACGCCCTTCTTGTCGGCAACCACCAGCAAGAAGCTGTCGGTGGTGGCCACGATATGACGTCCTTTCTTTAATTTTTTTTATAAGAATCGCGATTTTCGAATTTTTCTGGCAAAAATTAAAGCTCCAAGGGTAGCATTAATGGAGGAGGATAACTCCTCTTCCCTTTAGGGTTAACCATGCCCTTAATTTCACCTTTAGTTATGCATTCAATAAATATTTAGATCTAAAGTATTGAGCCCATTATTCTCGAACCAAATTCAACTCGCCAACATCACAAGGGGATTGTCTTGGATAAAAATCCTTCAAAAAAAAAAAAAAAAAAACAAATGAATGAATGACGAGGTTACAAAATAAAAAACAATCATCAGAATTTTTGTTTTCTTTCCTATATTTCATATTAAAGAAATAAAACTCATATCATCCATAATTAACTTATTTTTTGGTTTTCCATGAATTGAAATCAATGAAATATGACCATTTACTCACTTTTGAGAACATTTAGAGCCAAAAATGCTTCAAAATTGTCTAAGGGCATTCTATCTTTCCCATCTTTCATGAGTTGGTCCAAATTATAGAAATAAAACTAATATCATCCATAATTAACTTATTTTTTGGATTCTATGAATTGAAATAAATGAAATATAACCATTTAATCACTTTTGAGAGCATTTAGAGCCAAAATTGCTTCAAAATTGCTTAAGGGACTTCTATCTTTCCCATCTTTCATGTATTGGTCCAAATTATAGAAGTAAAACTCATATCATCCATAATTAACTTATATTTTGGTTTCTATGATTTAAAATCAATGAAATATGATCATTTACTCACTTTTAAGAGCATTTAGAGCCAAAAATTCTTCAAAATTGCAAAAAAGCTACTAACCTCCTCTAAAACACCTTTGCACTTCAAGTGAGAAGTAACAATCTCATTCATGTATCTAATAATATAGTAGCCACATTAAACGCCTCCTTGCTGTTGAGCATACAAGAATATATAACTAATAGCTAAACATTTTGTTTTCAAAGTGAACAATGTATAACAATATGGGGGTGATTAGTGTATTTACTTCTATTTGTATGAATTTCAATTTTTGCCTATGTAATTTCAATTCACTCCCTGTGAGATTCGCCCGATATACTTTATAAGCCCTACAAAAATGATATATATTCTAGCACTTAGAACAAAATAATCTACAACACTACATATAACATTGTAATAGAAACTAGGGCATAATTTCAAGTTTGTGGCTCACGTCATCATGATTTCGGCAATTCTCAATTGTCGTGGTTTTTCTTTAGGTAGCTTCATAGAGTCAAAATCATATGCTAAACCTAATTGTAGATATACCACCACAAGAACCCAATGACCACTACATCATTTAAGAGGAAAACACAAGTTAGCGTATTGAGAAATTGGTGAAAAACATATCATTAGTATAAATAAGTTTAGTGGCAATATAAAAAACATAGTTCGAAACTTGCTGCATATGGGGCCACGATGAATTGCAACGTTTACCCGTCTTTCTTACTTCATGCAAAAATGTATTATTCACATATGTATAAGCTTCAAGGTAATCATTCTCAATTGAAGATTCAGAAATGAGTTGAGGACAAAAGAATAAGATATCAGATCTATTGAAAAGGTCGATGAAGTTGTCTACTAAATACCTATATGATAAAGTCATAGAAAAAAAATCAGCATTATAGCAATAAAAATATTACTTTAGTAAATATAACAACCAAAGTAAAGGATTATTAAGTAACCTACATGATATAAACATGAATCAATGAAACATTAGCCCACACTCCTCTTAGAAATTCACGTACATCGGTAACGGTTACCCAAAACTGTTTGCCGCTATCAAAATTAAACATTGAGGCCTTTAAAAGTACCGATGTTGTATCATACTTTGCATCATCAGAACTCATTAACCAATACAACAGCTCAGACCCCTCTCCAAAAGTCTCAACAATTTAATCTTCAAGTGGTTGGAATTTTGTGGGTTTGATGGCGGATTGCCTAGATTTAACGCCACAACTATCGTCCCCTTCTTTGCATTGGCTAGATCTATGCTTCTTTTGGGCGATGGTGAAGCCTTTATAAAAAAGTTAATATTAGTCTAGATAAAGTTTACAAAAATGATGGGATATAATGTCAATAGTAGGAGAATATACCTCTTCTTCTAAAAAAACCATGTCAATAGGCCATAGTACAAAGGCAGACTTGGCTTTACCCAACTTAGTCACACCATCGGGAGACGGTATTGGTATATCGAGGAGGGCACAATCAGGATAAGGGTTGTCCACACTAACCCTGTAATGATCGGGTAACATCTTCAGGTTGTGAGTTACATCACCGGTAACAGGATATACCGTTCCATCTCCCACAACCGCTAAATTTTGATTGTACTCATCTTTCAATGTAAGGCGACATTTAGTGGCTACCTAAATAATACAAAAAACTCAATCAATATTATACATGTTAACCATGTTAAGTCACATATTTAGTATTAGTTCATAAGACATATACCTCTATTACACGAGTGCTTTGTTTTGCCTCCATGGTCCACATCACTTGCATTCCTTAAAATGCCTCCATGTCACCCATCATCTGTGGTAGTAAATTGGCGAGATAAGCTTTCTCCTCCATTGCCACACGTTGTTCCAACCTCTCCTGAAGCTTCTCTCCAATCTCACTTTTAAGAGCATTGAAAAACAAACAAAGCTTCACAACAGCATGCCTAACATGAACACTTGCATCATCACATGACAATCATGGGCTTCATACCAACAATTTTCTTATTAGTAGTACAAACAAAACGCCCTATGTTTGACGAATACCCTGTCGGCACCTTGATTCCTTTCAAACACTCACAAAAGACCCTTTTTTCTTCTCTAGACAATGTATAACACGCATGGGGCAAAAATGCTTTTTTCGTTTCTTGATTATCCTCAGGCCATAACTTAGGTCGAATTTTGGCTTCCTTCATGCCTATATGCACATTATCACCATCTTTTGTCTTCCCTTTAATATTCAACAAAGTCCCAATTAGTGCCTCACAAACATTTTTTTCAATGTGCATAACATCAAGACAATGTCAAACCCACAAGTGCTTCCAATAAGGCAGATGCCAAAACATTGACACTTTTTTCCACAACACACCATTCTTTGATTTTTCTCTGTGCATTTTACCAAAGATTGTCTTAACATTTTTTATTTTCTCATACACTTCAATTCCTGTCAATGGCTCACGACTCACTCCCTTCTCAACATGCCCGTTAAATTGTTGTCTCATCTTCCGGTATGGGTGATTTCGACGAAGTGATCATCTGGTATGCATGTACACATTCTTACTATAATGCTTCAAGCATGTAATTTGCATGTTATCCTCACAAATAGGGCATGGTTTTTCTCCTTTAACTTTGTACCCTGACAAATTTCCATATGCAGGAAAATCATTTATGGTACAAAACACCATGGCTCTTAATCTATAATTTTTACCTGAAAGATCATCAAATGTCACAAAACCTTCATCCCACAACAGTTTCAAATCGTCAATAAGGGGCTCCAAATAAACATCTATCTCATGGCCAGGTTGTTTAGGACCTGGGATTAGAAGTGATAACATGATGTACTTACGCTTCATGCACAACCAAGGAGGTAGGTTGTATATTGACATAAGAACAGGCCATGTATAATGTTGACTACTAAGAGTGCTAAATGGATTCATCCCATCCGTACTTAATGTTAGTGTAATCCCCCATATTTTTAAAATATATTATAAATAAAATTATATATTATTTATAATATTTATTTGTATTTTTCCGGAATTTAATTTAAAAAGTTTCAAATTATTTTGGGTGGAAAATTATTTGTATTACAATATGATTTTTATGAACCATCATTCTATAATTCATGTCCAAACTAACAAACCTAACCCACTTTACTTACTTAATTGACCCATTAATTTTGAGGCCCAATTTTACTACTTACCCTACACCACCCTCTCTCCTATAAATACCCCATACATCCCCAAATTTTTCCCCACACCAAAAGGTTAGTAAACTCTCTTATCTTTATTTTATTTCTCTTATTTTCCCTTTATTTTTCTTTTCTTTTATTTTTTTCCCCTTCTTTTTCCTTTTTCTTTTCTTTTCTTTCTTTTTCTTCTTTCCCTTTCCTCTTTTCCTACGTGAGTTTCACTACTCACCACCACTGCCGCCCAGCCACATCCGGCGCACCACCCTTGCCGCCGCCGTCGGCGACCCTGCCGGCCCACCAGCCCAGCCACCATCGTGGCTTTCCTTTCCCCTTATTCCTCCTTTGTTTTTACTACTTGTTTAATTATAAATGTATTAGTTTTGGGTTTTGATTTTTGTAGTATAAAGATTATATTTTTAGCATCAAAATCATGTTTTTGATAGTTTAAAGTTATAATTTAAGATTATAATTGTTATTATAATTTTCAGATTTTATGAATTATAAACCTAGGGTTTCAATTTAATGAAATTGGGATTTTAGGGTTCTAATGAGCAATTAAATTGGGGCTTTTGTTCCTATTGTACTTCTATTGATTAATTAAGCATAAAAACATTTTTAAAGGAATTTTTAAGAACTTTTAATCTAATTTATATTGCTGGAAATTTGGTTAAGTATTAATTTAAAGTTGTTGCTTGTTTTGTAGGAAGTGATTATTTGTTAGGAGACTTTTAAGTGATTAAAAGTGGAACAAAGGATTGTTTATACGAGGTACACACATGTCAACTTTGTTGTAAGTAGTATCACGTTTAGGTATCAAAGAAAAAAACTTAGTTTCATGATAAGAGAACACTTGGATGGATATTGTTTGGTTATACATTTGATTTATGCATGTGCTTATATTTATGAGACATGTTTTGGTGAATTGACTATGTTTGTATGGAATGTTGATACAAGCATATTTTTACTGGATCGGTTTGTTAACCACATTTGGATTATTAAAGGATTGAAATTGAATGCTTTAAGTGGAATGAATTTATTAATTATTCCACAAGGTTGTTATTTATTTTATTACTCAATCATGAATTGTTAGTATGTTGAGTAAAGGTGGATTAAGCCGAAATGGCTAGGTGACTTGACTATGTTCAACAATTTGGATAATTTGGAAGTTTAATGAAATTAAAGGCAATTTGTGATGTGATCACCCTTGTCCTAAATAAGATTAAAAGTAAATTGATGTATGATATTTGTGTATGGTCTATTTGATTGAGTCGGCTATTAATTAAAATTGTAATCATGTAAAGTGAAACATGGATGAACAATAAAATTCTAGAAAGCGTGCACTTCTAGAGTATTGACAATTATGGGTTGGGGTACACGGTGGTAGCCCGTGGCTTTCCGAGGCTTGTTTGATCAACATGTCCTTTTTTCTTTTGGTATTTACATTTTATTTTATAATGAAAGTTAGATGGGATCCTAGACTAACTTTGTGAGGATGGAGTCGCGCCCATTCTTGCATCGCGCTAAACTTTTATTTTAAATGGTCATTTGGGACCAAAATGATTTGGTGGATTGGACAACCTCGTCTATTGCTTACTCCAAATTAAATTAATTAAATTAAATATAAAGAGTCAAGTGTTTGGAATTGATTAGCAAGTATGTTGAGTCGATTAAATTGTTTACGTGTGGAGTCTTGATTAATGAACTCGAGTTGTATATTTATTTACTTTAATTAGTTGAGCATGCTAGGTTTGGTACGTTGTAGCTTGTATGTACTCAGCTTTGCTGATTGCGTGCTTTTGTGTGTTTTCTTTTGGTCATGGTCTTCCCCTTTCAATGACCCTGTGATGATCCAACTATTACACTTGTATTATTGGGGAGCAGTATTGCACAGGTTAGCTTGATGATGTGAAGTTCGGTGATTTGACATACGCATTGTCAAGGGATTGATGTGATTGAGAGTATTCGTTCTTTGTGTTGAACTTATTTATGTTTTACTACTTTAATTATGTTTTGGGACTTTGATTATTGGTTTGGTTTTAAATAAGGCCTTTATGGTTCCAATTTGTAAGTTTTGACTTATTGGTTATCTAAATTATATTATTTTAAGATTTAAGTCGGATTTCCGGTGCAATACTTTGATAAAGCCTTAACGTTTTAACACGTGGCGGTAACATGCCAATGGTTCTCCTCTATTTTTATTTAAAGTAAGTGGTTGGAAAAGGGAGAATTATTGGGGTGTTACAAAGTGGTATGTGGGAGCTTAGGTTAGATTTAATTACCACTAAATCCAATTTTAAAGTTTTTAGACGCCTAACGTTTTAAATCTTATGAGTTTTGTTTTATCTACTTATCTAAAGTTTAATCTAAATTTTCAAAAAATTATTTTTACTTTAATAATTTGATTCGGCATTTTTTTTTTTAAAAAAAGGTGTATTTATTTGTTTTATATATTTTCAAATTATTTAGTTATTTTTAAATGAAATGAATTTAATTATTTATTTAATTCCTAACTTATGTGCTTATTTTATTTAACGGTGAGATTTGGGTAGCTTTAGAAAGGGCGTATAGGATAGATTATTTCTTTCTATATGCATTGAAATTAATTCTTTTGTCTTTTAATTATTGTATGAAGTGATTATGCAAGTTATTGAATTGTGTTTGTTTTATCTAATGCTGCAAACTTGAGTGATCACCTAGTATCATGTTTAAGGTTTAAAGCACGTAATATGGAACTATATGTGATGATTTGTGCTATATGATATGTGTAAATTAACTTTACGTGAAGCATGTAATTATGTGATTAATATAATGTGTTTATTTAATTATATTATTTACTTAATGTTTGGATTTTGGAAGGAATATAATCAAAGGAATTATTTTATTTAATTTTCGTGTGCGTAGGAATGATTAAAATTAAATAATCATTTCCTTTAAAAGTGACTTATTAGGGGCGGTTGTGTGGCCGTGTCCACCTTTCTACCTTAATATATATATTTGATGATTATGCATGTGATTTATTGAGCAAGTGAGTTCTTTCGTGTTGATGTCGGCCTGAGAGTGTGTTACATTTCTAGGCAGAGAAGGAGGATGGCTAACAATGATGCTTTAGCTGATGCTATTAGGCTTCTAGCTAAGAACTTGAACCAAAACCGCAATGATAATCCCGATCCTGCGGGTGAGATGTTTAAGAAGCTTGCCCAAGTCAAACCACCATACTTTGAGGGAGGTGGAGACCCAACTTTTCTGGAGAATTGGATTAGGGAGTTTGATAAGATTTTTGCTGCTTTGAATTGTCCTGTGAATATGAGAGTGGATCAAGCTGCCATGTATTTGAAGGAAGAGGCAGATATTTGGTGGAGGGATAATGGAAACGTGATTCGTGCTGAGGCTAATTTTGGTTGGGAGACTTTCAAAACCAAACTTAGGGAGAAGTTCTATCCACCATTCTTAAGGAAACAAAAGGCTCAAGAGTTTATCAATCTTCAAATGAACAATATGTCGATTACTAAGTACTATAACAAGTTTATGAACTTGTCAAGGTTTGCTCCTGAAGTAGTGCCTACTGAGGAGTTGAAAGCTCAAATATTTGAGCAAGTTTTGACTAAGCAGTTACAAAAGGACTTGGCTGGAAAGACTTTTAAGACTCTTGATAAGGTGTATGGGAGAGCAGCGCACCTGTACAGCTTGAATGTCAGGAGTGCACCTGAGAGTGGGAGTGTTGGAGAAAAGCGTAAGGATTTTGGGAATTCGAGTGACCAAGGTAACTTTAAGAAGCAAAGGAACGAGAATTTCCAGAATAGGAATGTTCAAAACAATGGAGGATCTTTTAGACCTAATGGCCAAGCTGAAAGGCATTACAACTGCAAGAGATGTGGCGAGGATCATCCTAGAAAAGATTGTGATGGGAACTTGGTTGTGTGTAGGTTCTGTAACAAGAAAGGCCATAGGGAGTTTGAGTGTTTCTCCAAACTGAAGCAACAAGGGAATGGGAACAAGTTTACTCCAACAAGAAATCAAGGAGAGAATTCGAATGGTTATAATGGGAATGGAAAGAACGGAAATGTTGGCAACAACAACTCCGGGAATCAAGGAAAGAATGTCACTACAGGTCGTTTGTCTGTGATGAACAAGAAGGAAGCTGAAAGGTCTTCTGATATTGTCAGGTAACTTTTCTATTCATTCTATTTCTATTAAAGCTTTATTTGATTCTGGAGCCACCTATTCTTTTATTTATAGTTCTGTTGTGAAACAATAAGGACTAGTTGAACCGAATCCGATTGACTTGCCTATTAGTTTGCCTACTGGTGAAGTTGTGAGGTGCACCAAGATACATAAGGGATAACCATTGAGGATTAGAGAGACTGATTTTCCATTTGATCTTATAGAATTTGAGTTGGGTGACCTTGATGTCATTTTGGGAATAGATTGGTTGACCAACGCACCTGCAATCTTTATAGACTTGATGAATCGAGTATTCCATGAGTAAGTTTGTAGTTGTTTTTACTGATGATATTTTGGTATACTCGAATTTTGAGGAAAAACATGAGCCCTTTGGGAGGGTGAGGATGATATGAAAAAGAGATATCCTGAGTTATTTAGGTGAGTTACAAGGGCGTAACTCTTGTTCTTTAAGGGGGGTAGAATGCGTATAATTTCGTGCTTTTTGCCTTATTTTATGTTATTTTATGGCGTTTTCATAGCTATTTTATTGTTTTCGTATCTAGTGAAGTGCGTAAATTGGGATGGTGATAAGATATTAGTGTCAATATTATAACACAATTGGAATTCCAGCAACATAATTTTGAAAATTTTGAAATGATTTTATGCAAATGTTTTGCAATTTAAGGGATTTTGTGCTAAGTTTCGGGACGAAACTTCTTTTAAGAGGGGTTGATTGTAATCCCCCATATTTTTAAAATATATTATAAATGAAATTATATATTATTTATAATATTTATTTGTATATTTCCGGAATTTAATTTCAAAAGTTTAAAATTATTTTGTGTGGAAAATTATTTTTATTACAATATGATTTTTATGAACCATCATTCTATAATTCATGTCCAAACAAACAAACCTAACCCACTTTACTTACTTAATTGACCCATTAATTTTGAGGCCCAATTTATTACTTACACTACACCACCCTCTCTCCTATAAATACCCCATACATCCCCAAATTTTTCCCCACACCAAAAGGTTAGTAAACTCTCTTCTCTTTATTTTATTTCTCTTATTTTCCCTTTATTTTTCTTTTCTTTTATTTTTTTCCCTTCTTTTTCCTTTTTCTTTTCTTTTCTTTTTTCTTTTTCTTCTTTCCTTTTCCTCTTTTCCTACGTGAGTTTCACTACTCACCACCACTGCCGCCCAGCCACCTCCGGCGCACCATCCCTGCCGCCGCCGCCGGCGACCCTGCCGGCCCACCAGCCCAGCCACCATCGTGGCTTTCCTTTATATTCCTCCTTTGTTTTTACTACTTGTTTAATTATAAATGTATTAGTTTTGGGTTTTGGTTTTTGTAGTATAAACATTATATTTTTAGTATCAAAATCATTTTTTTGATAGTTTAAAGTTATAATTTCAGATTATAATTGTAATTATAATTTTCAGATTTTATGAATTATAAACCTAGGGTTTCAATTTAATGAAATTGGAATTTTAGAGTTCTAATGAGCAATTAAATTGGGGCTTTTGTTCCTATTGTATTTCTATTGATTAATTAATCATAAAAACATTTTTTTAAGGAAGTTTTAAGAACTTTTTATCTAATTTATATAGCTGGAAATTTGGTTAAGTATTAATTTATTGTTGTTGCTTGTTTTCTAGGAAGTGATTATTTCTTAGGAGAATTTTAAGTGATTAAAAGTGGAACAAAGGATTGTTTATGCGAGGTACGTACATGTCTACTTCGTTGTAAGTAGTATCATGTTTAGGTATCAAAGAAAAGAACTTAGTTTCATGATTAGAGAACACTTGGATGGATATTGTTTGGTTATACATTTGATTTATGCATGTGCTTATATTTATGAGACATGTTTTGGTGAATTTATTATGTTTGTATGGAATGTTGATACAAGCATATTTTTATTGGATCGGTTTGTTAGTTAACCACATTTAGATTATTAAAGGATTGAAATTGAATGGTTCAAGTGGAATGAATTTATTAATTATTCCACAAGGTTGTTATTTATTTTATTACTCAATCATGAATTGTTAGTATGTTGAGTAAAGGTGGATTAAGCCAAAATGGCTAGGAGAGTTGACTATGTTCAACAATTTGGATAATTTGGAAGTTTAATGAAATTAAAGGTCAATTTGTGATGTGATCACCCTTGTCCTAAATAAGATTAAAAGTAAATTGATGTATGATATTTATGTATGGTCTATTTGATTGAGTCAGCTATTAATTAAAATTGTAATCACGTAAAGTGAAACATGGATGAGCAATAAAACTTTAGAAAGCGTGCACTTCTAGAGTATTGACAATTATGGGTTGGGGTACACGGTGGTAGCCCATGGCTTTCCGAGGCTTGTTTGATCAACATGTCCTCTGTTCTTTTGGTATTTACATTTTATTTTATAATGAAATTTAGATGGGATCCTAGACTAACTTTGTGAGGATGGAGTCGCGCCCATTCTTGCATCGCGCTAAACTTTTATTTTAAATGGTCATTTGGGACCAAAATGATTTGGTGGATTGGAAAACCTCGTGTATTGCTTACTCCAAATTAAATTAATTAAATTAAATATAAAGAGTCAAGTGTTTGGAATTGATTAGCAAGTATGTTGAGTCGATTGAATTGTTTAAGTGTGGAGTCTTGATTAATGAATTCGAGTTGTATATTTATTTACTTTAATTAGTTGAGCATGCTAGGTTTGGTACGTTGTAGCTTGTATGTACTCAGCTTTGCTGATTGCGTGCTTTTGTGTGTTTTCTTTTGGTCATGGCCTTTGCCTTTCAATGACCCTGTGATGATCTAACTATTACACTTGTATTATTGGGGAGCAGTATTGCACAGGTTAGCTTGATGATGTGAAGTTCGGTGATTTGACATACGCATTGTCAAGGGATTGGTGTGATTGAGAGTATTCGTTCTTTGTGTTGAAATTATTTATGTTTTACTACTTTAATTATGTTTTGGGACTTTGATTATTGGTTTGGTTTTAAATAAGGGCCTTTATGGTTCCAATTTGTAAGCTTTGACTTATTGCTTTTCTAAATTATGTTATTTTAAGATTTAAGTTGGATTTCCGCTGCAATACTTTGATAAAGCCTTAACGTTTAACACGTGGCGGTAACATGCCAATGGTTCTCCTCTTTTTTTATTTAAAGTAAGTGGTTGGAAAAGGGAGAATTATTGGGGTGTTATAGTTAGTCTTATGTTCCTTGGCTCCTTCCCGAATTCTGGAAATGTCTTGTCAATATTTTTCCATTGCAACGAATCAGCCGAGTGTCTAAGCAACTCATGTTTTTTCCTCTCATTTTCATGCCACGCCAATTTTTTTTCTTCATCCTTAATTGAGAACACAAGCTTCAACCTTGGTATTATGGGAAGATACCATACTACCTTAGCTGGTGGCCACTTCAAGAGATCCTTAATTGAGCCCTCTCGCTTGTATCGTGGCACACCACACTTTGGAAAAGCATCCAATTTTGCATTATCCTTTTGATATAGCACACAATCATAAGGACATGCATGGATCTTGGTGTACTCTAAACCCAATGGACACATCAACTTCTTCGCATAGTAAGTCGACTTACGAATATCATTTCCTTTTGGAAACATATTAGAGAGGGTTGCCAATAACAAAGTGAAACTAGTGTTGGTCCACCCGCTTAAAATCCTAGAAAGCTTGGAATATTTAGAACAACCAGGATACAACGGTGTCTCAACAGCTTTCGACACATTCTTATATATATGAGAATCTTCATTAACATGATCACCTAACCCGTCTATCATCTCATCTATCTTGTCTTCCTCCATGTCATCATTAGAACTCACTTCATTATCATCTAAACCATTCGACTCTCTCTCTCATCAGCTTCATTCTCGTTAATAGAAGGAGAATTATCCATTGGAGGAAATTTTTCACCATGCCAATACCAAATACTATAGTATGGCATAAACCCACAAATAATCAAATGAACCTCTATTTTCTTAATGTCTTCCCACCTCTTCACGTTGTTACAATCACGACAAGGGCAGAAAATAGGTCTTGCTTTGGTTAGCCTTTGTTCAACGAGAGTACTCCATCGGTGTTGCACTGCGATTCTATAGAACTCGTTGACCCCAACTAAGTATTCTGGGGTGGTTTGAGAACCATTATACATCCAACGACGGTCCATTTCTAAATGAAAGGAATGGTGTCCTTCGAACAAGTGTATTATTCTGATAGCGGGTTCAGAATTATTAGAAAGCTAATATATTCAGCAAGGTCAAGAAATCGGAATGCCTGGGTGGAGGCCGCTTCCGATCAGTAATATTAATATAATTAATATTACAGCTTAATCTTGACTGAACCCTTCGGGTCACACCCAAGCAAAATATACGAACTGACTCGACGAATTAATTTGGAAGAAATTAATTCGTCGCCCGAGTGTTAAACATTTAGACGTCGGAAATTCGAGCTTGGAGCGTCGAAACCGAGCGTCGGAGAATCTCAAATGTCGAGCCAAAATTTAGGATTTGGCGAGACGGGAAAATGCATCAAGTAACAAGTAAAATCCTAGCCACGCAAAAGGCTAGGAATGCATGCCCAATAGGAGCATGCCACGTGGCCGCCACATTGGCAGACACCAAGTGGCAGCAGCCACGTTGGCATCCGCCACATTGGCAGCCACCTAGTGGCAGCCACCAAGTGGCAGCGTGCCACGTGGCAGCGCCATGGTGGCGGCGCTCCACGGTGGCGACACATGTGGCAATGGCCGTGGACCCGGGTTGATGGGTCATGGACACGGGCCAAAATAAAATGGGCCAACCGAACCCAACTTGGGGCTCAAGGGTGGGTGACACATGGTTAGTTCACATTGCATTTGAAATGCCTTGGGGACCAAGTGAGAAAGTGGTCCACACCTAACCATGTGACACTTGTTACTTGTTCCTTTGTTTATTTAACTAAGGGTTGAATTCACCAATCTTTCCTTGTGGGATCTTTTTGTGAAAAGTTCCACATTGAAAGATGAGTGAAATTCACAAGGCATACTTCCTTATAAATATTCATGGCATGGCTTGAGAATTCTTTGCTTGAGTGGGAGTTAGAAAGAGCATTCCATATTTTTGGGAAAACTCTTAAACTCTAATAACACTCGGGTTTTGGTCGGACCTTGCTAACTCCAAGGTAGCGGACCTTAAAGTCGTGTTCGTCCTTTGTGGGTGGATACCGTCGGAGGCGCGGCGCTTGACGTGCTCGTAGCTTTCAAGTAAGAGCCCCGGTTTTTCGGGCGAAGCTCGCTTCGAGGGTAAGATTCGTTATCTTTTCTTTGTGATTATTTATTTATGCTTTATGATTTTAATTATTGCGAGTGGTTCCTCGGGTCGGGGTTGTTTCCGCGGTGAGTTGGACTCACCAAACCCCAACACTAAAAATGTATGATTAAAACCCAAGAAATTATACACAAATTATATTCAACATCACATATCAACACATTCCAAATGCATGATTCCAAAGGTCCTTATCGCTCCAACCTAACCCATCATTGGAAGTGTTTATTCCCACTAGCAAATGGTTTACAACTTTTTGTTCCTAAGTGTAGGGAAAATTTCAAGCATTATCCCAAACTTGAGCCCCACTGTGATCATACACTTAAGCATGGTGGCGTCCAAAAGGAAGGAAGCTAGAGTAAAAGAGTAGCCAACAAGTTTTAGGAACTTGTAAACCATTCACAAGGTGAAGGTTACACCCCTTAACGATAAAGGAGATCGTTAACTCCAATAGGTCTGGAACCATGACTAGAAGTTCGGGGATAAAGGTATGAATCCAATCTAAAAGAGAAAGAACCCGCCCTAATTATAGGCCTCTACTTTATTCTACTCGTATTCATGTGCGCTTTCTAACTAACATGCAATCAATAGATTAACCCTAAACCTGTTTAATCTATGTTGGTTGGAAATTAATGCACAAATAAATCTATTATTGGCGTTCACTTGAATTATAATCAAATTAACCTTAAAACAAGATTATTAATTATCTTATTAAGTGTGATTACAAGTACGAATTCCCTTTAAACATGCATAAAAGGCGCGATCAAGTAATAACAATAAATAAGCATCAAGCAACATAATCATCATAGTAATAATAATAATCATAATAAAAATTAGAAAAAATGGAAACTAATAATCCCATCTTTGGGTTTTTTGCTCAAAACAATCCCACCTTTTCGAAATCTGGAAACAATCCCACCTTTGACCCACATCTGCTCAAAACAAGCCTTCTTATCCATAGCCTGTTTAACCAGTTATTTTTTTATTTATTTTTTTTTTCCTTTAAGCTTTCCTCTCTAACCTCTTTAATGGCAGCTCCACCATTATCACCACCCCCTCCATAACTAACACCACCACATACACCACCACCTAACCTAAACTCTGTAGAAGAACCCCCACCCAACCCCGCTTGGTCCAACAGCCCCCCACCCAACCCCCTACCCAACCCCGAATCCTCATAACTCCCACCCAAAAATCCGACCCCTACCTCCACCACGTACTCCCAAGTCCTAAACATACCCCAGGCCACCAAATCGGCAAATCCCATCCAACCCACGCAAAACGCTAACCCCTTTCACCCAGCATCCTATGAAACACCACGCAACTTGAACTCCCACCCTCACAATCTCACATCCCACCTCTAACAAAAAACGAACCTTATTAAGACATTTAAATGTGGAAGATTGAGAAAGCTTACTTGCCACTTTAATGGAGACTAATGCATTGTACACTTAAGTGGGTTTAATTTTCTCCAGTAAGTGATGGTGGTTGGGCCCGGCGGTGGCTGGTTCGGCGAAGGGACGAGGGTTGTGGCAGGGGAGGGAAGGGGATAGAGGGTTTTTTTTTTAATTTCTTTATTTGTTTTTTAAACTAACAAATAAAACCAATCAGATGGTGACATGTGGCAAGTCACCTTCTGAAATAGGTTACCAATTTCACAAATCGGTAAAAGGCTTGTTTTGAGCAGATGGGGGGTTAAAGGTGGGATTGTTTCCAGATTTCAAAAAGGTGGGATTATTTTTAGCAAAAATGGCAAAGGTGGGATTATTAGTTTCCATTTTTCCTAAAAATTATCATGTTAAAGCATAATATTAATAGCAAGATCCTGGGCACGATACTAACATGATTAATAAAAAACCCTAGCATGTCATTAAGCAATAAAAATCAAAGCTTTACCCCTAATATGATACTAACATGCTATTAGGAAAAAATAGGAAGCATCATAATTGTTTTGGGTGTTTTTGTCCCTCGGGAGAGTTACAACACGAAGACTGATCCGAGGTTAGCTATACCTGCAAAACAAACGGAGACACCAGTTGAGTGGTGCTCCGCCTCCGACGCACAAGTTAGAAACTTGAAGGGAGAAAAAAGGTGCGGAAATTTAGGTAGGGATCTGCTCGGATTCCAAGCTCAGGATGTCTCTATCAAAGAGTAAATGTGTAATAAATGATAAAACGTGCCCTCAGAAAGAGGGAGATCTCCCTATTTATAGGGTCTTTGGGATTTGTGCCCCTGATTAGGTCACTGTACCCTAATCAGTGGTGGGCTGCGCCGCTTTGTGGCTTTCTCGGGATTTGGGCCTGAAGGCCGCCTTTTTCCCTTAATTTCTGGAGTGACACGTGTCAAGCAGGGATTGGTCCACTTTGGGCCATCCTGGGGCTGACACGTGTCATCCTCTGATTGGACCACGTGGCGGGGTAAAATTACCCTAAACATTTGCCCCTCACAGATGTGACGTGGCACGCCACGTGGCATCTGTGACACATGTCACGCTCCGGTTGGTGGTAATTTTACCATTAAAGAGTAACCGTTCACCTTCCGAGTAAATTACGGAAATGCCCCCGTATTTACCCTCTATATATAGCCGTTTTACCCTCATAATTTTGTACGTTTACAAAAAATCTTCTCGAGAGAAAACTTAGAGAGCAGAAGTCATCCGCTTGAGTCAGACGCGAGTAAGAAAGTTTGTTCTCCATCAACCCAGCCGGACCCGCCTTCCTTCAGATACCACATCCAAAGGTACCGTCTCTGTCTCTCTCAGCTCTTTTTCTTTTTTCACCGCTTGTACATATTTCTTGCAATAAATGGATGCATCACCAACACACACGGCACAGCCTAGGTTAGAGTCCAGCCGGTCACCAGGGACGGCTGAGTCTAGGACTGGGAGTGCCATCTCGGGGTGTTGGGACCACCATTTGCCTTGGATTCCGACCAGTTATGTGTCTGTGCAGGACACCATGGCTCGGACAATGCAGACGACAACTGATCCAAATTACAAGAGCGAAGGCTCAGGCGACCAAACGCCTGAGGGAGAAACGTCTGGTCAGGGAGGCCAGACGGCTCTGGAGAGATCCCCTCCGCGCGCCCCTTCAACTCCTGCTGATTCCTTCTTGGAGGAATGTGACCAAGGCGGCGACGAGGCCGTCTCTGCCCCCTTGAGTCAAAGTGAGGAGGAGACGGAGAGCGACAGCTCCGCCTCTACCTCTGAGAGCAGTGATGATTTACCCCCGCTTCCGGATAGCGAGGAGGAAGAAAGGAAAAAGTGGAGTGAGAAGGATGATCCCTTCAAAATCCACGTCTCCTCCAAGGACCGGATCCAAATGGAGGAAAACTTGAAGAATTTTACTAAAATGCACCCGCTAGGAGACGGGTATAGGATCCGGGTGCCGCTTGAGAATGGCACCATCGCCTGGGAGGACGATCAAGAGAACGCCAACAACTACTTTGGCTGTTATGAGGCGACGTTCAAGGCTGGTCTCCGCTTTTCCCCTCACCAGGCGATGAAGGCAATTTTGAGAGGCTACGACCTCGGAGTCTGGCAACTTTCCCCCAACTCTTGGACAAACATTCTGGGGTATGTTGCCGCCTTCGAGTTCTAGGGGCTTAACCCCGGCTGGGAGGCTTTTGCTAGTATGCATTATCTTAGCAGAAGCCCAGGCGGCTGGAGGGCGTGGTACACTCTAACCACACAGCCCCAATATATGATGACCTTGGACAAGGTCTCGAAATTCGACGGCTGGAAGCACAGGTTCTACCTGATGTCAGCTCCAACCAGACGGGAGAATTATGAATTCCGTCTGTACAATAAGAAGCCCGACTTGCTGGGCCGGAAGTGTGCTCTTCCCCGGATCCCAGAGGAAGACTTTGACAAGATTATTGAGGCAGACTTTTTTGGCCTCACAGACGCGACCTTGTCAATCGGGGAAACAATAAAAGTCCCCAAGAACTGGATCCCCAAGAGCACCCGGTTCAGGGACGAGTGCTTCCTAGCCGCCTGCGGGCTAGGGCACATGTTTACCAAACGTATGCGCCTGAGTTTATATTCGTCTGTAGTATTTTTCTATCGAAATTGTTTTATGATATTGACCAACTTCCTTTTTGCAGATGAAGCATTAAACATGTTGCAGACGGAGAAAACTCCCAAGCGATCCTCTGCCGTCATCCGCAAAGAGCTTGCGGAGAAAGCTGCGGCTGAGGTCAAAGCCAAGGTAATAAACGCCTGACCCTTTCGTTAATTGGTCTTAGCAATTATTTTTCCCCGGATGCTAACTTTAACTTGGTTATTTTCACAGGGGGGAGAGGTTGGAAAGACGTTTGAGAAACAACTCAAACGGGCTAGGGAGGAGACCCCCGCCGTTCTTAACAAAATCAAAAAATCCACCTCTGCGTCAACTCCTAGCGCCTCAGCCGGGCATCAGCAGATGCGGATAGCGGGGCGGAATGAGAAGGTAGGCGGCAGCCTAGGCCTCAGCCTCGTTAACCCCGTAACCGCGACCGGGGGGGTTCTCCACGCCTGCAAGCGGTTCCTGCTTGGCTGGCTCTGAAGGTAAGAACCCTTTTGAATCCCCGCTTGAGCTGGGGTGGCCTTTGCGAGTGAAATCCCACTCTCAACAGACGTCATCTTCAGACGACCGGCAACAAATAGGTGCTGCCTTAGTTTCGCACTCATCACGTACTGATTGTGGTGCAGATTAATCTCCCCGCTGGCCAGACGTCCAGAAGCATGCCAAGGCCATCCTGGAAGCCGTCTGGAAGAGGGATAAAGACAGTATCCCTGGGATAGAGACGTTAAATCTTGAACGCATTCTATCCCTTCTGGCTGAGGTAAGAAACTTGCCAATTCAATTTCATTTTTTTTTCGTTTATCCCGCCTGCAATACTTATACCGCCTGCTTTTTTGCAGGCCATGCTGCGGGTGGACGAGCTCAAACGTCCTTATTCCCGCAAACGGGAAGAGGTAAAAAGGGCCAAGAAATCCGCCCTAGACGCTGACAATATTGCTTTACACTCCACTATCGTAAATAAACTTGAAACTAAAGCAATCATAATGACACAGGCGTCTAGAATCCAGCAGCTGGAGGCGGATCTGGAGACGGCCAAACAGCGGGCGACTGATGCTGAGACGGCCCGGAAGGAGGCGGAGGAGGCCCAGAAGAAGGCTGCTGAGCGTGCCAAAAAGGCTGATGAGGCGCTCAAAAAGGCCCAGGCGGACCTTGGCAATCTTCAGGGTGTTTCTGAAGAGAACACCAACCTGAAGACCAAGGTTCAAAAACTGGAGAAGGAGGCCGCTCAGGCTCAGAAGAACTTTGCAGCAACCCTGGAGGCGGAGCAAAACCGCATTGTTGCTGAAAGTGACGCTGATAATGACGCCTGGATGAAGATCGCCTGGGTTGCCCTGTATCCGGACGCGGGTTATGGCGTCTGGGGACTGGATCACAAGTACGCCGAGGACGTGGTGTACCTGAGAGAGAAGGGTGATCCAGAGCCTGAGTCCTTCGACGCCAGGGCTAATGCCAACAATGTGCCCCTCGTGCCTGAGCTACCTGGTCCGGGTGAAGCGCAAGAGATTTCCTCAGATGGTGAGGAAGAGGACCAGGAAGAGCTGCCTGCAAGCCAGAAGTGACTTTTCAGCGGCAGTATGCCAATCTCTGTTTTTTTTGTCTTTTTCTTTTATTCAGCGGCAGTATGCCAAAACTTGTTTTTCTGGCATGCGTGCCGAGTATATTTGTATTTACCGGCTGAGGAGCCGGGTTAATTAACAATTTCTCTTTCTCCCGGACGGGGTCCGGTTAACACTTTAATCCACTTCAACCGTTTGGTTGGGTGGACTTTAATCCACTGCACCGACTGAGTCGGTTTTGATCATTTTGCGTTTGAATTTTAATTTCGCAAATTTTAATTTTTCATTTTTGCCTAACTTATAAAAAGCATGCGACGATTTTTGCCTAACTAATCAATAGTCTGGCTGTCCTTGCCCCTGGACGGCTGTGTGATTGGTTTCAAATGGAGTTGGTTGATTGACTTGAAAACGTCTGATGATGTAAAGAGCATGATATGTTTGCAAGTCAATCAATCACAATAGTGATTGCCCCAAACCAAGTGCACAGCCGTACACCAACAGGCGTTCCAGTCACTACCCAGACGGTGTTTATCCGTCCTGGTAGAGATTTCATAGCCATCGAACGACTCCTTTGCCCCAATTGAGGTAGGAATTGCAATTTTGGAATAACCCAAGTGAGACCTTCAGCCGGTGACCGATTGATGCCCTAGGGCATCCGGTATTCGGCAACTTGATCATTCTTCACAGGTCATTTTGGTCAGACGGCTATGAGTTGACCAATTAGGTCGTTCAATCTTTGTCGTCTGCATGGGTACGTGGAACCGACAAATAGTCTGTTCTCTGCGACGATTGCACCTGGAGGGGTGTCGCCGGACGCCTTTGTCCATGTTGGGACATGCGATTTTATAAAATGAGCAACCATCCGGCCATTTTAGCCTCTGGTCTTCTTTGAGACCGGTTGTATAGCCACTAAACGTTTTTGTGCTTAGTTTTTAGTCGAAGTATTAAATTTACACTAAGTATCGAACTTAGTTGTTTAAACAAACGAGTCTGTCTGGATATTACCCAGACGGACAAGCAATTATTTAATCTTACCAGGTATCAAACTTGGTTAGGTAAATGAAAAATTCGTCTGAGTATTACCCAGGCGGATAATCAAACTTAGTTAAATGAACAAAGTATCAAACTTAAATAAACAAGAGATCCGAATATCCGAGTATTACCCAGGCGGTCAAACAAATGTAACCTTTACTAAGTATCGAACTTAGTTAGGTAAATGAAAAATCCGTCTGGGTATTACCCGGATGGGTAATCAAACAATAACTCAATTTTGCAAACAAAGTCTGAATCTTCATTAATTGACTCACTGTTTACAAAAAGTTTACATTCTCAGAAGTAGTACTTTTTTAGATTGTCTACATTCCAAGTTCTAGGCAGGCGCCTGCCGTCTGGAGTTTCCAGACGGTAGGTGCCGTCTCTCACTTCCTCATAGATCCGGTAGGGGCCTTCCCAATTTGGGGTTAGCTTTCCCAGCTCATTGGCCCTACCGGTTGCCTCCATTTTTCGTAACACTAAGTCGTCAACTTTCAAGGGACGCTTGTGTACTTTTTTGTTGTAGGCTCTAGTCATTCTCAGACGGTAAATCTCATGACGCAAGGCGGCATTGCCCCTGCGTTCTGGGAGTTAATCCAATGCCAGGCGCATTGCTTCCCAGTTTGCCTCTTCATCATATAGCATGACTCTGAGAGTCGGCTCGTAATGTTCAATGGGCAAGACGGCTTCAGCACCGTAAACCATGAGAAATGGGGTTTCACCGATTGCTCCTTTTGCTGTTGTCCGGATGGCCCATAGGACATGGATTAGTTCTTCTGCCCATAAGCCACCGGCTCTTTCTATTTTCTTCTTAATGCCGTCTGAGATGAGTTTATTGAAGGCTTCAACTTGGCCGTTTGCTTGGGGCCGGCCAACAGATGCAAAATAGCTTGAGATCCCCTGATCTCCCAACCAAGTTTTTAGCTGAGGCGTCTCAAACTGAGGACCATTATCAAACACCATAGACATAGGTACCCCATACCGGGTGATAATGTTCTTCCAAATGAAGGAAATTACGTTTGAGTTCTTGATGTTTTTAACCGCCTCGGCCTCCACCCACTTGGTGAAATAATCCACAGCCACCAAGATGTAGCGCTTTCCGCCTGGAGCAGGCGTGTAAGGACCTAGAATGTCCATGCCCCATTTTCAAAATGGGATTGGGCTGTGGATGGCCGTCAGTTAGTAGCCGGACGGTGAATGAGTTTGCCAAATTTTTGGCACTTGTCACATTTCTTCACCAACTCCTTGGCGTCTGCCTCAAGAGTGGGCCAAAAATAATGTCGTCTGGCTCTGACGGCTAGGGACTTGCCGCCTATGTGGGAGGCGCAGAATCCCGCATGCAGGTCTTCGAGGACTTCCTTCCCCTTTTCAGGGGTGACACACTTCAACAGAGGTTTAAGAAAACCCGCGTTGAAGAGTTCTCCATTTTTCAACTCGAATCTTGTAGCTTGCTTTTTCAGGACGGCTGCTTCCTGTGGCGAATCAGGAAGTGTACCGTCTGAGAGGTAGGCCCGAATGCCATTCATCCAGGTAGAGTTTCGGTCCAGAATTCCAATGGGATCCTCATAGATGCTTCTCTTTTCAAGAACTTCCCAAAAGACTGACCGAGGCGTATCATGGCAGGCGGAAGATGCCAGCTTTGACAATGCATCCGCCTGGTTGTTTTCCGACCTAGGCACTTGACTCAGCCGGAATTCCTCAAGTGCCTTGGTCTCTTCTTTGACTGCCTGAAGATATTTAATCATAGCCGGATGAGTAGCCTCGTAGCTTCCCTCATACTGGCTAACAACCAATTGAGAATCAGAGTAGGCGTCAATTTTCATGGCCCCTGCCGCCTTACACATGCGAATGCCGGCTAGCAGGGCTTCATATTCCGCCTCATTGTTAGAGGCTTGAAATTTGAAGCGTAGTGCATACTCAAATCTGTCCCCTTCAGGAGACTCGTAAATTACACCTGCACCACAACCGTTCTTAGTAGAGCTCCCGTCTACATACACTTTCCAATCCTGATCAAGATTATCCGGAGCCACCGGACGGGTCATTTCAACAATGAAGTCGGCAAACACCTGACCTTTCACTGCCTTTCTTGGTTCGTAAGTGTAGACACCCATTTGTGTCTCCCCAAAACCAAACCCAGTGATGAGTACCTTTCACGTCGAATCATAATTGAATGAAACGAAAGTGTGGAAAGGTCTAGTGTTGCGGAAAGTTTTATTTCTTTTCTTTTCTTTTCTCTTCTCTCTGTTTTTGAAAACTTTATTTTAAGAAAACATCCAATCCAGTTTGGTTGGTCCATGATATGGGTCCAATAGTGGTGTAGTTGGATGGGGCTTGCAAAGACCTTTCCAATTATATATTATAAGCCCAATTCCGATGAATATTGAGGAATTTATGGCCAATTTACTAAACTGAGCCCGGTTTGAGTTTTAAGTACGGCCCAATGATCTAGGGGAGGGCCTAATATGATTTATCATTCCTAATGCAATTAGGAATGGTTTTGGTCTTCTAGAACATTCTAGAAGGTTTTATCATTCTTAATTCAATTAGGATTCTTCAGAGTTTTAATTAGATCAAATAGCATTTTCGACTGAAATTATATTATTTTATCTTCCTGTACAATAAAATTATCAGATTTTCGAAAACGCGTTAAAATTCGGTTTGGCGTCCAACTCCAGGCCTTGGCGTCTGGAACCAGGATTGGCGCCAGACGCCAGCCATTGGCGCCTGGCGCTAGCCACTGGTCCTGGCGCCAATGAGCCAGGGCTGGCGCCAAGTTGGTTTTTCGATCTTCAGACTCTGTTTTGATAAATTATCTTTTTTGGATGTTTTTCTCTATAAATATCGTATCGAAAACTCCGTTTTGATGGACAGATTATCAATATTCATTCACCATTCAATCATCTACATCTATTATTCACCAATAATTATTTTATTCTGAAGTTTTAATAAACTCCGTTTTCATTCATCATCTACAATCATTAATCGTCAACAATTACTTTATGAATCATTGATCTTTTAGCATTCTTTATAAACTTTTCTCTTTAATACAAAATTCCGCATTCACAAGATCTTGATACACCTAGCCATATTCGAAGTTGCCTTCGCCCTAGACGTGAAAGGTTTAATTTCTGAGGGTTTGGTCCCAAATCTCTATTTCAATTATTTAATTTAATTGTTTTGATTATTATTTTTCCTTGAAGTTACTAACGCGTGTATTTTGTAATTAGAAAGAGGTACGAGGCATCCAAGTAAGTATTTTATTGGTTTAATTTATTTATGATGTAGATATCACGCTTAGATTGTTATTTATGGTTCCTAGTATCATGTCTAGGGTGTTTTTAATATCAAGTATGATTTAAAAGTATGATGCTTCCTATGTTCTTTCTAATGTTTATGACTATTTATTATGTTGCTTGATATGCATATTATTTTATATTGTTTTTGCTTGATCACCTTTTATTGCAAGTTAAAGGGAATTGGTATTTGCAATCACGCTTGATAAGATAATTAATAATCATGTTTAGGGTTAATGTGATTATAATTCAAGTGATCGCCAATAATAGTTTATTTGTGCATTAATGTTCAACCAACATAGATTAAACAGGTTTAGGGTTAAACCTATTGATTATATGTTAGTCAGAAAGCGCACATGAATACGAGCAGAATAAAGTAGAGGCCTATTATTAGGGCAGGTTCAATCTCTTTTAGGTTGGATTTGTACCATCATCCCCGGACCCTTATTTGGTTCATGACCTTATGGATTTGACGATCTCTTGGATCGTTAAGGGGTGTAACCTTCACCTCGTGAACGGTTTACAAGTTCCTAAAAAACTTGTTGGCGACTCTTTTGCTCTATATTCTTCCCTTTTGGACGCCACCGTACTTTAGTGTATGATCACAGTGGGGTTCAAGCTAGTGGGATTAAATAAGGCTTGAAACTATTCCCTACAGTTTTTGGCGACTCCACTGGGGAGGATTTCTATTTTAATTCCTGAATTTGTTTCGGCAATGATTTAGAATGAGTGGATGAGACTCGAAAAGTTCTAAGTATTTCATGTGCGTAATTTTCATTAACATTATTGTCATATGCATAAAAAGGTTCTCATTGGAAAGACCATCCGTAATGAGTCAAAAAACATAGGATTTTACACGTAGGAAATTTGAGAAACGTCTTTCACAACTAGGACTGAAATAACACCGCGCGAAACTGGATGATTTTATTGAGCACAGAAAGCTGCTGAGGCATGTGGGAAGTAGCGTCAGGGGCCAGAGCTTGGCGCCACACTTTTTGCCGTAGCGCCAGACGCCAGTATTGGCGCCAGGCGCTACAGTTAAAAGTTGGCGCCAGTCTCTGTTTGCTGGCGCCAATTTCCCCCAATACCGAGCCAGAAATATGCGTTCTTATTTCGACCGGTTTTTCGTATTGTTTGCTCGATCCTACTTCCTGATTGAATTTTTTCTCACTTTTCTGAAACCCATATGTGTTCTACATATGGACATAACCCTCTGGGAATTCATGCTCTATCTACCCGATTGAACGCTCTTGGCAATAAAGGGTACATCTGAGAGGTTGAATTCACCAAACCATGGAAGTGAGTTTTTTCTAAAAAACTCGCGGTGTTCTATCCACACGCGTTAACCCTTCACGGTTAGGCTTCTACGCGGTGCATCTGAACAATTAACCATGGACCCTGTTTGACTAAACTATATCCCGAACTTTAGAGAACTAGAGCCATGGTTAGGTTGCGAACTCATTGCATCATATTGTGCTTACTTGCCTAATTGTGCATTATTTGTTGTGCATATATATTCTATGCTCCTCCTAACCGTTTGTTGATTTGTGTTGAGATTATAATTAATGACTTAAAGAACTTTGCCTAATTGATTAATTAATTAATTAATTCGAGTCAATAAAGTTTTTTCTTCTTTTAATCAGAATTGACCTAGTACGACTTTAGGCATACCCAGTTGACTAATAATATCGAAAACAGTCCCAGACCGAGGCTCCAATATTGGTGCCAAAATCTGGGCTGTAGCGCCACTTTATGGTGTGTAGCGCCAGACATTTACTAAAAAGTCTGGCGCCAACCACCATATTGTGACGCCAGTCCTGTCGCTTGGCCGACAGTTCGGATTATTTGTCGAGTCATCACCTAATGTCTAATTAGTCTGTTTCCTGTTTAATTCGGTTAATTTTGCTGGCAATAATGCTTAATTGAATCAATATTCAAGTTTAGGCACTAAGTCCAATGGTCTTACACAAGAGTCCAAGCATGTCACTTACACTCAATACACACACTAATACACATGTCTTGACCATGATCAAGGGAGTCTTGGTGCGCGCGTTATTTTTTCGTCATTTTTTTTAGGGGGGTAAGTCGGATATTAATCCTCCAATAAATAATAGTACTTAAGTTCCCTAAACACATGTACATTATTGCTCCCTAAAAATATGCATACTTTTTGCATACTTTTTTTTAATAAAAGCCATAAAGTCAAACTGATTCGAGTTAAGTAATTAAAACGCAAACTGGCTTAATTTACAGCGCGTGGTCAAGAAAGGAAGGACGATTAATCAAAGATAACCTCTTTGTACAAGTCCAACTTTTTGACAAACCTATAGCTCGCAAGAGGAAAGCAAGAGTTATAATGGCAACTCAGGAAGAAGTTAATGATCTCAAGAACCAACTGGCTACTGTAATTGAGACACTAAAGCTTCTCGCACTTAAGATCGAGGATCCCGCGAAGCAACAACAAATGGACCTCATGCAAGAAAGCCTAAGTAAGTTGTCCAGCGACTACAAATTTCAGGAACTCACATCCCAAGGGGTCTCGGTGGATAAAGATCTTCTTCCGCAGAAGTTCAGTGCCAACGACATCCCAAAGTTTAGGGCAATCGACAACCCCTACTTCCATCTAAGGGCATTTGAAACAATAATGAGTATCAAGGGTATCGATAAGAAAATTTTCCCTTCTTTGTTTTTGCTATCTCTCGAGACCGTTTGCCAACAATGGTTCTTTTCTCTTGAAAAAGAAAAGACCTCTACTTGGGAATCCATAGCAAACGCTTTCGTCGATAGGTACAAATGCAATGTTCAAGTCGAAACTGACCATAGAGAACTTGAAATTCTCAAGCAGAAGGAGAATAAAGGCTTCACATCTTTCTTTAACAAGTGGAGAGAAACCTCAGCTAAAATGATTGAGGTACCAAGTGAAAAAGAGTCTGTGAGATTGTTCATTAAAAATCTCCAAGAAAAATATTCAAAACATCTTAAATATCAAAATAACCTTCATACCTTTAAGGCTGTTTATGATATTGGGATTAATATTGAAGATGACTTAGCTAAATCTAAAGCTGCCAACAATAACTCCAACAGTGGCTGGAAAGGAAAGAAGAACGACAATCCTTCTTCTTCCAAAATCGCCCACTCAAATAATGTTAGCACCTTTAATCTGGGAGAAGTCCTCGCCATGAACAACCAAGGACAAAAGAAACTGTTTAGGAGAAACTTCACTCCTATTGGCATGAGTTATGACACCGCGTTTGATCGGCTAAACGCAAAAGGTCTTATAACCCCCATTGGACCATTTGGAGATCCACCAGTCGAGAAGAGGTCGCCTAATTGGAACCCCAATGCACATTGCAAATATCATCAAGGTAGGGGCCATTCCACTGAAAGCTGTTGGAAGCTTAAGGAAGCTATACAAGACCTGATTGACAGTAATAAGCTGCCGTTGCCTCCTGCCAGTAAGAAACCGAGTATTGACAATGCACCTCTAGCTCACACATTGGCTATCTCTAATGAAGAAGGCGAAGTTGACCCCTCATCTCTCATTAAGCCTGTCAAAGTAATCAACGTCGAAGAAGAAGAAGAAGAAGAAGAGACCTTTTTCGATGTCGAAGATAATCTTCCAAAACCAGCAAATGAGGTAGAAATACGAATACTCACACTATATCTGAAGGAGACATCGCAACTGTTACATGAAACTCTCAAAATTCTGAATGAACTTCGCAAGGAATATGATCAAGAACCTAAGAGAGAATTCACACCAGTAAAAACAACTTATGAGGCAAAACACTTTCCCTTACAAGTCACCGAAAGACCCAAGAAGAACAATAAAGTTTATACTCCAATTGGGATCCCGTATGCACAAATGTTTAAAATGATCTCCGAGGGTGACAAAGTCAAACCTCTCGAACCGAGACCGTTTGAATCATTAAAAAGAACAGATAGATATTACTGTCAATACCATCAGTCAGGAGGACATACCATAGAAAACTTCTTCAAATTCAAGGATTTGGTGCAGAAAATGATTGATAGAAAAGAATTAGTTCAAGTTCAACAAGAAGAGGATATAAATGTTAATGGAGTATGGGACAGTGATGAAGAAGATGTCTATCTAAAAGACATATTAGAACCTTCACCTTCCATATCATACACCACGGACGACATTTGGGCTGAAGAAGATTCATCAATAGACGTCCTCACAAGATCCGGGAGAATACAACCTCCTGTTTCAACACAACCCATGCCTACCGTAAAACAAGTTCCCATGCCTATCATCGAAGACAATGACATCGTTAAACAATTCAAGAAGACAAAAGTTTAGATGAATGTATGGAAGCTTCTAGCAACATCTCGAGAACATAGGTTGGCTGTGATGAATGCCTTGGATAAAATCGGGATAGATTCTGACACCACTCCTGAGGGACTAGCTAACTTCCTCACGAGTGATCTCCCTAGTCCAATTAATCTAATCACCTTCTCTGATAAAGATTTACCCCCGAAAGGTGACAAGCACTACAAAGCGTTAAACCTCACAGTAGTCTGCAAAAGAATGAATGTTCCCATGACTCTTGTAGACAATGGATCGGCTATTAACGTCTGTCCATTTAGGACTGCGAGGATGCTCGGCATAAAGGATGCGGATTTAACTCCGTCCACACAACGAATAAGAGCTTACGATAATACTCGACGTCAAGCTCTTGGCAAAATAACCCTAAATGTGACGGCAGGAGCAATAGAACATGCTACTACTTTTCAAGTGGTAGACATCAAAGCCTCATTCAATCTGTTGTTAGGACGCCCTTGGCTCCATGATCTAAAGGCCGTCCCTTCATCTCTCCACCAACAAGTGAAAGCTATAGTTGGAGGAATCCCCATCACTATTGATGCTTCACCAATGAGGATCAAGTCAATAGAGAATTTAATCATCAACGTGGAGCACGACGAAGATGATGAAGACCTATGGGGCTTTAACAAAGAAGTCTCCTTAATCCAAGAGGATGAAAGGACATCTCTTTGCCACGACCCCCATTCCAACATGATTATCAACACTATGCTAAAGAAACAAGGACATTTCCCTGGGATGACCTTAGGAAAGAAGAAGGGGATAGCAAAATCGATAGAGTCACCTGGCCTCCCTAAACTAGATACTTTCGGACTTGGTTTCGAACCGACTCGGAAAGATCTCAAGCGAGCCCAGGACAAATTAAAAGCACGTAGGGACGCTCGCATTCAAAAGAAAGCAATTCCAATGGATCAGTACCCTCTTACGCTTAATGGTCAGTTTATAAAAGAAGGAGAGGACTATCCATGCCATGAATTTCCCGAACCATTTGTTGTAAATGGTATACGACAACCAGGATTCGAGATTTTCTTGGATTGCTACTTCACTGATGAAATCCCAACTCCCGTCCATAAGAAGAAAGCGCCTCCATGCTTTGACTTTAACGTCATGGGATTACTGTTTGGGCGAGAAAAGAATGAGGCAGTTTATGAGGAAGACAACTCCTCACTCATTCAAACGGTCCTACAAAGCGAAAACTTCGACCCCTCAAAGCTAATTACTCCAGCTGAAGGATTATTGCAAGGGTGGCGCAAGACTATCAAGGGGACTACTCCGAGTGGAAGGAAGATATCAATCACGACAGAATCTTCTAAGTCTTTAGCTATAACGCCTTCCCTTCCTATTTCTTCTCCTAGGATAATTAGTGATCCAGTCCCTGAGGACATATCACTCTTTGATGTAATGATCTCAGAGTATAATAATATCGCTCATTCTCCTTACTTCTCGTGTTCTTCCCTAACCCAAGATGACGAACATTGCTTAGCTAACGGTGGAAAAGATAAAGAATTTATTAAAGCAATGGAAACACTTGAAAAGAAAACACCAGTAATTGAAGAGACTGAAACAGTTGACATCTCAAATGATTCAACTCATAAAAGAGAAGTTAAAATCGGACTAACATTGAATAAACAAGAAAGAACTGATTTAATTAATTTGCTTAAAGAATTTATCGATGTATTTGCTTGGTCATATGAAGATATGCCAGGCATTAACAGAGAAATAGCTCAACACACTATACCATTAATTCCAGGAATGAAACCTGTAAAACAAAAGTTACGTCGAATGAAACCCGACGTAGCACTTAAGATAAAAGAAGAAGTTCAAAAACAAATAACTGCAGGTTTCATCAAGGTATCCAAATACCCCGAATGGGTCGCTAACGTCGTCCCAGTTCCTAAGAAAGACGGAAGGGTAAGGATGTGTGTCGACTATCGAGATCTAAATAAGGCAAGTCCAAAGGACGACTTCCCTTTGCCACACATCGATATTCTGGTAGACAACACAGCAAATCACGCGCTTCTCTCATTCATGGAAGGATACGAAGGGTACAATCAGATTCTCATGGCGGAAGAAGACATGGAGAAGACAACTTTTATCACACCATGGGGCATTTACTGTTACACGGTAATGCCATTTGGGTTGAAAAACGCAGGTGCTACTTACCAACGTGCAACAACTGCCTTGCTCCATGACATGATGCACAAAGAAGTCGAGGTATATGTAGACGACATGATTGTGAAATCAAAAGACCGTCCAGGCCATCAAGTAGCCTTAAGGAAATTTTTCGAAAGGCTAGAAAAATACAATATGAGGTTAAATCCCTCAAAATGCGCTTTTGGAGTCACATCAGGCAAGCTCTTGGGATACGTCATAAGCTCTAGAGGAATAGAGATAGATCCAACCAAGATTAAAGCAATCATGTTAATGCCACCGCCCAAGACCGAGAAACAGATTCGAGGATTCATTGGCCGGTTGCAATACATAAGTAGGTTCATATCAAAACTAACAACGATATGTGAACCAATCTTTAAAAAGCTCAAGAAGAATGTACCAGTAATATGGGATGACGAGTGTCAAAAAGCCTTTGACCGGATCAAAGCCTATCTCGCAAATCCTCCCGTATTAGCACTAGCACTTCCTGGAATACCTCTTAGGTTATATCTAACGGTTACCAAAGAGACAATGGGAGCCATGCTAGCACAAGAGGTAGAAAACAAAGAGAATGCAATCTATTACTTAAGTAAGAAGATGCTCGAATACGAAACACGCTATACACCACTTGAGAAATTGTGCCTCGCTTTGGTGTGGGCCACAACAAAGTTGAGACATTACATGTTGGTGCATACCGTTTTCGTGGTATCTCGATTGGATCCGCTCAAATACTTGTTCAAGAAATCAACTCTCAATGGACGTATTTCAAGATGGATAGTCAACTTAGCCCAGTTCGATGTGCGGTTTATGCCACAAAAAGCTATTAAAGGATCCGTGGTGTCAGACTTTCTGGCAGATTTCCCAATAGAAGACTCGACACCAATACAGGACAATGAATTTCCAGATGAAGATTTGATGGTCACCGAAGATGATACTTGGACCTTGTATTTTGACGGAGCCTCAAACAAAAAGGGATGTGGTGTCGGAGTGCTACTAGTATCACCTAAAGAAGAACACGTCCCAATCTCAATAAAGCTTGATTTCGACGTTACCAACAATGCTGCTGAATATGAAGCATGTGTGGTAGGCCTTGAAACAGCCCTGGCGTTGGGAGTAAAAAAGTTAAGGATATTTGGAGATTCCTCTCTAATCATCAATTAAATATCTAAAAGGTGGAAAGTTAGGAGCGAAAGCCTAGCCCCTTACCAAACTTATCTGGAAACTCTTACCGATCAGTTAGAGAAGGTAGAATACACATACTTACCTAGAGAAGAAAATCAATTTGCTGATGCCTTGGCAAGATTAGCCTCAATGGTTAGGATTCCCACGGATATCGAGCAAATGCTTCTAACTATCGAAAAAAGGCACAAACCAGCATATATACAGGCTATAGAAGATGACGACCCAGTCCAAGACGAAGATGAAGAACAAGAAGAAGAACCATGGTACACAGACGTTCTCAACTATGTCACCAATGGAGAATACCCTCCTCATGCTGACAAAAGAGCTAAGCGAGCCTTGAGACTTTTGGCTTCTCAATATGTACTCATAGACAACGAGCTACATAAAAGGGTACCTAAAGGTCGAGCCCTCCTATGCGTAGGGAAGGTGGATGCACAAAGAATAATGAGAATGGTCCACGAAGGAATCTGTGGAACTCATATAAATGGCAAAATGTTAGTCCAGAAAATAATGCGAGAAGGGTATTATTGGACTACCATGAATAGGGACTGCCATCAATATGTAAAAAGATGCCCTAAGTGTCAAATTTATGCCAATTTACAGCACGTTCCTCCATCTTTGCTCTACACCTACACATCACCATGGCCATTCTCTACATGGGGAATTGACATAATTGGCAAGATCGCTCCTCCAGGGACAGGAGGCCATGAATTTATTCTAGTAGCAATTGATTACTTTACAAAGTGGGTTGAAGCACAATCATATGCTAAACTCACCGCAAAACATGTAGCACTCTTTATCGAGAGAAATATCATTTGTCGATATGGAGTCCCACATGAAATGATAAGTGACGATGGAACTCACTTTCAAGACGAATGTGAAGAATTGCTACATAAATATGGTATCCAACATCATCATTCGTCCCCTTATAAGCAAACGGAGCAGTCGAGGCAGCTAATAAAAATTTAAAGACTATCATCGAGAAAATGACAGAAAATTATAAGGATTGGCCGGACAAGCTTCACTTTGCATTGTGGGGTTATCGCACGTCAATTCGTACGTCAACAGGAAATACACCATTTTCTTTGGTATATGGAATGGATGCCGTACAGCCTGTCGAACTAGAAATACCATCTCTACGTATTGCGCTAGAGAGTAAACTCGGTGAAACCGAATGGACTAGGGCACGATATGAAGAATTGATCCTACTCGATGAAAAACGACTAGAAGCCCTACATCACACTCAGTGGTATCAAACCCGTATGGCTAGACATTTTAATAAGAAGGTCAAGACAAGAAATATCAAAGTAGGAGATTTGGTATTAAAAGCGCTAAGAAAAAATGTTTTAGATCCAAGGGGAAAGTTTAGACCTAATTGGTCTGGCCCCTACATTGTCAAAACAATCCTGTCAGGTGGTGCAGCAAAATTAACTGACATGGATGGCAATGAATTCTCAAACATGACCAATCTTGACCAACTTAAAAAATACTACCCATAATTACTTGAGTAGGACACTCAAGAGAGCTACGTTCGGCCTGATTCCTTAAGAAAGGATACGTAGGCAACCCATTACGGGTGCAGCCACTTTATTTTTCGATATCTCCGCGTTCCAGAATCAACAAAAAGTCAACAAAAGTCGGAAAAGCAACTGGCGTCACAGAACAAAGCCTGGCGCCAGCAAAAAGCCATTAGCGCCAGACGACGGTATTGGCGCCTGGCGCCAGACCTCAATAGCTGGCGCCAATTCGCAATTATTGACGCCAATTCAGTAATAAAGTCTAGGCAAATTTCGGTGTTTTTCGGAAAATTTTCGACTTCCGTACTCGAAGAATTTCTGGAAAATCATTTTTTTCGGTTTTTCATTGCTTTAATAAAATAAGTTTAAAGTAACAATTTAATTGAAAGCTGAAATTTCATTAATAAAATAAAATTGCATTGTTAATGGAATTTAAATAAGGCTGAAATTAATTAACTCTAAATTAAGAATCTAATAAATCTAAAGCTAAGCAATGGTCTAGTCTTCCTTCTCCTTCTTTGCTCTTTTCCAATTCTTTTCTGCCTCCTCCTCTTCATCCATTACTTTAGCTAGTAGGCATCCTTTAGAGGACCTACATTCAATCTTAGAATAGATTGTTTCTCCTTCAACTAGCACCCCATGCTTCTTTTCCACCCAAGCCTTCTTGTCTATAACCTTCCTTTTCCCCTTGTCTTTAGTAGTATTCTTCTTCTTAGGCATTATAGGTGTCTTGAACTCAATTCTTGCACCTAAGCGTTCCTTGGCCGGCGTCACCCTGTCACCTAGACAATTCTTCACATCAGTTCTACCCTGATCAATTGAAGACTTTTTCAGCAACCACTTCTTTACATCATTAGGCAAAGAAGGGGGAACCTTTTGGGTAATCACTTCCCATAAAGGTCTAGCGCTCCAGTAAGTGTCAAATTTATCTACTTCTTGAGATATGGGATACTCATAGGGAGGACGAAGATCCCCAGAAGGAATATTTTGAAGCAAGCCATATTGTCTCTTTACTCTGCAGGGGTAATAATATGTCATGCGAGACAAGCTTGGAAGACGGCAGAAAGGTTGCTTGTTAACACCAACCATCCTTTTTATTTTCCACCATGGAATGACCCACTTGATAGTGAAATCACGTGATTCAAAGACTTTCTTCCACCCATGGCGCCCAATTTTAGGGATGCGCTTCTTTCTTCTCACAAAGCAAGTGGGCGTATAACTTTCAATGTCGTCCAGAGGGCTAATTAATCCTAGCCTTTCCATTAGCCACATCTAAAAAAAAAAAAAAAAAGTTAGGAATGCAAATAAATTAATATTACAATACAAAAATATATTTTTGATTTCTGTAATTAAAAATATTATTTTTCTACCTGTAATAAAATTGGAGAACCGCGAAGAGGTGCTTTTGGGTCCCATTTCAACTTATCTAGACTAATCATAGTCTCTCCAACTATTAAAGGCATTGGATTTCTCCCTGATTCAATTTGTTCAAGCACAGTGGTTATAATTGATTGACCCTCATTAATTTTACCACTACTAAGACAATATTGATTAAGCATGCAGAATAAGAACGCCCTTCTTCTATATATGTGAAAAGATTCAGAAAGCGGTTTATCAAAATAATAGCGTGCGAATTCTTTTAAGTTCACCACGTTGCCATCTACTATTTTTGATAAATCCCTTTCCTTCAAGTTAAAGAAGCGCTCAAAATCCTTATAGTAATATACATCTACTCTAGGGATTACTACCAAGTCTATTACAGGGAAGCCTAAAATAGCACCAAATTCCTCTGGCAAAGGGCTAATTTCATCATACCCTATTCTAAAACAATGTGTATCAATGTTCCAATATTCTAAAGCGGTATGTATGAAGTCTATGTCTAGATCTACCCCTTTAATGCCATATATTCCCCCCAAGTGAAATAAATTCAATTCTTTTCTTTCTCTTGCATTGAGAGATCGACACCATTCATGAGAATATTGGGTGAAGGTTTTAGTGGCTAAAGACATGATATTATTTTTTTTCTAAAGAGAAGAATAATTTTTTCGCTGGAATTATGTGAAGAATCGGCTGAGCAGGGGGCTATTTATGCACAAATTACGGGGAATTTCAATCTGCATGAAATACGGAGTCAGCGTCCATTGGCGTCAAAACCCCGATGTTGGCGTCACACATCTGCTATTGGTGCCACACGCTAGCAACAGCGCCTGGCGCCACGCGCCACAGGCTGGCGCCAGCTGGCGCCAAGTCAGCAGGACAGCCGCGAGTGCTCAGTTTGCGTTCTGATTTTAATTTAGAGTCGGTTAATGACTTTGTGGCCCCGTTTTAATTTCTTCTAAATATTTTTCTATCCTTTTATTAATTAATTAAATATATCAAATTTTTTTAATTAATTTTTATTTTCTCTCGATTTTATATTTAAAAATCAGCCTTTCTCTCCGTTTTATTTTTTCTTTTTTATTTTTTTTCTTTTTGGGGGAGAGAGTCGGATAATACCCTCCATTAATAATAAAAATGACGGAATTTTTGCGCAAAATTGTTATCACATCTGCACACACTAACATACACTAACATAATAATAGATAATACAGAACAAAGTGTCTAAATAACAAGTCAAAGGCAAAGTTCTATAAAAAGTCAAAATAAAATACATATACAGAAATAAACTACGGCGCCGGAGGACGTAGGCCCATCATGCCATAAAACTGCGCCGTCCGAGGAGTCACCCCTCCACCAGCTCCGGCCTCAGTACCACCTCTACCTCCTGATGAAGTGCGACGACGTCTCGAGCTAGAACTCGCCGGCTCTCTCCGCCCCTCAGGCCTCGTACGGGTGTGAGAAGCAATCGGCTGACCCTGCAAAAAGAATTAAATCAGAAACAAGGTGAAAACTGAAGCATAGTGCAGAAACAATAAGTAAAGAAAAGTTACCTTTCGGACAGCGTCGTCTCGACGACAGGTAGCCGCATTCCTCATCCGGACGAGTTGACTCCGGAAGGCATCAATGCATCGTGCCATAGCCGAAACCACCTCGCGTGAGAACTGTCAAGAAAAGTTAAGTCAGTAAAAATGCACGATAACTGAATACAAGATTCTGAATTAGAGCTAGACTTACTCTGGTTTGGTGACGAGGAATCGACCGCTCCACGAAGCGCTCGCCCTCAGGAGCCGGAGAAATCATCTCCTCGATCGGCCCGTACATCCCCTGGTAGTGGATGGACATACGGGGTGGCACAAACTCAGTGGGACCATCCTGATGGAACAGAAAGAATTCAGTAAAGTATTATTTGGGGGCTACTCAGCGAAAAACAAAAAGTTAAGAATCTTACCCTCACATCCTCGGCCGGCACGGGGGCTGGAGCTAACAAAGGAAGCAGCTCCTCAGCATAACTCCGCCCAAGGATCACATGGGACCGCCAAAGAGAACCAGGCTCCTCAACCATGCTCGACAACTCTCTGTCGTCGAACATGTGGCGTGGTGGAGGAGCAGGAACGACAAAGGCATCGGAAGAGTGCTGTCTAGCAACTCTCTCTCCTAAGTATGCAACCGCTCCGTAGGTCCCCAGAAAGTAACGGCGCTCAGCAGAGTACTGTGCAGTTAATCCAGGGACTGTCCAACCGCCCCATGGCCGGTATACTACCTCAGGTCCCTATAAAAATACCAATCGGGTAAGAACATGTCTAAAACGTCGCAGAAGAGCAAGATAAGCACCAAAAATCATACCGAGATGATCCGACTCCGGACACGTGCAGTAGACAGGTCCACATGGTGGCCGCCCCAAGAGGCGCTCACCGGATACCCTCTCGGCGATGGTCTCGCCGGCGCAATGGAAGGAAAGTATTCATAAAACCAAATCTACAAAAAAGCTAAAGCATGAGTGAATGCTACCTAAACATATAGGGCTAAACTTTATAGGGAATAACGTTTACCTCTACGACTTTCCAGAAAGCAGACAAAGCAACATTTGTCCTAAAGGACCGGTGGCGACACGAGTCCCTTAGTGCGCGAACGAAGTCAGTATAGGCCAAGCTGGCCCAGTCATAAGTCCTGATCCGCCGAAGATCGCGAACAGCAGGGAGATAGTAAAGCAACGCCCTACTACCCCTGTCAGGGGAGAATGTCCCTGACAACAACATCAGCACAAAAATGCGCACCCGCTGCTCTCGGGTGGTCGCATCGTCATCAAGAGCCGCTGCCAGCGTCGAGCGACGGATCCCTCTAGCACTGAACTTAGTCGTCTCGACCTCAGCTCGGGCCCGAATAGCAATCGGCCCCAGTAGTTCCTCGACCTTTGGAGAAAAGACGTCGATACCGCCGTCAAATGGCAGCGGCACAGAAGAGAACTCCAGTCCTGTGATGAGACTGAAGTCTGTAGGAGTGACCATCATCTCACCCCATGGAAAATGAAAGGTGTTGGTGGTGTCCCAAAAGAACTCCACCAGAGCGCGTACTACGTGGTGACCCCCGCTTCAGGCAACCATAGCCTCGGAGGTCTCAAACAGGGCAACCAATCCGCAAGACTCCCATAGGAGTCTCGTCTCTCGATCTCTGGCGATATGCATCCTATACAAATCGCCTAGGCCATCGCAGCCAGAGCCGTGATGTCGTGTCCTCCTAGGCTCGGTTCCCCATCTCACCCTCTCAGAAATGTGGTGGACAGGGGCAAAGAACAAGGTCTGCTCATCCCACTCTGGGAACTGACCAAGCGAAGTGGACGGTGTGGTGTCGTCCTCCACGGGCTTATGCTCCCGTCTAGTGTTTCGGGACCGTGAACCTGAGCCTCGTTGTCTAGCCATGCTACATTGTGCAGAATCATCATAAATCAAGGTTCTATAGTATCTAAAGGTTTGCCTAGCCACATGATACTATGTTCGCAAAAACAGAGTACGTAGTACTAAAACAGAGCACAAATTCAAATTGAGCATGACAGCATTTTTTCAAGCAATCAAACATTTTCTTGCAACACCATAATGATTATTGTGACAAATTGAACAAGAATTGCTAGTAAAAACATCAAGAACGAGTCACATTGTTTTTCACGACCTTAGGAGGTCCAACAATGGCGGATTGCTCATTTTTTTACCAAATTGAGTCAAACAAGTCTCAAATTACTCCCAAGGAAATATAAAAACATAAACAAGCAATTTCATGGCATAAAACTTGATAAACAAAGCAAATTGAGCATTATAAGTTTCGAATTCTCATGAAATTTGTGAATGAACATGCCAATAATTCATAAAAACCGGTGTGAGTTGGAGGAAAACTTACATAGATCTGGAATATGGATGAAAAGAGCTTTGATTTGCAACAAATTTGAGCGAATTCGGTTGAGAAACGAATGAGCAACGATCAATTGAAGTTTCGACTTCCTTCGAGCAGCGTTCGCAACAAACCAGAGCACGAAATGAACTGAAAACGGGAATTTAAAGTGATTCCCGTGCTGGCGCCAGTCCCTAGGCATTGGCGTCACATTCTGTGCTTGGCGCCAGACGCCAATTTCAGCGCATGGCGCTAATGCCATAAGTCTGGCGCTGATCGATTTTCAGCGACGCCAAAGCAGCCGGCCACCTTTTGGGGTAGTGCTAGCCTTCTGCAATATATTTTGGGTTCCTTGGTACGCCAGTTAGCCCCTCTAAGCATTTTGACATGATTAGGTAATCGGCTTGATTACATGAAGTGATCGACCTGATGAAAAGATCGTCTCACTAAGCTTACAGCGCCTAAGCATTGGCTCATTAGCAAAAAACACCGATATACAGGTTCATTAGCAAAGGGCATCGACATATAGGTTCAAGAGCAAAGAGCGCCGACGTACAGGCATAGCAAAAGGCAAGTTCAGGCAAACTTTTAGAGATCGACGGGCGTGGATCTTCGGTATTTTCCTTTGGGAGATTATCGCATCAACTGAGGATGACTTCAAGAGAAGATGTCTTCGACATCATTCCCTAGCTTGCGGAAAGTTGTCAAAACAACTGAAGGTAATTTCGGGCGAAATTGTCTTCGATCATAGTTCCTGAGGCATGGAAGATGATCATAATGCGGATGAGAATTATTTCAAGAGAAATAATTTTCGATGATATTCCCTTGGACGTGGAATATTATTATTGCGGAGAAGGTAGTTTCAGGTGAAGCAATCTTCTAATTTGGAAGCAGTTACGAGGCGTAGCGGTTTTCAAGCGGGATGGCATTCTCTAGCTTGCAGGAGGTCGTCAAAACAACAGTACAGCAACAGATCAGTTACTTTCAGAGACGTGTGCTCGACGGTGCAAGATACGCGTTTCTTAACTCTTCTATCTGTTTAACTAATGCTAGTTTTGTAGGTATCGGCGTTATAAGATTAATTTAGGATCGCAGAACGTTCTGAATCATTCTCCGTCCCTATCGTTACTTTGACTTTCGTTTTCGAAACTTGCGTTTCTCCAAACTCAGTCAAAGTGGGGGCTTCTGTAGACACCCATTTGTGTCTCCCCAAATCCAAACCCAGTGATGAGTACCTTTCACGTCGAATCATAATCGAATGAAACGTAAGTGTGGAAAGGTCTAGTGTTGCGGAAAGTTTTATTTCTTTTCTTTTCTTTTCTCTTCTCTCTGTTTTTGAAAACTTTATTTTAAGAAAACAGCCAATCCAGTTTGGTTGGTCCATGATATGGGTCCAATAGTGGTGTAGTTGGATGGGGCTTGCAAATACCTTTCCAATGATATATTATAAGCCCAATTCCGATGAATATTGAGGAATTTATGGCCAATTTACTAAACTGGGCCCGGTTTGAGTTTTAAGTACGGCCCAATGATCTAGGGGAGGGCCTAATATGATTTATCATTCCTAATGCAATTAGGAATGGTTTTGGTCTTCTAGAACATTCTAGAAGGTTTTATCATTCTTAATTCAATTAGGATTCTTCATAGTTTTAATTAGATCAAATAGCATTTTCGACTGAAATTATATTATTTTATCTTCCAGTACAATAAAATTATCAGATTTTCGAAAACGCGTTAAAATTCGGTTTGGCGTCCAACTCCAGGCCTTGGCGCCTGGCGCTAGCCACTGGTCCTGGCGCCAATGAGCCAGGGCTGGCGCCAAGTTGGTTTTTCGATCTTCAGACTCTGTTTTGATAAATTATCTTTTTTGGGTGTTTTTCTCTATAAATATCGTATCGAAAACTCCGTTTTGATGGACGGATTATCAATATTCATTCACCATTCAATCATCTACATCTATTATTCACCAATAATTCTTTTATTCTGAAGTTTTAATAAACTCCGTTTTCATTCATCATCTACAATCATTAATCGTCAACAATTACTTTATGAATCATTGATCTTTTAGCATTCTTTCTAAACTTTTCTCTTTAATACAAAATTCCGCATTCACAAGATCTTGATACACCTAGCCATATTCGAAGTTGCCTTCGCCCTAGACGTGAAAGGTTTAATTTCTGAGGGTTTGGTCCCAAATCTTTATTTTAATTATTTAATTTAATTGTTTTGATTATTATTTTTCCTTGAAGTTACTAACGCGTGTATTTTGTAATTAGAAAGAGGTACGAGGCATCCAAGTAAGTATTTTATTGGTTTAATTGATTTATGATGTAGATATCACGCTTAGATTGTTATTTATGGTTCCTAGTATCATGTCTAGGGCGTTTTTAATATCAAGTATGATTTAAAAGTATGATGCTTCCTATGTTCTTTCTAATGTTTATGACTATTTATTATGTTGCTTGATATGCATATTATTTTATATTGTTATTGCTTGATCACCTTTTATTACAGGTTAAAGGGAATTGGTATTTGCAATCACGCTTAATAAGATAATTAATAATCTTGTTTAGGGTTAATGTGATTATAATTCAAGTGATCGCCAATAATAGTTTATTTGTGCATTAATGTTCAACCAACATAGATTAAACAGGTTTAGGGTTAAACCTATTAATTGTATGTTAGTCAGAAAGCGCACATGAATACGAGCAGAATAAAGTAGAGGCCTATTATTAGGGCAGGTTCAATCTCTTTTAGGTTGGATTTGTACCATCATCCCCGGACCCTTATTTGGTTCATGACCTTATGGAGTTGACGATCTCTTGGATCGTTAAGGGGTGTAACCTTCACCTCGTGAACGGTTTACAAGTTCCTAAAAAACTTGTTGGCGACTCTTTTGCTCTATATTCTTCCCTTTTGGACGCCACCGTACTTTAGTGTATGATCACAGTGGGGTTCAAGCTAGTGGGATTAAATAAGGCTTGAAACTATTCCCTACAGTAAGTGATTTCAAGACTTTGCATTTCAATAGCCCATTTCAACATTCTCCCGGATGAGTCCAAGGTAGACATTGGCCGCTTGAGTGGCTGGTCGGTGTAAATCACCACCGGGTGTGCCAGAAAATAGGGCTTCAATTTTTTTAAATCCATATACAGAGCAAGGCCAAAATTTTCAACCATGGGATACCGGAGTTCAGCATTTTTAAGAACATGGCTAATGAAGTAAACCGGGAGCTGCACGCCGTCTCTCTGAGCAAGGAGAACGGCACTGAGGGCATGATCTGAGATGGCTAAGTACATGTACAACGTCTCCCTAGGTAAAGGACTTACCAACCTAGGTAGAGAATGTAAATGCTCTTTCAACCTCTGGAATGCCGCCTCAGCATCCTCCCCCCATTCAAATCTGGTCTTCCTCCTGATTGCTTGGAAGAAGTAGAGGCACTTGTCGCCTGACCGACTAAGGAACCTCCCCAAGGTAGCCAGACAGCCGGTGAGCCTCTGCACTTCCTTGACAGTGCGGGGTAACTTCATGTCAATTACCGTCTGTATCTTTTCAAGGTTAGCCTCTATCCCCCTTTGATCAATCAGGAATCCGAGAAACTTCCCAGACTCAACACCAAAGACGCATTTCTTAGGATTTAACATAACCTTATGCCGCCTGAGGGTGGTGAATGTTTCTCGGAGATCAGCAAGGTGATCCGTATGTAGCTTGGATTTGACTATCATGTCATCAATGTACGCCTCCACATTCCTCCCAATTTGATTAATGAAGACCGTATTAATCATCCGTTGGAAAGTGGCAGGCGCATTTTTCAAGCTAAACGGCATCACAGTATAACAGAATAACCCCTAATCAGTGACGAAGGCCGTCTTCTCTTGATCTTTCTTCCACAGGGGTATCTGATGGAAGCCGGAGTAGGCATCCATAAAGCTCATCAAGGCGTGACCGGCTGTAGAGTCGACCAGACTGTCGATCTTTGGAAGCGGGTAACTGTCCTTTGGACACGCCTTGTTGAGGTCTGTGTAATCAACACACATGCGCCAGGTCCCATTCGGTTTCTTAACAAGGACCACATTGGCCACCCAGTCGGGAAAATTACAAGGCCGGATGTACCTGGCGTCTAGCAGCTTTTTGACTTCGGCAGCTGCCGCCTGACTTCTTTCCTCGCCGTGGTTTCTTTTCTTTTGCCGGATGGGCTTCTTTCTGGGGTCCACGGCGAGTTTGTGGACAGCGAGATCCGGGCTGACGCCTGGCATCTCTTCCACTTCAAAGGCAAAACTGTCTTTGAATTCCTTCAGCAGAAGGTGCAAGCTTGCACCCAAAGTAGCATGAGCAACCGTCCCAACCTTCACAGTACGTTCTGGACGGCTTTCATCCAGAACGAGATCAATACTTTCACCAGCCGGTTGAGGGCGGAGCTCATCTGACCGTTCACCGGTCAGTTATTGCTATTTTTTCTCTTTCTTCACCTCCACCAGCAGAGGTGCCTTTCTTTTCTTCCCGGCTGCTGGTGGGACAGGCGCAGGGTCGGCATCCTTGACATTGTCAAGGTCTATTGGTTCCTGGCCGTCTGGGGCCACAGTGTCTCTGACGGCTGAGAGATAACACTCTCGGGTCGTCTTCTGATCCCCATTCAGGGAACCCATAGTGTCGTCATCCCTCTCATACTTGATGAGCATGAGAGATGGGATGATTACTGCCTTGGCTACGTTGAGGGTCGGCCGGCCAAGGATAATGTTGTAGGCGGTCAACTCCTCAACGACCAAGAATCTGACGACAATATATCGTCCTTGGCCCTTCTCTCCCAGCCGGATGGGTAAGTCAATTCTTCCGGCTGGGTAGACCATCCCACCCCCGAAACCAACCAAGGGGTGGATGACCGGATGCATGCTGCTGACGTTATATTTCAGCTTTTGCAAGCACCGGAGGCTGATGATGTCTGATGAGCTGCCGGTGTCAATAAGGATTCTTCCAACCAGTTGGTTAGCAACCTTACATTCAATGACAACCGGGTCATCATGCGGACGGCGGACGCTGCCCCTATCCTTCTCAGTAATCAAGACGTCTGGGAAGGAGGTGCTTGCAGACGCCTGCTCGTCATCATCCTTGTCCATCTTTCGAAGATGGCTCTTGGTGCCCCGGATGGTAGGGCCACCACAGGAGAACCCGCCTGCTATTGTGTAGACCGGCTCCTTATCAGTATCCGAGCTACTAGCAAGCTGGGGGGTAGTCTTGGAGGACTGACCCTTGTTTTTCTTTTTTGCCCCGGCTGGGGACTTAGAAATGTAGGACTTCAACAGCCCTTTGTCAGCCAGACGGTCCAACGCCCGCTGAAGACTGAAGCAGTCGTTGGTGTCATGGCCGACCTCCTCATGGAACTGACAGAATTTATTTTTGTTCCGTGACTGGACATAACTCTTCATAGGATTCGGCTTCTCAATGGACAGCCGGTCCTTTACCTCCATGAGGATGGAGTTGCAGTCTTTGTTAAACTCGTACTTGGGGTCGTACGGTTTAAACTCTTTCTTCTTCTTCTGGGACGGCTGGTCAGAATCACTAACCGCCCAGATTTCTTTTCTCTTTTTGCTCTCTTCTTTATTTTTAGCCGGCTGAGCAGACCAGCTGTCTTTCTGCTTGTCGGACTTTTTAGAGTCCGACTGGCTTCCAGGCGAGCAGAGGTTGGTAGCTTGAATGTAGCTTTCCGCCTCCCTCAGGGCCGCCTGTAAGGTGAAAGCCCCTTTTCTGACTAGGTCGAACTTAAAAGTCGACCCGTCTCTCAGACCCTTGAAGAAGTCTGTAAAATCTACCTCGTCAGACAGTCCTTGAATCTGAATTCTGATCAGATTGAACCGCCTGACATAGGAGCGCAACCCTTCTCTCTCTCCTTGCTTAATAGTGCTCAAATCAAGGCTTGTTTTCTTAGCAGAGATGTTCATTGAGAAGTTGGAAGCAAACAGGAAGGCAAGCTTCCTGAAGCTATCAATGGATCCGGCCGGCAAGTTGCCAAACCATTGTTGGGCAATGCCCTTCAATGTAGCCGGAAAGCACCGACACCAAGTGGCATCATCCAACCCCTGCAGATACATGAGGTTGGTGTAAGCCATAAGGTGTTCTTCCGGGTTGGTGGTACCATCATAGTTACCAACCAACACATTCTTAACCTTGGACGGCTGGGCTGCCTCGGTTATCTCCCGGGTGAACGCGGAAGGCTGTTCACCCAGGCGCAGCAGACGAAGCTGCCAGTCCAATGGCTGGACATTTGGATATGCCGCCTGACCTCCAAAGAGGGCCTACTGCATGAAATGAGGGGGATACTGGCCGTAGACCTGAGTAGGAACATACGGTACAGCTCCAATCATATGAGGGCCAGAATGGACGGTATTACCGCCTGTCTGACTCTCATGCAAGGAAGATGCATTCCCGGCAGAGTTATTGTTGAAGCTGTCTGGAAAGTTCGACGTTGAAGCCGACTCAGACAGCGACTGGTTTCTCTTCCGGTTAATGATCTCCCGGGCATCAAGAGTTGATTTTTTACTTCTCACCGGCTTCTGAGTTCGGCGAGTGTTATTGGTTTTCTTCCCAAGAAGGAGAATTTTTTACCAATCAATGGTCCCGGGTGCCTTCTCCTTTGGATGAGGAGTGGGCTGCCGGTCTCTGACTGACTTCCCCTTCTCTGGAGGAGTCTTCTTCGCCGACTGACCTTTACTTGGGCCAGCCCGACTTTTGGTGATCAGCTCTTTAATTTCACTCTTGAAACTTGTCATGAATCTCATGAGTTCATCTCGGGTGACAGGGGCTGATCCAGCTGCCGTTTGGGTTTCCCCTTCCGACTGCCCAGTGGGTCTGCTCGGACCCGCCTGGGAGGCACCCCACTCCAGAATGTCTCTGGGCCGGATGCTCTTGATTCTGAGCGAGCCATCCTCGGCTGTAAAGGTTTCGAGCTGAGAATCTTCATCCTCTTGGTCTGTAAAAACTTCTAGGTCATCGCCCAGACGGTTAGGGGGTGGTACAGACTCTTGAACCATCTTCGAGGTACTCTCCCCACAGACGACGCCAAATGTTTTGGGTGTTTTTGTCCCTCGGGAGAGTTACAACACGAAGACTGATCCGAGGTGAGCTGTACCTGCAAAACAAACGGAGACACCAGTTGGGTGGTGCTCCGCCTCCGACGCACAAGTTAGAAACTTGAAGGGAGAAAAAAGGTGCAGAAATTTAGGTAGGGATCTGCTCGGATTCCAAGCTCAGGATGTCTCTTTCAAAGAGTAAATGTGTAATAAATGATAAAACGTGCCCTCAGAAAGAGGGAGATCTCCCTATTTATAGGGTCTTTGGGATTTGTTCCCCTGATTAGGTCACTGTACCCTAATCAGTGGTGGGCTGCGCCGCTTTGCGGCTTTCTCGGGATTTGGGCCTGAAGGCCGCCTTTTTCCCTTAATTTCTGGAGTGACACGTGTCAAGCGGGGATTGGTCCACTTTGGGCCATCCTGGGGCTGACACGTGTCATCCTCTAATTGGACCACGTGGCGGGGTAAAATTACCCTAAACAATAATAACCATACTTGATATAAAAAACTTAACTATTAATTAACCCTAAACATGATACTAGAAAGCAATAAAACATTGTAACATGATTCTAGGAATCAATAAAATAATCTAAACATGATTTCTATATCAAAATATCAATAAAGCAATTAAATTACTTACTTCGATGCCTCGTATCTCTTTCTAATAACAAAATACACACGTTAGTAACTTCAAGGAAAATAATAAAATCAAAATAATTAAATTAAATAATTAAAATAGAGATTTGAGACCAAACCCTCAAAAATATCAAACCTTTCACGTCCAGGGCGAAGGCAACTTTTAACTTGGTTAGGTGTGTCTAGTGCTAATGTATGAGGAATTGTGTTTGTAAAAGGCTAGGCTAGAAAGAGGGGGAGAGAGAATAAGCTTTAGCTTAGAGAGAGAGAAGAATTAGAGAATTTTGGTTATTAAAAAACTGAGGTCCAGGGACCCTATTTATAAGAAAATAGTTCGGAATTGATAGAAAAGAGTTAGAGTTCGAAAAAGAAATAAAATACCCTCCTGTCGCCAACGACAGAGCTCGTCGCTAGGCGCTGCACTGCAGCGCCAGGCGACGAAACTGTTGTTATGCGGTGCAAGACAGTTTTTTGCGGATTTTGTTTTTATCATATCTTTTGATCCAGAAGTTCAAATAATTCATATAATATGTAGTTGGAAAGCTCTTAAAGTCTATTTTTCAACCCAATTAGAACCAAATTAAAATATTTTGTAGATAAAAATATATGGCCGAAATAGTGAAAGGGTGTCAGTTTTGGATAGAGTTTCGTATTCCTTTCATATCTTTTTCGTTATAGCTCGGAATTAATATTATAATATATCATTGGAAAGATAATTTGAAGATCTATCCAACCATATAATATTTGGCTAAATATTATGAGACATGAAAATAATATCTGACTGTCTTTAAACATCTTTAAATTAGAATAGAATTAGGATTAAAAAAGGAAAGTTTTATTCAATTTCAAACTCTTTGATTTTATCTTTTCAAAAAGGATAATTATGATCTTTTAGAAACTTATAGAAGCTTCTAATTAATCCTAATTATTTTAGGAATAGGATTAGACCTTTGGACCCTCCACATGATCATTAGATCGTAGATAAAATCCGGTTTGGGCCCAGTTTAATATTTTGGCCATAACTTCCTCATTATTCATCGGAATTGGGCTTATAATATATCGTTGGAAAGGTTTTTTCAAGCCCCATCCAACTACACTATTATTGGACCCATATCATGGATCAAACTAAACTTAAATTCACGTTTTTCATAAATAGGGTAAGAAAAGAAATATTTTCAAAAACAGAAAGAAGAGATATTTTAATAAAAACATCCTCATCACTAGAATTTTCACACTTTCGCTTTTTTTGATAATCAAACGACATGAAAGGTATTCGTCACTGGGTTTGGTTTTAGGGAGACACATTTGGGTGTCTACACTAAGGAAATTTAGGCAGCATTTCCCTATGGTTCTCCAAGTACATGATGTAATTTTTTTCTTAATTACATATGTACCAAGAGAACAGATTAGGAAATGCTAACATGAAATTACCTTTACTACCGAAAAACAAGCAACCATTTACGTCCTAAGTGATAATACAATTCCAAGAACAATGTCAAACGTATCAGGCATACGAAGATATAATTCATAATAAATATTAACACATTGAAGATCAATCATGTCAAATAAAAGTAACCAAACACATATACATGAGTTATTTACCTAACAAAAAATATTTGATATTTGATTCAAATAAATTATGCACAAAATATAACATAGACCAACCAATGAAACTATACACTAAAAATATCCAAATAAAGTACAACTGTTTAAAATATTTCCAAATGAGAGAAAAATATTCACCTCTACCTCTGATTCTTAGGAATTCCTCATAAAAATTGCTTTCAACTTTCTTTTGCTTCTTGAGGCTTTAGTTTGGCTTTATAAGCCTCCTCCACTAACAACCTGCTCAAATGTCTCTCCTCTTTATACCTAGAACCCCAAAAAAAAAAACATTTACTACGATTTTCAGAAAAAATAACACAAACTATAATCATAACCAGATTATAAATGACAGGAAACACAAAACAAACTTAAACTTAAAATATACTACTGTCTTTGAATGGAAAGAATTATTAGTAATCGTATATTTCCATCCTTGAATATGAACAATCTTGGCCGGCATACATTAGTGTTTGTGCGTCATATGAAATGGTTCATTTTCCTTTGAAATAGAATGGAAATTGCTATGAACTTTTCCCTTTCTTGCTTTCTTTTCTTCTTAACAAATTATAAGACCTATTAGCTATTTAAAGTTATCATTTCTTAATGTATTCTTAAATCTTAATAATTGGTTTCATCGTGAAAAACAGTTTTTATCATATATGTTGATTGGTGTCTTATTACTAAAAAAATTGCATCGTCTGGAAGTAATTTGCAGCTACAAATTCGCATGAGTATCTTCTTTATTGAGTGGAAGCTGGCTTGTTGAGGTCCCTTTAGCCATTATTTCTAATAATGCAGTAAAAATTATTGTTCATGGTCAGAAACTCGGAATATGCTGATTTAAATATCATATCCATAAAACAAATCTGGTAAACCATTCTAATAAATTGACCTGCTCTCATTTTGTACTCGGTCAGAATATGACACAACAGAGTGATACAATATTATATACAAAAATAAAATAAAACCTAAATACCATTGTAGATAAACCATGCAAGCGGAGTTATCTTCGATGGCGTTCCCTAGCTTGCGGAGGGTTGTCACAAACAACTAAAGATGGCTACAAGCGGAGTTATCTTCGATCATATTCCCTAGCTCGCAGAAGATGGTCACAAAACGGCAAAAGATTGCTACAAGCGGAGCAATCTCCGATGGTGTTCCCTAGCTTGCAGAAGACTATCACAGCGGAAATTGAAGACGGTTACAAGCAGAGTAGTCTTCAAACGAGATCCCCTAGCTTGAGGAAGATCATTAGACAAAATTGGTTACTCCAGAGATGTGTGCTCGACGGTGCAAGATACGCGTTTCTTAACTCTTTTATCTATTTAAACTAACGCTAGTTTGCAGGTATCGGCATTACAAGAATGATTGAGGATTGCAAAACGTTCTGAATCATTCTCCGTCCCTAACGCTACTTTGACTTTTGTTTTAGAAACTTGCGTTTCTTCAAATTCAGTCAAAGTGAGGGCTTCTGTAGACACCCAAATGTGTCTCCCCAAAACCAAACCCAATGATGAATACCTTTCACATTATTTGATTATCGAACGAAGTGAAAAGGTGAAAAGTCTAGTGATGAGGATGTTTTTTTATTAAAATGTATCTCTTTCTGTTTTCAAAAAATATTTCTTATCTTACCCTATTTATGAAAAATAGCCAGTCCAATTTGGTTTGGTCCATGATAAGGGTCCAATAATAAAGTAGTTTAATTAGGCTCAAAAAGAGCTTTCCAATGATATATTATAAGCCCAATCCTGATGAATAATGAGGAAGTTATGGATTAAATTAAATTAGGCCCAATGATTTACATGTGGCCCAATGATCTAAAGGATGGCTTATTAATTATTATTCTTAAAGTAATTAGGATTGATTTTAATCTTCTAGAAATATCAAGAAGGTTCTTTTTAATTCTAATGAGATTATGATTGATAATTATATTTCTAAAAGATGTTTTATTTTGAATAAAATATATTATTTGTCACAAATATGATTTTAATCTGCTTAACGTGGAAATACCTGTTTAACCGGTTTAATAAGTTGATTCCGCATATAAAGCGCGTTGTACTTTTGAATCAGCGAGAGACACTAGAGATGTCGCCTAGCGCAGCAGCTGTTGCCTGGCGTTGTAGCTGTCACCTAGCGCAGCAGCTATCGCCTGGCGCTGCTGTTGTCATCAGGTGCAGACTCCTGTCGTTGGCGACAGTAGGTATTTTATTATGAATATGACTTGCTTTGATCTCATGCTATTTATTCTATAAATAAGGGTCGCATTTCCCCATTTTTCATCATTCACAACCATCATCTCTCTCTATTCTCTCTCTAAAAGCTAGAAGCTTTCTCCCTCTCTATTCGTTTTCTAAACCTTCCTTCTCTCAAAATTCCTCACTCATTAGTTCTAGACACACCTGCCCAAGTTTGAAGTTGCCTTTGCCTTAAATGTGAAAGGTTTGATATTTCTAAGGGTTTGGTCCCTAATCTCTATTTCAATTATTTAATTTATTATTTTCCTTGAAGTTACTAATGTGTCTATTTTGTTATTAGATATAGGTACGAGGCATCGAAGTAAGTAATTTAATTGTTTTAATAATCTTTTGTTATAGAAATCATGTTTAGATTATTTTGTTGATTCTTAGTATCATGTTAGGATGTTTTACTACTCTCTAGTACCATGTTTAGGGTTAACTAAAATTTCTAATATCATGTATGTTTTTATCATGCTTCCTATTGATTTTCTAATATCATGTTAGTGTCATGTTAGGTATAATTGATCATTAATGTTTAGTGACATGCTAGGGTTTGTTATTAATATTGTTAGTATCATGCCTAGGATCATGCTATTCTTATTAAGCTTTGACATGATTATGATTATTATTATGATGATGATTATGATGATTTTTATTGTTATTATGTTGCTTGTTTTTATTGCTTGATCACGCCTTTTATGCATGTTTAAAGGGAATTTGTACTTGTAATCACGCTTAATAAGATAATTAATAATCTTGTTTAGGCTAATATGATTACAATTCAAGTGATCGCCAATAATAGATTTATTTGTGCATTAGTATTCAACCAACATAGATTAAACAGGTTTAGGGTTAATTTATTGATTATATGTTAGTCAGAAAGCGCACATGAATACGAGAAGAATAATGTAGAGGCCTATTATTAGGGCAGGTTCAATCTCTTTTAGATTGGATTTATACCTTCATCCCCGAACTTCCAGTTATGGTTCCAGACCTATTGGAATTAACGATCTCCTGGATTGTTAAGGGGTGCAACCTTCATCCGGTGAACGGTTTACAAGTTCCTAAAACTTGTTGGCGACTCTTTTACTCTAGCTTCCTTCCCTTTTGATGCCACCATGCTTAAGTATATGATCACAGTGGGGCTCAAGTGTGGGATGCTTGAAATATTCCCTACAATTGGGCATATCTTTTTTCTGGTGGAATGGGTAATGTTGGCCCTGTTAGTGCAAGTAAACTTTTTTCGCTTAATTTTTCTAGCAAATCTTTGTTACTCACAGGGAATTGTGTAAATTTCTTTCTTTTGTCCATCTTCTTCGAGTATCATTACTATGATATTGTGTCATGCTATTATATTGCGTAGAAGTCGCAAATACATCAATAGAGGATGAAGTGTTATCATTTCCCTATTTGTAGTTATTCTTAGGTTGATGATGATGAGGCTTATTTGCTCTTTCTTTAGCAAGATCATCTTCAATCCTAATAGCCACATAATAAACCTTTTGGAAAGTGTCTAAACCAAGGTAACGTAGATGTTTGTTGTACTTTTCATGACAATTATCAATGAACTTTTCTACTAACTCGAGTTCAAGTGGTCTTTGGGCAAGGTGAGCCGTCTTTTCTCGCCATCTACAATAGAAAGCAAGGAAACCTTCATCGTCGCCTGCTTAAGCATTTCAAGTTCACATAGAGTCAATTTGAACTCTACGTTACTCTCATATTGATTAATAAAGGCCGAGACTACATCTTCCCATGTTGTTTTGAATTTTAGATCTAGCCCATAGTACCACTCTCTTGCGATTGGGTCTAGGGATAAAGGGAAAGTCAAAGCATAAAGCTTAGGATCAACTCCCTTTAATGTCATAGTGCCAGTAAAACACATTAAATGTTTTTGTGAATTACCTTGAATAGTGACAAGTCCGTAGCTACGAACTTTTCTGGTAAAGTGAGTCATATAGGAGGAGCAAACTTTTTTTGCGTCGAAGTACTTGTTCCCCATTGTGGAACGAAGAACAAGCTTCTCCAACGACTTTTCTTTGATGGATAGTTGTTCCATATTTTGTTGCAAGGCTAAAGCTTTGGCATTTTTCTTTTCACTCTTTTCAAGTTTCATAATTCTTCTCTCCTCGGCCTCTTGAGCCTTTTCTTCTCTCAAGCGAGCAATCTCTTCTTGAAGTTGCTCTATGGTTGACATTGTTGTTAGACTAGAACGTGTTGTTGAGGGAAGGTGGTTAAAAAGGGGTGGATTATTTGAGGGTAAAAATAGAATGCGAGCGCCCGTGAGACTTCGTTCCCAAGCTTGAAAACCACCCTAAAAGAAGTACAAAAGGATAAGTAAATCAATACGCTTGTTTCGGAGACAAAAGAAGAGGAAAGAACGTAAGATATATTCGAACAGATAACATCACCTTTAAACAACTCTTCAATGAAGATGTTGTTTGAAAGAGCCAATTTGTTTTTTTTTTAAAATAAAAAAGGCTCATAATAGTAGGCGCGCGCAAGTAACCAGGCTGTGCGCGGAAGGCGTGCACATCCTAAGCTGTTGTGCTTGTTGTGGTCGCGCAAATCAATGGGTTGCGCGCGGCATCTGCTCGTGCAACTTTTTTTGTTAATTCGAGCAGTTTTTTTGTTTTGTATTTCATCATTTTTTTTATGTTACCCCTCGAATATGACTCAAAATTACAAAGGGAAAACTTTGTAATTGGGAACCTAAACCAACTTAAAGGAAGAAAAAAGATATCCTAAACATGTCACACATATTCATGTAATCATATAAGCATATAATAAGCCAAGGTTCACGCAATGTCATTCTAAGGTCATAACCTTGGGTGTCCAAAGGTACAATATCTTAAGGAACGATGTACAAATCAATCACTCAACGTGTTGACTCATGACATAGCCCTCCCAACATTTTGTTGGTGATATGGGTGAGATGATTGTTATTGATTTCGGGATAGAAGCACTAGGCGAAAATATGAATTGGCCACCGGTTCAAAACCCCCCAATGCCACCGGTTTTGAACCGGTGGTCATTTGGGGGGTGGCAATAATCTTCGAAAAAGCCACCGGTTCAAAACCGGTGGCAAAAACAAGTATTGCCACCGATTAACCGATGGCAATAGTGCTTCCTGCTTTTTTTTTTGGATATTACATATAAATGTTGCGACCGGTTAACCGGTGGCAAGAACACACATGATTGAATTTTTTTTTTTATTTTGCTACAATTATAATGATAATAATAATATAAAAAAAAAACGTGTAAAATATCAGGCAAATACAATAGGAGAGCAATGAAATATAATTTCATTATATTCAAAAATAATAGTTATTGTACAATACCAAAAAAAAATTACAATGAATTATAATAACAATGAAATTCAACTTCAAATTATTATTGTACAATACAAAAACAAAAAAAATATATAATAATAATTACAACATCAAAAACATTATTCCAAAATCAAAGTCTTGAATCTTATTGCATCAATTAACACCTGCATCAATTAAAACCCAAAAATTAATAAACTCACAAAAAAATGCCTAATAAAAGCCAGAAAATTCGCCTAACAAAACCTAGAATATCGGTTAACAAAATAAAACCCAGAAAATTCGCCTAATAATAATCGCATAAAAAATTAATACGAAAAGGATGAAACCCCCCCAAAAAAAAATTGCCTGTAGATCCGAAAAAACAAGAACTCTATATCCGAAAAAATTAATATGAAAATAATGAAAACCCCAAAATAAATCAACTAAAATTAGTTTTAAAAAACCCAGAAAAAACCCACAAAAATAAAAACAAAAACCCCGAAATTGATTTTCATGAACTCATAAAAAAAACCCAGAATTAAAATCGAATTAAACCTAAGAGATCGAATTAAAATCGAATAAAAAACTCAGAAAATTCCAAAATCGATTTAAATCAAATTAAACGAATAATTAAACCCACCCACCACCATAACCACAACCACCACCACAACCCACGAATTCCATCAAAAATAACAAAAAAACAAAATAAGAGTAAGAAAAAAGAAAAAATACCTCGAATTCACCAAAAACCCCCGAATTTATGTTGAATTTGGGTTATAAAACTAGGCAAAAATATGAATTGGCCACCCAATAAAACTCAGAAAATTCGATTTAAAAAACCCAGAAAAATTTGATTTAAAAACCCAGATAAATTGGATTTAAAAACCCAGAAAAACAAAGAAGAAATCGAATAAAATAGATTAAAATCAAATAAAGTTCGAATTAAAATCGAGTAAAACCGAATTAAAATCGAATTAAAATTTAAAAAAAATCGATTAAAATCAAACCCTAACCTCGATTAAAGTCAGTGTTGCTCATGCATGTGTTTGTGGTGTTATTGTAGCGGCGGTGGTGTTATTGTTGCGGGGGTGGTGGAAAAATTGGTGGTGGTGGTGGAGATCGAAGGAGAAGAGGTTGTGGGGAGATTGAGGGAGAAGAGATGGTGGTGGAGGTCGAAGGAGAAGAGGTGGTGGTGGAAAAATTGGTGGTGGTGATGCAGATCGAAGGAGAAGACCCATTAAAGGAGATGAGAAAGAGAGGAGAGAGAAAGAGGAGGAGAGGGAAGAGGGGAGAGAGAAACGGCTGAGAGGGGGAGAGAGTAGGGTTTGGGGTTTATATGAAGAAGAAGGGTCGCGCTTTTTTATTTTATTCAAATATTGCCACTGGTTCAAAACCGGTGGCCTTAAGCATTTTTGCCACTAGTTCGGTTTGAACCGGTGGCAATATTATTTTCCTTATGCCCGCCCATTTTTTAAACCACCGGTTTACAAAAACCGGTGGCCTTTAAGCGGTGGCATTTTCAATTTTTCTACTAGTGAAGCCTAGTGTTGGCAACCCTAGTCAATGAGGAAATCCCTAAAGGTTAAAGTGTGCTACGATTATGCATGATGTAAGGTTGTTTGTTTGGTTTTTACTTTTGTGAAAAAGGAAGATATTATGCGTTCGAGTCTCTCTCTCTAACTAGAGATTATCGATGTTAATTCTAGTTACAATCCATAGGCAACCTAGTGTTGGAAACCTTAACTATAACTAAGAACTAATCTTGTAACCTCTAAGTCCCCAGTGGAGTCGCCGCTGTAAGGAGAGTGTTCCCATCGTAAGGGATCTTTTTCCTTAGATGCCCAGGCCCATTAAAAGCCTGTGACTTTACACTTGTTAGTTTGTATTAGGATTTGAATTCCTGACTATTTGGGGGACCTTGAATTAGAAATGATACTCTCATCACGCTTTTTTGTAAGAAATAAGTAGGAGTTGCCAATGAGTTTTGGGAAAAACTCATAAACCTCATTCATGCCTTTCTCCCAAGTAGAGTTCAAGGGATAATTAGCACGAATCGTAAGTTTACCCATGCCCAAATTGGTCTACATGTACCAGAAATGAGTTCGGGAGCGAGGGTACTAAAATAACGTTTCTTTTAGGGATAAATCGTTATTCTAGCCCTAATTATAGCCTCTACTAGATCTTCCTTTTTCACAATTTCATCACCAAACAATATATACAACGCAATACCTAAAATTAAGTTAGTTGATTTTATTTACACGCATTGATCACTTAGGAATTACATTGCAAAATCGTTATTCTTTATTTAATTCAAATTCGTGAGAAGAAAAAAATAAAAAAGATTCGCCTTGGGATCAATCAACAATTAATTATTCAATTCTATTCTTATTTAACGCAAGATACTATGTGGAATTGATTAATATAATTAGAAATCCGTTTAAAGTGATCAAACAACACTAATTAATTAATTAAAGTTGTTTTAAACAATAAAATAAAGGTGATTGATCTAAGTGCTTGGGAAATTGTCACTTCTCTTTGTTGGATCTTTGTTTAGAATACTTATGGACTCCTTCTTGTTCGGGAACCTCCACCGTAGTAACAAGTATCAAAGGGGGTGAGTGTTTAGGACAAGAGGGTTTGGTAGCACACGAGTTCACAAAGTTTCTGCCAGCGTTTTAAGTTAATTTCTGTCTGTTTGAGCCACATATTAAGCCTCTATTTATAGGGAATGGGTAAGATTAGGGTTTTGTACATTCTGCCATACCAGGTGTCGCGCGCATCTAAATGGGTTGCGCACGACAAACAAGCGCAAGTGGATTTGTTGCGCTGTTATAGGCAGCGCAACTGATTGTCTTGCACGCGGTATTGTGGTAAGATTTGATTTCATATTATATTAAATTTTAAATCTTCCGCAAGCGCATCACTAGCAGTTGCGCTGGGCGTTGCGCCTAGCCTTGTGAGTTGCACGCGCCAAACCAGCGTGACTCATTGAGATGCGCGCGGATTTATCTGCGGCAGCATTAATTTTAACCTAGGCGCCTCTTAATCTGGCATTTTTAGGGTTAATGTTTGGGCTTAACCCTAATTATGATCGGACTTAGTTGATTGGACCTTAATGCTTTTGTTTTTGGGTTAGGCTAGCTTACACTACTACAAAAAGCGTACTTTTTGGACGCTTTTGATATGGCGTCAGTGTACGAATTTTGGTACCGCCTTTTCTCGACGCTTTATAGAGTCGAAAATTTTATCGACACATAAAAGCGTCGGGAAACTCACATGGTATGCACGTGAGTTATTTTTTTCGCAATTTTGAAACTTTTAATGAAAATATTAGCGGGTTGCAATTTTCCCCAAATTTCCCAATTAAACCGCCCACGACTATATTCTGCTCAATTGCTCATCTCCTCTAAACCCACGACTCCTTCATCAGCGACAAATTTTCGCAAATTTGCTTGCTAATCTTCAAGGAATTTGGGGGTTTTTTTCAATAATTTCAGGTATCAACTTACAATTTTCTATACAATATTGTTTCTAGGTATATATCTATCATTTTTGGTACCCTAATATCTCACAATTCTCTAAATTTCGTTAATATTGGGAATTCCTCTTTGCATGTCTTCGATTTTGAGTTGGGGTAGAACAAGAATCGATCTCTTATTGCGAGGAAACTTTTCGCCCTTAATTAGATAATTTATTTTCTTTTTATGTTGTTTTTTTCGTGAATTCTGATTTCATATCCATGGTTTCCATGTTTTTTTTATTTTTGTAAGTAGTTTTTTGGTTTTTGTTATGATTTTTATGTCGTTTTTTAGGGTTTTAGTTTGGAATTTTATGGGTTTTTGATATGAATTTTATAGGCTTTGAATTTTATGGTTTTTTATATGAAATTTATAGGCTTTGATTTTTCTGGTCAGAGCTAAATAAAGTAGCCATTACACATTAAAGCTGCAGTGCATTATTACAATATGAACTTGGGAATATTGGCAGCATAATTTGTTTTTTCACCCAAAAATTTAGATCAGATTCTTCAAAAAAGCAAGTCCACTTCATCTCGACACTTCAAAGAGCTCAAGGTGTGAAAATTCATGGCATAGCTAAAGAAGATCGAAGCCAATTTGTGAATTTCTCTGTATATAGTCTGCTCACCCAAAAAAAAAAATGTTATCATCTCTAGATTGCAGCATTTTTTTGTTATTGTAAAGTTTATCTCTCCAATCTTAATCTACATGTATCTATTTATCTTAGACCTTCTGATCTTTTTGTTTTAGTTTTCCAGATTGGTGATAGTTTTGATTCTTTATTCAATTGCTCAAATGCTCACCAGACTGCTAGAATTACATATTGGACAGAGGTGATAATTCCAGATCTTGTTGTTTCTTTTTATCCACCCAAGAAAAATCTTATGTTAAAGCTTACTAACACTACCTTTTCTGTTTTCAGCCTTGTTCAGTAGCTTGAAATGCACAATTACTTTTGCGGCAAAAGAAGGTACACTCTACCTTAGACATTAGCTCAAACTAGAATACATTTTTAAAGATTGTGGCTTGATTAGTACGTGTATGTCATATACTTATTTCAATTGTGTAGGCTTTATTAGATTTCCCTAATTGGATGTTTCATGTGACACTATCTTTTAATTACTTGAAAAACGTGTGCCTATTGCCTTGGAGTCATGTTTTGTAGATTTCCAGTGTGGTTTGTTGAATGAGAAATTCATCGAACTTGCATGACTTATTTTTGTTGTTGTATGTTTCTTACTAATTTTCTTCTTTCACCCCTCTACAAGTTTGTAGGCTTGAATTACTTACATTATTTTTAAGTGGATAAACTTCTTGATATTATAACTTTGATGGATGTCTATTTACTTAGTGAAAGTGATGTCCCTATTATATATTGGTTTAAGGATCCTTGTAACATGATTTTTTTTTTTTTTTTAATGTCATTGTTTTTAATTAGCAATTAATTATATACTTCTTTGTAGACATGGATACTAGTAGGATTGATTTACCAAGAGGTGATCCCGGTTATTTTAAAGGTTGCATGAACTTCTTGAAACTTGCTAAAGAGACTCTTTTACCAAATACACGTGAAACTAAATTCCCATGTAATAAGTGCAAGTTAAATAAAATGAATTCTGCAGAAGAAGTTGGAGGCCATATTTTATTTTATGGTTTTTATAAATACTATAGAAATTGGATATTTCATTGTAAAGATGAAGGGAGTAAGACCTATGATCTAAGTGATGATCAAGTAAATGCAGTAGATCGAGATGATATGGACGGGTTACTAAGAGCAGCTTTTAGAGTTAATACGCGACAAACCGACAAAACTCAAGATCCATCAATTAATGAACAAAGTATTGAAGATGACAATTCATATGACATGGATGAGGGGTTTACAATTTATCGCGAGGTAAATGATGAGTATCAATCAAATTTCTCAAATGAAGAACATGCAAAATATAAAAATCTCATGGAAGCTTCTGAAAAAGGCCTGTATGAGGGGTGTACTACTTTTTCAAAACTTTCATTTCTATTGCATTTGTTTCACCTAAAGTGTATGTTCCATTGGTCTGCAGAGTCATTTAATAAATTACTTGAACTTCTAATTGACGCATTTCCCAATATTAAGGAGTTTCCATCGTCCTATTATGAAGGCATGAAGATAATAAATGATTTAGGGTTAGGATATGAGAATCCATGCATGTCCAAATGACTGCATGTTATATTGGGGCGAATTCGCAAATAAAAGTGAGTGTCATATATGCCATACATCAAGGTGGAAAAATGTGAAGGGAAAGGAGGGTGATGTAAATGGAAAAGGAAAAGAAGCATGTAAGAAAGGCGAGGCAGCTAAAGTAATGCGGTACTTTCCCCTTATCCCTAGATTAAAGAGGCTTTACATATCATCTAAAACTGCAGAGGACATGAGATGACACTTTAATCGTAAGGATGATAAGATTCTACGACACCCTGCTGATGGTGAGGCCTGGAAAAAATTTGATGAAAAATATACAGAGTTTATCGCTGATCCTCGCAGTGTTAGATTAGGCCTAGCGAGTGATGGTTTTAATCCATATCGTCTTATGAACACAAATTATAGTACATGGCCGGTGGTCCTCATTCCTTATAATTTACCACCATGGCTTTGCATGAAACCATCATCCTTTATTCTTTCTATAATTATTCCTGGTAAATTTGGTCCCGGTATGGATATTGATGTGTACTTGCAACCACTAATCCATGAATTGAAATTATTGTGGGAAGGTGTTGATGCTTTTGATTCTTATAGTGGAAGCAACTTCAAACTGCGAGCAGCCCTACACTCTACTATTAATGACTTTCCGGCTTATGCTATGCTGTCAGGTTGGAGTACGAAAGGCTACAAAGCTTGTCCTTCTTGCACTCATTCTACTAATTCAGATAGATTTGGTGGCAAAATTATCTACCCTGGGTATCGAAAATGGTTGCCTATTGATCACCCACATCGTTCATAAGCTAATTTGTTTGATGGGAAAGAAGAATATGGTATTGCTCCGATTCGTACCAGCGGGACCAAAGTTTTGAAGCAACAAGAAGGGGTAAAGTATGTATATGGGAAGACAAAGAAAAGTTCCTAAAAAAAGAGGGAGAAAAGATGCCAATGAACTTGATGATGATTGCGATCCCGATGGTGATGATGTTCTTTGGAAAAAGAGAAGTATATTTTTTGAATTAGAGTATTGGGAGCATAATCCTCTTAGACATAATTTAGATGTTATGCACATTGAAAAGAATGTGTCCGATATTTTATTAGGAACTCTTTTAGATTGGATAATAGTATGGATGATGAGAGTGGTAGAGAAGCCCTAAAGAATTTGAATATAAAACCTCATCTATGGATCAACCCTCAAGGTTACATCCCGCCGGCTGCATACACCATGTCTAACGAGGAGAAAGAATGATTTTTGAAAGTCTTGAAAAAGATGAAAGTCCTGATGGATATGGATCTAATTTGCAAAGATGTGTGAATCTAAAGCAACATAAACTTATTAATATGAAAAGTCACGACCATCATATTCTCATGCAAGATATCCTCCCGGTTGCTTTAAGGGCGTCGAATGCCACAAGAGTTATTGACTTGCTTGAGGAGTTGTCTGACTTTTTTAAAAAGATATGTTCAACTGCTATAGATACAAGAGAATTAGATACCATTCAATCAAAGCTCGTGGTGACTCTTTGCAAGTTTGAAAAAGAATTTTTACCAACATTTTTTACAATCATGGTTCATCTACTAATTCATTTAGTGGAAGAGGTCAGACTAGGCGGATCGGTTCATTATAGAAGGATGTATCCTGTTGAAAGGTACTTATTATTATTATTATTATTATTATTATTATTATTATTATTATTATTATTATTATTATTATTATTATTATTATTATTATTATTATTATTTTCATTACTATTATTATTTTCATTACTATTATTATTATTATTATTATTATTATTATTATTATTATTATTATTATTATTATTATTATTATTATTATTTTCATTATTATTATTTTCATTATTATTATTATTATTATTATTATTATTATTATTATTATTCTATTTATTTGTAGTATGATATGATAAAGTATCAAGCATGTTTTGTTTCGAAAATTCCTCTATGCCAACTATATGGAAGTGACCAACTCTTTTTGTGCGTTTATGTTATGATCTGATTGTAGTTTTTCTACGTATTCATGACTTGATATTATTTGTCTTTCTTTCTGTGTGTTTTTGTCCAAATAAGGAATATGAATAAAACAAATTCTCTAGCATTGTTAGATTCCTGCTTCTTTGTATGCGATGTTGTAGTGCTACCCCTGCCGTTTCATCCTACTGTAGTGTTTTAATGGTTTTTGGATGCTATAATTTAACTCTTTTAGTATATTCTAGTTAGGTGATACATCACACAAGGAGTAGGACTGATGCTTCAAAGGTTTGCAATAAGTAACTAGGTATAAAAATAAAACCGGGCCAGTAGCTTTCATGTGAACATTTGTGGGAGCATTAATGCACACCCCCCCCCCCCCCCCCATGCAGTTGTTTAACTTACAATTCTAGCATCCACTCATTGCAGTTGTTTAACTTACAATTCTATGTTTAAATACAACATGTTGAATATTGAGCCTATATTGTGTAATGTACTAATTTATACTTTTTTTTTTTTTTTTTGAAGTTTGGAAAAGGCAATGTAGGTGCAACAAAAGAATAGGCCGGGACACTTGAGCATCAACAAGCGACTATATCGTCTATAAGGCCGTCATCTATCTATTTTGGTTTTTAGTCTTATATTAGTGATGTATTTATTTAGGGACAAGCTACTATAATATGCGACTTTTTTTTTTTTTTTTTTAAATAATTGTGTTGATGTTTTCTTTTATAAATTTGGTAATTAACTACGTACTCTTATTATTGTTAATTAATTAATTTTTTTTATCTAGTTATATAGAATATTTCTTTATTATTATTTTATTGTTATTAATTTAATTTAATTTATGATAAATTTAAATAACTATAATGTATGTATGATGATAATATTATAATTTAATAAAAGAAAAAAAAAACTTAAAAAAAATCGAGACGCTTTTTAATGTCTACATAATTGCACATTTTCAAATTTCAAAGACTTTCCTGCCATACCATAGGTTGACACGAATAAACGCAAGACAACAAAAAGCGTCGCTAAATTGGAGTATGTGGACACGTAAAAGCGTCGCTAAAAAACTATACACATTTGGGATAATGCGCGATACCTAATTTTCAACGCTTGGTATACTAGTTAGGACACAAAAAAGGAGTAAATACAAATTGAAAGTACTAACGTTTGCCAAAAATTGCACATAAGGTACTAACGTTTTAAAAATTGCAGATAAAGTACTCAACTGAAAAATTACCTTCTACAACAGGTTACCAAAATAAAAAAAAAAAAAAAAAAAAATTAAATTTCTGACATAAAGTCAGAAGGTACTAATATTTGCAATTGTTTACCAAGAATGAGGCAAGGAGAGGCCATGGGAGTTTTCCGAGGACCGTTTTGCCCCTCTCCTTAGACGACCACCGACAACGGCGGTCGTATTTTGCCGGTGATTTCTCCGACCACCTCTAAAACGGTCCCCAAGCCGTCGAATGCGGAAACCCAAACTATCTTATCTGTTTCTGTAAGCTGTGACTGTCACTCTGCAAAATGTGCATGCATCTTAATCTTCTCATCCCACCCTTTGCTAATCATCAATCATTAGAGGCTGTGATGAGAGAAAAACGTTCAAAGTAGTCAAATTTAATCTGGGTTTTGAGAATTTTTTTGAGGGTTTTGGGGTAATTTTTCCATTTGGCTTGGCAGAAAAGAAAAAGAAGAGAAAATGTTGGTTTTGTTTTGTTTTGTGTTTTGGATTGGTTTGGTTTGGTTGGAAATTATTTGGGTGCAATTTGCCGCCATGGTTGATTATCCCACCTTGAAATTTTCTACCTGATTGTTTGATGAGATGTGGATCTGAGCCTCCTATTTGAAAAAAAAATAATAAAATAAAAAAAAGGAAGAATTGGAAGCATTGTTGAAAAGAGTAAATACAAATAGTATATACCAACTGGTTGATTACCCCACCTTGAAATCACTGACTGTTTCTTGGATGATGTTTCTGAACCGAATTTCCACATGGCGTTGAGCTTCAAGGGGAAGGAAGAGCTCTGTTTTTTTTTTCTTTTCTGTAAAAAGAAATGATGAGGGAAGCGTTTCCAAAAGTACACGTCACTTGTTTTGTTATTTTCCTTTTTTTTTTTTTAAAACCAAAAATTTGTTTTAACCGGTTTTAACAACTTAGGGCCTGTTCATATTTACTTATTTTTAGTTCAGTTCAGTGCAGTTCAATTCAGCTCCAATCAGTTCAGTTCAGTTCAGGGCATGTTCCGATAAACTGAACTCAGCTGAACTGAACTGAACTGAACTGAACTGAACTGAACCGAGCTGAACTGAACTGAACTGAACTAAACTAAACTGAACTGAACTGAACTGAACTTATTAATTAGTGATTTTTAACTACGGATTAGTGATCTTTGATTATTTATTGATTATTTATTGATATTTATTACTATACATATGTGTATATACAAATGTACATATTAAAATATTTACGAAAAATATACTATATAATTATAATTATAAAATGTATGGAAAATATATTATAAAATGTATGGAAAATATATTAAAAACTTGAAACCTCTAAACATTTTAAACACATATACTATTTACGATCCTAACAGAAAAGCAGCTATGGATATTGTACGACAAGAAATAACTGATCAGATATGGGAGTCAGTTCAGAGGAATGCCGAGGTAATGGAGGAGTTTGGTGGACAAGAAGAAGACGAAGAACTAACTGAAGACGAAGAATTAACTGACTATGAAAATTAGTTTAAGTTGTGTAGTACTCTAATTTTCTCAATGAGATTAACATTAGAAATATGTTTCAAAAAAATAGAACCATTTGAACAATGAATTGTATCAATATTATTATTGTTATTATTATTATTATTAATTATTGATAATTATTATTATTATTATTTATTGATTATTATTATTATTATTATTATTATTATTATTGTTATTATTATTATTATTATTTATTGATGATTATTATTATTATTTATTGATTATTATTGTTAGTATTATTATTATTATTTCAATTATTATTGTTATTATTATTATTATTGTTAATATTATTATTATTATTATTATTATTATTATTATTATTATTATTATTATTATTTTTTTTTTTTTTTTTTATATACTATTTATTATTATTATTTTTGTTGTTGTTGTCGTTGTAATAAGATCTTAAAAGAATGAAATTTGGCTTTATATCATTAGCAATATCATTAGACATAAATTAAGAGTTAAACTGAACTGAACTGAACTGAACTGAACTGAATTTCAACGGAACAGAACAGGCCCTCAGTTCATTTCAGTTCAGCTCCAATCAGTTCAGTTCAGTTCAGCTCTTAATTTCTCTCTCTCATAAAATATTCATTTCAGTTTAGTTCAGTTCAGTTCAGTTCCAATCAGTTTAGTTCAGTTCAGTTCAGCTCCAATCAGTTCAGTTCAGTTCAGTTCAGTTCAGTAAATATGAACAGGCCCTTAGTACCGGATTCTTTACCTCCTATAAAAGGTTCAGTACCCTTTGTGCAACTTTTGAAACGTTAGTACCTTATGTGCAACTTTTGGCAAACGTTAGTACCTTCAATTTGTATTTACTCCACAAAAAAGCGTCGAGATTCTTGACGCTTTTTTGTGTCCCTGAAAAATTTCGACTCACGTATTTTTGACGCTTTTTAGCAGCGTTGAGAAATAATTTTTCAACGCTAAAAAGCGTCGAAAAAAGGCTTAAAAAGCGTCCAAAAAACACGCTTTTTGTAGTAGTGTTATTTTTATGTTTTTGCAATTCAATCAGTTATCCATAAGTGTTCCTCACGTTAATCCAACACAAAGATGGTTTTATTTATCGTCATTGCACTTCCTGTCAGGACAGGAGGGCAAAAGCAGATGTCTACAATAAGCCCCCTCGTGCTGCTAGTTTGGGATGGAAGAATATTTATAAAGTTAAAGAGGTTTTGAAGCATTGGTTTTTTTCAGCATTCCTAGGCTACTAATGGTAAAAAATAATACACCATTTCCCGATGGTTATGCTTGGCTTCCCGGAGCTCTTTATCCTGATCCTTGGTGTGGAACATATACAACACCCCTAAGCGCTCTTTGTATCTCTTGGTTGGTGGCACTAGAGAAGCTAAAACTAAGAGACAAGCTCTCTTGTTTTGGTATATGTGCTTTTGGTATTTGTTTCATTATGTGGCAATTAGTCTAAGGCTGTTAGTCATCTCTTCTTCAACTGTGACTATACCTACCAATGTTATCTTATGGTATGTTAGTGGATTGGTGTTAGTATTTTGCAAGGGAATAATGCCCTTATGTGCCTGAAAGAGTGGAAGAATAGATATGCGAGGAAGGTGAAAAGGAAGATTATGCTATGTATCTTTACTACTATCATCTATCATATATGGAAAGCTAGGAACAAAGCTCTCTAAGACTTACAATTGATGTACTTTGTAACCTTATTAAGCATGATGTTAGGTGTAGGATTAATACCTTAGATAAGGTAAATTGGAAAGATAGAGACCAGGCCATGATTGAGCAAATTCCTTAGGTTGCTAAATGATGCTAATTTTCTCTCTCTTTGTTTTATTGTTGTCTTGTTGGCCTGGGTTGTTTTTGTTTGTCTTGTCTGCTACTCCCTCCGTCCCCAATTGTTTGCCTTAAACCATAAACCCACTTTATTAAGGCTTTGGGCAAAAAAGAGTGCACATGGGTTGGCACAAATATCAACGAGGAGAGAGATAGATAGAGTGCAAAGTGGGAAAACATGCCAAAAGTAGTATGGGGCAATCTTTTGGGGACACCCTAAAAAAAAAAGTGGAGCAAACAATTAGGGACAGAGTGAGTAGGTTGTAATAGTTTACATCCTTTGATGAGTTAATATAATTCCTTGCTTACTTACCCCCCCCCCAAAAAAAAAAAAAAAAAAACAAACTATGATTTATAACATAATATGCCACATTTTTTTTTTTTTGAGTTTATATACTTTGTATAACCTTAACCCTTACAGTCTTTAGATGATTCAATCCTTGAAAATCCGGGATCCGATTTCCAAATGTGTTTAAGATCTTCTCTTGCTCACTCTTGTCATTCTTGATGCTTTCCTACTTCTTAGCATAATTAGTATCCATACCATTAACGTTGATGTGGTGCCTTGACCAGCTAAGTAGAACAACTTACTTTATTAATCACCTCTTCAATACTCAACTCAATGTGTTTTTTGTTACTAATTCCGTTGTCTTGAAACTTTGAGTCCAATAACAATCCTAGCAAGTCATCCCTTTTTTTTTTTTTTTTTTTTTTTTTTTTTTTTTTAATTTTTTAACGCGTATGAAAATTAAAATAAATAAATGAACAAAACTCTTGTGTTACATTTACATATGTGTAACCAGTGGGCTTTTTTTTTATTTTTATTTTATTATACTTCCTCCGTTCTTTTTTTATTGCACCATAGGAGGTTGACACAAGATTTTTGGTAGTGGAAAAAAGGATGAGAGAGAAAGGTAAAAATACAAGATTGCCCATGTGATGGTACACATAAACTAAATAATCATGTGTTGAAAAATAAGGGTATATTTGGTATTTGTAGTGTGAACATAAGTATTTATTTTCCTAAAATAGAAATGGTGCAATATTTGTGATACTTCCTTAAAAGGCAAGTGGTGCAATATTAAAAAAAAAACGGAGGAAGTATAAGGCTTTTTAGAAAGAAAGAAGTGATTAAACAATGCTTATGCACCCATATTTGTTATTTTCATGAGAAGTAAACACTTTTTCATCAACACCATGGTTCACATAGAGCTGAGATAGGTGCATCAAGGTAGTACTTTTGCTTATCAAAATAATTTCATCTTTCTAAAATCAGGAAATAATCCTACTTTTTAGGGATATCGTCTGAAAAAGCACTTATAAGACCATTTTGAGAAGATAACACTAAAATGTGGGATTATTCTCAAATTTTTACAAGATGAGACTATATTGTTATAATATATTTTTATTTTTTCTCATTTTAAGTTTTAAAATTTAAATACAATCTTTTCATCAGATTTTAAGTTTTTTTTTTTTTTAATTTCTTATTTATTAATTATTTATTTTTTTCTAGTGTAATTTTTTTTTTCTCAATATATTATCATATTATACATTCGTATGTGAATATGATGTGCTTTTTAAAAAATTGAACCTTATCGACTTATTGTGCACTACTAATCGGGAAAGCACAGTGCCAACTTTAATACTTCCTCCGCCCACGATTATGTACACCAAACGTCCTTTTCTCCGACTCCTAGGCAAAACTTTTAGTGTAGTTTAGGTGGGTTTAATTAAGTTGTAAAAAGAGGAAAATAAGAGAGAGAAAGTGGTCCCATATATTTAAGTTTGTTAGTGGATTAAAGTGAGTGGGAAATAGGAGAGAGAAAGTGGTCCCATATGTTTAAGTTTAGTAAGATGATTTTTTTACACTTTAAATTAACTAAAAGAGGAAAGATATAATATAGTTAAACATAATAGAGAGCACCCATTTATGGCAAATGTTGCTGATAATTGTGGCCGGATGGAGTATAATGTCATACACTTGTAAAAAAGTAATAACAAATTTAATGTTGCATACGATGACAACAATAGCCGGTCATCTTCACCAAAAAATTGGATTGGTTCTATTAATTTCACTTTAATATATTGATACATGCCCTTATAAATTGATATTCTTAAATTATAAATTCCACAATATCTTTAAATTAGAGGGTACCTGTACTAAAGCACGGAATATACTAATGGAATATATCTTACTATGATATTATTAATTTATATTTTAAATATGATTATAGGAGTTATTGAATTTGATAATTGTAAGTTAAAGAATGTGAAGAATTTATTTATTTATTTTTTTTTTATGTTTTTTTTTTTTTTGAGGAAAGAACGTGAAGATGTTATTAGAAGTATGGAAGATATGATGAAAATTGATAGTTTAAAAAAAAAATTAAATAAATAAATAATTAAAAATGAATTTAATAGAAGTTGAGGATTATGAGTTTGGAGTGATGTGATTAAAGGTTGGAAGAGTGACTCTTAAATTATATAGTACTCCCTTTGTTTTTTTTTATTATTTTTGCTGAGACGCAACTTTGACTATATATATATTTTTTATTGTCTATTAGTAAAAATTGTAACAAAATTATATTATATATATATATGAAACTAGACATTATGACTAATTTAATGATATATTATTTAACAAAATTTATTTATTTTAGGGAAATTCTACATGGTGGCCTCTGAAAACTAAAAAGTCTACATGGAAGACAAACTTTTTTGCACTCTCTTAATAGGTGCCTACTTTTAGATAATTAAGTTTAGTGTCTTTTTTTTTTTTTTTTTTACTTTATGGGTATTTTTTATTGATTGATAGTTAACCTTAGTAATAAATCAAACTAACCCCTCCTCTTCAATTAAACCACCACCTTCACCACCCAACCACCACCCATTCACAGCCACAACCCCCTCTCTCATCAGCGGCCGACGCCTAGTCCTCTCCTCCGCCCATGCTAGCGACCCTACCCCCACCCATGACACCTGACCACGAAACGGCCTAGCATAGGTTTTCAATCTAGGGTTCGTACAGTGGTGGTGGATGGTTTTCGAAGGGTGAATCTAGGTCTTGATGGTGGTGGCTAGGGTTTTGAGAGTGGTGACCCCAAACCTAAAACCTATAACCTAAACCCGTAACCCCATAGCCCAAATCACTCCCAACTCGTTAGGGTTTGGATTTCGGGCTTAGGTAAGGGGTTTTAGGTTTGGGGTCGCCGTTTCTATTGAGGGAGTTTGGTGGGAGTATGTTCGCAATTCCGGTGAAGAATGAGATTGGTGGAAATTTGTTCGCGGTTCAGGCTAAGGGAGTTTGTGTGGTTGGACAGGGAACGGAAAGCAGGGATTGGCTAGGCTGGCTAGTGTGGGCGATCTGGGCGATGGCTGTGGGAAAAGTTTGGGAAGTTGTTTTGGGTGTTTTTGTCCCTCGGGAGAGTTACAACACGAAGTCTGATCCAGTCGAGCTGTACCTGCAAAATAACGGAGACTCCGGGTGGTTGGAGCTCCGCCTCCGACGGTCAAGTTAGTAACTTGAAAAGGAATAAAGAGGACGGAATTTTAGGTGGGTATCTGCTCGGATTCCAAGCTCAGGTGTTTCTCTGATGTGAGAGAATGCAAGTGTAATAAATGGTAAAACGTTGTCTCCTCAAAATGAGGGGTATCTCCCTATTTATAGGGTCTTTGGGAGTTGTGCCCCTGATTAGGTCACTGAACCCTAATCATTGGTGGGCTGCGCCGTTTTCCGACATTCTCGGGATTTGGGCCTGAAGGCCGCCTTTTTTCCCTTATTTTCTGGAGTGACACGTGTCAAGCAGAGATTGGTCCACTTTGGGCCATCCTGAGGCTGACACGTGTCATCCTCTTATTGGACCACGTGGCGGGGTAAAATTACCTCAAACATTTGCCCCTCACAAATGTGACGTGGCACGCCACGTGGCATTTGTGACACATGTCACGCTTCGGTTGGCGGTAATTTTACCGTTATAGAGTAACCGTTCACCTTCTGGGTAAATTACGGAAATGCCCCCAAATTTACCCTCTATATATAGCCGTTTTACCCTCATAATTTTGTACGTTTAAAAAAATTTCCTAGAGAGAAAAACTTTGAGAGAGCAGAAGTCACTTGTTTGAGTCAGACGTGAGCAAGAAAGCTTGTTCTTCAGCAATACAGCCGGTCCCGCCTACATTCAGATACCAAATCGAAAGGTACCGTCTCTGTCTCTCTCAGCTCTTTTCTTTTTTCACCGCTTGTACATATTTCTAGCAATAAATGGATGCATCACCAACACACACGGCACAACCTAGGTTAGAGTCCAGCCGGTCACCAGGGTCGGCTGAGTCTAGGACTGGGAGTGTCGGCTCGGGGTGTTGGGACCACCCTTTGCCATGGATTCCGACCAGTTATGTGTCTGTGCAGGACACCATGGCTCGGACAATGCAGACGGCCACGAACCCGAATTACAGGAGCGAAGGCTTAGGCGGCCAAACGCCTGAGGGAGAAACGTCTGGTCAGGAAAACCAGACGGCTCTGGAGAGATCCCCTCCGCGCGCCCCTTCAACCCCTGCAGACTCTTTTTTGGAAGAGTGCGACCAAGGCAGCGACGAGGCCGCCTCTGCCCCCATGGACCAAAGCGAGGGGGAGACGGAGAGTGACAGCTCCGCCTCTACCTCCGAGAGCAGCTGTAGACACCCATTTGTGTCTCCCCAAAACCAAACCCAGTGATGAGTACCTTTCACGTCGAATCATAATCGAATGAAACGAAAGTGTGGAAAGGTCTAGTGTTGCGGAAAGTTTTATTTCTTTTCTTTTCTCTTCTCCCTGTTTTTGAAAACTTTATTTTAAGAAAACAGCCAATCTAGTTTGGTTGGTACATGATATGGGTCCAATAGTGGTGTAGTTGGATGGGGTTTGCAAAGACCTTTCCAACGATATATTATAAGCCCAATTCCGATGAATATTGAGGAAGTTATGGCCAATTTACTAAACTGGGCCCGGTTTGAGCTTTAAGTACGACCCAATGATCTAGGGAAGGGCCTAGTATGATTTATCATTCTTAATGTAATTAGGAATGGTTTTGGTCTTCTAGAACATTCTAGAAGGTTTTATCATTCTTAATTCAGTTAGGACTCTTCAGAGTTTTAATTAGATCAAATAGCATTTTCGACTGAAATTATATTATTTTATCTTCCAGTACGGTAAATTTATCAGATTTTCGAAAACGCGTTGAAAGCCGGTTTGGCGTCCAACCCCAGGCCTTGGCGCCTGGAATCAGGATTGGCGCCAGACGCCAGCATTAGCGCCTGGCGCTAGCCACTGGTCCTGGCGCCAATGAGCCAGGGCTGGCGCCAAGGTGTTTTTGTGGTCTTCAGACTCTGTTTTGATAAATTATCTTTTTTGGATGATTTTCTCTATAAATATCATATCAAAAACTCCGTTTTCATTCACGGATTGTCCATATTCATTCATCTACAATTATCATTCATCAATTTTCAATAACATTCATGCATTCTTTCTTCTTTGCTTTTTAATACAAAATTCCGCATTCACAAGATCTAGAAATACCTAGCCATATTCGAAGTTGCCTTCGCCCTAGACGTGAAAGGTTTTAATTTTTGAGGGTTTGGTCCCAAATATCTCTTTCAATTATTTAATTTAATTGCTTTGATTATTATTTTTCCTTGAAGTTACTAACGTGTGTATTTTGTTATTAGAAAGAGGTACGAGGCATCCAAGTAAGTACTTTAATTGGTTTTATTGATTTATGATGTAGATATCATGTTTAGATTGTTATTATGGTTCCTAGTATCATGTCTAGGGTAATTTTAATATCAAGTATGATTAAAAGTATGATGCCTTTTATTCTCTTCCTAATATTTATTCATGTTAGTGTCATGTTAGGGCTAAAGACTTGATTTTTATTGTTTAGTGACATGCTAGGGTTTGTTATTAATCTTGTTAGTATCATGCCTAGGATCTTGCTATGCTTTAACATGATTTTGATTTATGATTGATATTATTATTATTATAATTATTATTTATGATGATGATTATTATTTATTATGTTGCTTGATGATTTATTTATTTATTGTTTGATCACCTTTATTGCATGTTAAAGGGAATTGGTATTTGCAATCACGCTTAATAAGATATTAATAATCTTGTTAGGTTAATTGTGATTATAAATTCAAGTGATCGCCAATAATAATTTATTTGTGCATTAAATTCAACCAACATAGATTAAACAGGTTTAGGGTTAATCCTATTGATTGCATGCTAATCAGAAAGCGCACATGAATACGAGCAGAATAAAGTAGAGGCCTATTATTAGGGCAGGTTCAATCTCTTTTAGGTTGGGTTTGTACCATCATCCCCGAACCCTTATTTGGTTCATGACCTTATGGAATTGACGATCTCTTGGATCGTTAAGGGGTGTAACCTTCACCTCGTGAACGGTTTACAAGTTCCTTAAAAGACTTGTTGGCGACTCTTTTGCTTTATCTTCTTCCCTTTTGGACGCCACCGTACTTTAGTGTATGATCACAGTGGGGTTCAAGCTAGTGGGATTTTTAAAGGCTTGAAACTATTCCCCACAGTTTTTGGCGACTCCACTGGGGAGGATTTCTATTTTAATTCCTGAATTTGTTTCGGCAATGATTTAGAATGAGTGGATGAGACTCGAAAAGTTCTAAGTATTTCATGTGCGTAATTTTGATTAACATTGTGGCATATTAATAAAAAGGTTCTCATTGGAAAGACCATCCGTAATGAGTCAAAAACATAAGGATTTTACACGTAGGAAATTTGAGAAATGTCTTTCACAACTAGGACTGAAATAACACCGCGCGAAACTTGATGATTTTATTGAGCACAGAAAGCTGCTGAGGCATGTGGGAAGTAGCGTCAGGGGCCAGAGCTTGGCGCCAAACTTTTAGCCGTAGCGCTTGACGCCAGTATTGGCGCCAGGCGCTACAGTTAAAAGTTGGCGCCAGTCTCTTTTTGCTGGCGCCAATTTCCCCCAATACCGAGCCAGAAATATGCGTTCTAATTTCGACCGGTTTTTCGTATTGTTTGCTCGATCCTACTTCCTGATTGAATTTTTTCTCATTTTTCTGAAACCCATATGTGTTCTACATATGGACATAACCCGCTGGGAATTCATGCTCTATCTACCCGATTGAACGCTCCTGGCAACAAAGGGTACATCTGAGAGGTTGAATTCACCAAACCATGGAAGTGAGTTTTTTCTAAAAAACTCACGGTGTTCTATCCACACGCGTTAACCCTTCACGGTTAGGCTTCTACGCGGTGCATCTGGACAATTAACCATGGACCCTATTTGACTAAACCATATCCCGAACTTTAGAGAACTAGAGCCATGGTTAGGTTGCGAACTCATTGCATCATGTTGTGCCTACTTGACTAATTATGCATTATTTGTTGTGCATATATATCCTATGCTCCTCTTAACCGTTTGTTGATTTGTGTTGAGATTATAATTAATGACTTAAAGAACTTTGCCTAATTAATTAATTAATTAATTAATTCGAGTCAGTAAAGTCTTTTTTTTAATCGGAATCGACCTAGTACGACTTTAGGCATACCCCAGTTGACTAATAATACCGAAAACAGTCCCAGACCGAGGCTCCAATATTGGTGCCAAAATCTGAGCTGTAGCGCCACTGTATGGTGTGTAGCGCCAGACATTTACTAAAAAGTCTGGCGCCAATCACCATATTGTGACGCCAGTCCTGTCGCTTGGCCGACAGTTCGGATTATTTGTCAAGTCATCACCTAGGGTCTAATTAACCAGTTTGCTAATTAATTCGGTTAAATTTTCGCTGTCAATAACACCTCGTCCAGTCATAAATCGAGTCTGGGTCACATAGTCTAGCCATATGGTCATGACACGAGTCTTAACATGTCACCTACACTCACTAGTCTTAGCACACACTTTGAGTACACATCACCATGGCCATGTCTTAGGTTCATGCATGAGTCGGTCTTTCCGTCATTTGAGTTGGGGTACATTCTATTCCTAAATCTTCATATCCCTCCACCTCCATCTTTTCTTCTTCATATTCTATTCCAATCTTTCTTCACTTCCTCCATCCATTGCATGTTGAATAAAGTTTGAGTTAAATAATTAACAATAAGTATCCCCAAATTCCTTTCCCACAGTACTTGGTCGAGGAGAGAAGGGCGATTAATCAAGGACAACCTCTTTATTCAAGTCTCGCTTTTTGATAAACCGATTCGTCAAAAGAGGAAGGCTAAGAAGATAATGGCAACTCAAGAAGAAGTCAATGAGCTTAGGAATCAATTGGTTACCATGACTGAAACACTGAAGCTACTCACCCTCAAGGTTGATGATCCCGTGAAGCAACAACAGATGGACCTCATGCAAGAGAGCCTAAGCAAGTTGTCTAGCGATTACAAGTTTCAAGAGCTTACATCACAAGGGGTCTCGGTGGACAAAGATCTTCTTCCGCATAAGTTCAATGCCAACGACATCCCAAAATTCAAGGCAACAGATAATCCTTACTTCCATCTAAAAGCTTTCGAAAATATAATGACCATTAAGGGTATCGATAAGAAGGTGTTCCCCTCTCTGTTCCCACTATCTCTTGAAACTGTTTGCCAACAATGGTTCTTCTCCCTTGACAAGGAGAAAACCTCTACCTGGGAATCGATAGTAAACGCTTTCGTTGATAGGTACAAGTGCAATATTCAAGTTGAAACCATCATAGACAACTTGAGATGCTAAGACAAAAAGAGAATGAAGGCTTTACTTCTTTCTTTAATAAATGGAGGGAAACTTCCGCTAAGATGATTGAAGTCCCCACCGAAAAGGAATCTGTGAGGATGTTTATCAAGAATCTCCAAGAAAAGTATTCGAAGCACCTAAAATATCAACACAATTTGAATACTTTCAAGGCCGTTTATGACATCGGAATTGAAATCGAAGATGACCTCGCAAAGCAAAAAGCTACTAATAATAGCAACCACGGTGGCTGGAAAGAAAAGAAGAACGACAATCCTTCTTCTTCTGAAAACGCCCACTCTAGTAACAATGTTAGTACCTTTGATCTCAGTGAAGTTTTAGCCATAGATAACCAACGATCTAAGAAGCAACTAAGGAAAGACTTCACCCCCATTAGGATGAGCAACGATACTGCCTTTGATCGACTCCATGCCAAAGGACTCATTACTCCCATTGGACCTATTAAAGATCCCGCACCTGAAAAGAGATTGCCTAATTGGAATCCAGACGAACACTGCAAGTATCATCAAGGTAGGGGTCATACTACTGAGAGCTGTTGGAAGCTAAAGGAGGCTATCCAACATTTGATTGATAATAACAAACTTCCCATGCCTCCAGTTAACAAGAAGAGCGAGTGATGATAAAGGAAACAACACAAGACAAGAGGCGAGCTTCAATGACAAGATTTCATGACCTCTTTTTCTATTTTCATTTTTCCCCTTCCCTAATAAGTCTAGCATAGGCACCTTTTATTCTCTTTTAGATTAATTTTGTAGATTTTTCCTTTTTCCCTTTTTAATAAAATAAGCATTTATTTCCTTGCATATGATCATTTCATTACATTCCATAAAAAAATAAAAAAAAACATGTCGAATTAAGCACAAGGTATACCAATGATTTGAGGCACCCCTTGTGGCCACATCATATCTCCTTTCACCTTTCAAATTTACAATCCTTTCTTCATAAACCACTTTGAGCCTTGTCTAATGATAGACCTTTCTTTTTTTCAACCTACATCTATCTAATCTTGGGATGGGATGGTGTGCAACTTATGCAATTTTCAAAGAACAAAGCTTGAGTGATTTAAGAAAATCAAAATAGCAAAAATAAGCAAAAGCAAAAAAATAAAAAAAAGTATACAAAAGGGCAAGTGTTCCAATGTCTTTGATATGAAAATATCTTTGATAAGAGCACGTCTCAGATTGCGTCTCTTATCGAGTGCTCGGTACCGTGCCTGAGAAACATGAATGCCAAGTGAGTGATAGACCGCATGATCGGGATTGTCCACACTTATAGATGCTAAAGCAAAAGATAAAAGAGAGCTAAAAAAGAGTAGAAACTCAAGCATAAAAATATAAAGATTCAAAAGCGAGGTTGCACACCTTGGGGGGCTTATCTAGGGTCTTGAGCCTTTATCCCCTTCTTCTTTAATCCTTTAGCCTAACCACGTTACAACCCTTAAAAAGACCTTTTTGAGGTATACACACTTGTGCGAGGTTTGGCTAGAGCTACGTTCGGCCTGATTCCTAACGGATACGTAGGCAACCCCACATCGAGGTGCGGCCGTAATAAACATGCATTCATATTCACATTCACACACTTTCACCATGATCATATCAAGGGATCTCCTATGCTCATCCCTTTTTCACTTAGAGCTAGACTTGGGGGCTTGATCCCTACATCATTAGCTTACCTAGCCTAAGTGTCACCACCATTTGACTCTTTTAACAAATAATATTTTTCCACACACTTAGCTCTTGCGGCCTAACTTTAGTGTCACTATCACACACTACACAGATACATGACCAAACATATTTCCCTTAGGAACCCTTTGTCATGAAATCTTAACATAACGCTGAAGCATGCCTTGTCATATCAAAATCGCTCATCAATCGTAATCATCATTGCATCATGAAGTATGAAGTGCTTAGCCTCCGTGCCTAAGTTACCCAAATACTTTCATCATGGAGTCATCAGTTGAGATAGCCTAGGATGAATTAATCCTTGAACCTTGAGAGATAGTATCAAACAACATTTGACTAAGCTCATTCAACATGCATTCGAAAACTTCGATTCTTTCTTCGCGTATTTCTTTTTCGGGAGAAAGTCGGTACCCTCCACAATTGACGGAAAATTTTTGCTTTTTTTCATTTTCGAGTCGCACGATCACACTACAATGCACACACGAATCATGTACACATTGAGTCATGTCGTGTCATATAACGTTGATTTGAGTCTAACACATGTCATTTCACTTCGAGTCAAGTCAACCTCGAGTCAGTCAACATATCGAGTCAAGTTTATGCCTTGAGTTGTGTCAAGTCGATGAGTCAAGCAACGTTAAACCTTAGGTCAACCCTAAGATGATTAAAAAGATTGGCAAAGTTCTATAGTAAAAAATAAACACAGGTGCAGCAGAACAGGGAAGACCCTATCACAGCATTCGGCGACAGAGTCAATTCTTGGCTCCAGAAATATCTCAGCAACGACAGAGCTTGAAGCCTCTCAGAAAGGTGATTTCGACTTCATGCAGCAATTTCGGGTTCCTTGATACGCCAGTTAGCCCCTATAAGCAATTGGACATGATTAAGTAGTCAGTTGGATTACAATTGCAATAAGTGATCGACTTGATGAAAGATCGTCTCACTTAGCTTAAAGCGCCTAGGCATTGGCTCAAAAGCAGAAAAGGCACGGACATACAGGTTCAAAGCAAAAGAGCGCCGACGTACAGGCATAGCAAAAGCAAAGTTCGAGCGAGCTTTAAAGATCGACAAGTTTTGGTCTTCGGTAATTTTCTTTGGAATATTATCGCATCAAATGAGGATGACTTCAAGTAAAATTATTTTCGACGGCATTCGCTAAGATTGTGGAAGTTGTCACAAAAGGTTTGAGAAGATAGCACGAGATGGGCGGTTTTCGACGGCATTCGCTAAGATTGTGGAAGTTGTCACCAAAGATTTGAGAAGATAGCACGAGATGGGCGGTCTTCGATGGCATTCGCTAAGATTGTGGAGGTTGTCACCCAAGATTTGAGAAGATGGCACGAGATGGGCGGTCTTCGACGGCATTCGCTAAGATTGTGGAGGTTGTCACCTAAGATTTGAGAAGATAGCACGAGATGGACAATCTTCGACGACTTTTGCTATGATTGGAAAGGTTGTCACTATGATTCAAGAAAAGGCTCAAGATGTAGAAACATTGATCGATGGCGTTCCCTAGATTGCGGAAGATCCTCAAAACAAACAGCAAGGTGGCGTTCCCTAGATTGTGGAGAGTTGTCACAAACAACTGAGGATTGTTTCAAGTGAAGCAATCTTCGATGGTATTCCCTTGGACATGGAATATTATCAAAGCGGAGGAGGATAGTTTCAGGCGAAGCAATTTTCCAAATTGGAAGCAGTTACGGGCGTAGCGGTTTTCATGTGGGATGGCATTCTCTAGCTTGCAGGAGGTCATCAAAACACAAACAGCCACAGCGACAATCGGTTACTTTCAGAGACGTGTGCTCGACGGTGCAAGATACGCGTTTCTAAACTCTTTTATCTGTTTAACTAATGCTAGTTTTGCAGGTATCGGCGTTACAAGATTGATTTAGGATCGCAGAACGTTCTGAATCATTCTCCGTCCCTTTCGTTACTTTGGCTTTCGTTTTCGAAACTTGCGTTTCTCCAAACTCAGTCAAAGTGGGGGCTTCTGTAGACACCCATTTGTGTCTCCCCAAAACCAAACCCAGTGATGAGTACCTTTCACGTCGAATCATAATCGAATGAAACGAAAGTGTGGAAAGGTCTAGTGTTGCGGAAAGTTTTATTTCTTTTCTTTTCTCTTCTCCCTGTTTTTGAAAACTTTATTTTAAGAAAACAGCCAATCTAGTTTGGTTGGTACATGATATGGGTCCAATAGTGGTGTAGTTGGATGGGGTTTGCAAAGACCTTTCCAACGACATATTATAAGCCCAATTCCGATGAATATTGAGGAAGTTATGGCCAATTTACTAAACTGGGCCCGGTTTGAGCTTTAAGTACGGCCCAATGATCTAGGGGAGGGCCTAGTATGATTTATCATTCTTAATGTAATTAGGAATGGTTTTGGTCTTCTAAAACATTCTAGAAGGTTTTATCATTCTTAATTTAGTTAGGACTCTTCAGAGTTTTAATTAGATCAAATAGCATTTTCGACTGAAATTAAATTATTTTATCTTCCATTACGGTAAATTTATCAGATTTTCGAAAACGCGTTGAAAGCCGGTTTGGCGTCCAACCCCAGTCCTTGGCGCCTGGAATCAGGATTGGCGCCAGACGCCAGCATTGGCGCCTGGCGCTAGCCACGTGTCCTGGCGCCAATGAGCCAGGGCTGGCGCCAAGGTGTTTTTGTGGTCTTCAGACTCTGTTTTGATAAATTATCTTTTTTGGATGATTTTCTCTATAAATATCGTATCAAAAACTCCGTTTTCATTCACGGATTGTCCATATTCATTCATCTACAATTATCATTCATCAATTTTCAATAACATTCATGCATTCTTTCTTCTTTGCTTTTTAATACAAAATTCCGCATTCACAAGATCTAGAAATACCTAGCCATATTCGAAGTTGTCTTCGCCCTAGACGTGAAAGGTTTTAATTTCTGAGGGTTTGGTCCCAAATCTCTCTTTCAATTATTTAATTTAATTTCTTTGATTATTATTTTTCCTTGAAGTTACTAACGTGTGTATTTTGTTATTAGAAAGAGGTACGAGGCATCCAAGTAAGTACTTTAATTGGTTTTATTGATTTATGATGTAGATATCATGTTTAGATTGTTATTATGGTTCCTAGTATCATGTCTAGGGTAATTTTAATATCAAGTATGATTAAAAGTATGATGCCTTTTATTCTCTTCCTAATATTTATTCATGTTAGTGTCATGTTAGGGCTAAAGACTTGATTTTTATTGTTTAGTGACATGCTAGGGTTTGTTATTAATCTTGTTAGTATCATGCCTAGGATCTTGCTATTTTTATTATGCTTTAATATTAACATGAACATGATTATGATTATAATTGTTATAATTTATTATTATTTTGATGATGATTGCTATTTTTATTTTATTATTATATTATTTTATCTTCCAGTACGGTAAATTTATCAGATTTTCGAAAACGCGTTGAAAGCCGGTTTGGCGTCCAACCCCAGGCCTTGGCGCCTGGAATCAGGATTGGCGCCAGACGCCAGCATTGGCGCCTGGCGCTAGCCACTAGTCCTGGTGCCAATGAGCCAGGGCTGGCGCCAAGGTGTTTTTGTGGTCTTCAGATTCTGTTTTGATAAATTATCTTTTTTGGATGATTTTCTCTATAAATATCGTATCAAAAACTCCGTTTTCATTCACGGATTGTCCATATTCATTCATCTACAATTATCATTCATCAATTTTCAATAACATTCATGCATTCTTTCTTCTTTGCTTTTTAATACAAAATTCCGCATTCACAAGATCTAGAAATACCTAGCCATATTCGAAGTTGCCTTCGCCTTAGACGTGAAAGGTTTTAATTTCTGAGGGTTTGGTCCCAAATCTCTCTTTCAATTATTTAATTTAATTGCTTTGATTATTATTTTTCCTTGAAGTTACTAACGTGTGTATTTTGTTATTAGAAAGATGTACGAGGCATCCAAGTAAGTACTTTAATTGGTTTTATTGATTTATGATGTAGATATCATGTTTAGATTGTTATTATGGTTCCTAGTATCATGTCTAGGGTAATTTTAATATCAAGTATGATTAAAAGTATGATGCCTTTTATTCTCTTCCTAATATTTATTCATGTTAGTGTCATGTTAGGGATAAAGACTTGATTTTTATTGTTTAGTGACATGCTAGGGTTTGTTATTAATCTTGTTAGTATCATGCCTAGGATCTTGCTATGCTTTAACATGATTTTGATTTATGATTGATATTATTATTATTATAATTATTATTTATGATGATGATTATTATTTATTATGTTGCTTGATGATTTATTTATTTATTGTTTGATCACCTTTATTGCATGTTAAAGGGAATTGGTATTTGCAATCACGCTTAATAAGATATTAATAATCTTGTTAGGTTAATTGTGATTATAATTTCAAGTGATCGCCAATAATAATTTATTTGTGCATTAAATTCAACCAACATAGATTAAACAGGTTTAGGGTTAATCCTATTGATTGCATGCTAATCAGAAAGCGCACATGAATACGAGCAGAATAAAGTAGAGGCCTATTATCAGGGCAGGTTCAATCTCTTTTAGGTTGGATTTGTACCATCATCCCCGAACCCTTATTTGGTTCATGACCTTATGGAGTTGACGATCTCTTGGATCGTTAAGGGGTGTAACCTTCACCTCGTGAACGGTTTACAAGTTCCTTAAAAGACTTGTTGGCGACTCTTTTGCTCTATCTTCTTCCCTTTTGGACGCCACCGTACTTTAGTGTATGATCACAGTGGGGTTCAAGCTAGTGGGATTTTTAAAGGCTTGAAACTATTCCCCACAGTTTTTGGCGACTCCACTGGGGAGGATTTCTATTTTAATTCTTGAATTTGTTTCGGCAATGATTTAGAATGAGTGGATGAGACTCGAAAAGTTCTAAGTATTTCATGTGCGTAATTTTGATTAACATTGTGGCATATGCATAAAAAGGTTCTCATTGGAAAGACCATCCGTAATGAGTCAAAAACATAAGGATTTTACACGTAGGAAATTTGAGAAATGTCTTTCACAATTAGGACTGAAATAACACTGCACGAAACTGGATGATTTTATTGAGCACAGAAAGCTGCTGAGGCATGTGGGAAGTAGCGTCAGGGGCCAGAGCTTGGCGCCAAACTTTTAGCCGTAGCGCTTGACGCCAGTATTGGCGCCAGGCGCTACAGTTAAAAGTTGGCGCCAGTCTCTTTTTGCTGGCGCCAATTTCCCCCAATACCGAGCCAGAAATATGCGTTCTAATTTCGACCGGTTTTTCGTATTGTTTGCTCGATCCTACTTCCTGATTGAATTTTTTCTCATTTTTCTGAAACCCATATGTGTTCTACATATGGACATAACCCGCTGGGAATTCATGCTCTATCTACCCGATTGAACGCTCCTGGCAACAAAGGGTACATCTGAGAGGTTGAATTCACCAAACCATGGAAGTGAGTTTTTTCTAAAAAACTCACGGTGTTCTATCCACACGCGTTAACCCTTCACGGTTAGGCTTCTACGCGGTGCATCTGGACAATTAACCATGGACCCTATTTGACTAAACCATATCCCGAACTTTAGAGAACTAGAGCCATGGTTAGGTTGCGAACTCATTGCATCATGTTGTGCCTACTTGACTAATTATGCATTATTTGTTGTGCATATATATCCTATGCTCCTCTTAACCGTTTGTTGATTTGTGTTGAGATTATAATTAATGACTTAAAGAACTTTGCCTAATTAATTAATTAATTAATTAATTCGAGTCAGTAAAGTCTTTTTTTTAATCGGAATCGACCTAGTACGACTTTAGGCATACCCCAGTTGACTAATAATACCGAAAACAGTCCCAGACCGAGGCTCCAATATTGGTGCCAAAATCTGAGCTGTAGCGCCACTGTATGGTGTGTAGCGCCAGACATTTACTAAAAAGTCTGGCGCCAATCACCATATTGTGACGCCAGTCCTGTCGCTTGGCCGACAGTTCGGATTATTTGTCAAGTCATCACCTAGGGTCTAATTAACCAGTTTGCTAATTAATTCGGTTAAATTTTCGCTGTCAATAACACCTCGTCCAGTCATAAATCGAGTCTGGGTCACATAGTCTAGCCATATGGTCATGACACGAGTCTTAACATGTCACCTACACTCACTAGTCTTAGCACACACTTTGAGTACACATCACCATGGCCATGTCTTAGGTTCATGCATGAGTCGGTCTTTCCGTCATTTGAGTTGGGGTACATTCTATTCCTAAATCTTCATATCCCTCCACCTCCATCTTTTCTTCTTCATATTCTATTCCAATCTTTCTTCACTTCCTCCATCCATTGCATGTTGAATAAAGTTTGAGTTAAATAATTAACAATAAGTATCCCCAAATTCCTTTCCCACAGTACTTGGTCGAGGAGAGAAGGGCGATTAATCAAGGACAACCTCTTTATTCAAGTCTCGCTTTTTGATAAACCGATTCGTCAAAAGAGGAAGGCTAAGAAGATAATGGCAACTCAAGAAGAAGTCAATGAGCTTAGGAATCAATTGGTTACCATGACTGAAACACTGAAGCTACTCACCCTCAAGGTTGATGATCCCGTGAAGCAACAACAGATGGACCTCATGCAAGAGAGCCTAAGCAAGTTGTCTAGCGATTACAAGTTTCAAGAGCTTACATCACAAGGGGTCTCGGTGGACAAAGATCTTCTTCCGCATAAGTTCAATGCCAACGACATCCCAAAATTCAAGGCAACAGATAATCCTTACTTCCATCTAAAAGCTTTCGAAAATATAATGACCATTAAGGGTATCGATAAGAAGGTGTTCCCCTCTCTGTTCCCACTATCTCTTGAAACTGTTTGCCAACAATGGTTCTTCTCCCTTGACAAGGAGAAAACCTCTACCTGGGAATCGATAGTAAACGCTTTCGTTGATAGGTACAAGTGCAATATTCAAGTTGAAACCATCATAGACAACTTGAGATGCTAAGACAAAAAGAGAATGAAGGCTTTACTTCTTTCTTTAATAAATGGAGGGAAACTTCCGCTAAGATGATTGAAGTCCCCACCGAAAAGGAATCTGTGAGGATGTTTATCAAGAATCTCCAAGAAAAGTATTCGAAGCACCTAAAATATCAACACAATTTGAATACTTTCAAGGCCGTTTATGACATCGGAATTGAAATCGAAGATGACCTCGCAAAGCAAAAAGCTACTAATAATAGCAACCACGGTGGCTGGAAAGAAAAGAAGAACGACAATCCTTCTTCTTCTGAAAACGCCCACTCTAGTAACAATGTTAGTACCTTTGATCTCAGTGAAGTTTTAGCCATAGATAACCAACGATCTAAGAAGCAACTAAGGAAAGACTTCACCCCCATTAGGATGAGCAACGATACTGCCTTTGATCGACTCCATGCCAAAGGACTCATTACTCCCATTGGACCTATTAAAGATCCCGCACCTGAAAAGAGATTGCCTAATTGGAATCCAGACGAACACTGCAAGTATCATCAAGGTAGGGGTCATACTACTGAGAGCTGTTGGAAGCTAAAGGAGGCTATCCAACATTTGATTGATAATAACAAACTTCCCATGCCTCCAGTTAACAAGAAGAGCGAGTGATGATAAAGGAAACAACACAAGACAAGAGGCGAGCTTCAATGACAAGATTTCATGACCTCTTTTTCTATTTTCATTTTTCCCCTTCCCTAATAAGTCTAGCATAGGCACCTTTTATTCTCTTTTAGATTAATTTTGTAGATTTTTCCTTTTTCCCTTTTTAATAAAATAAGCATTTATTTCCTTGCATATGATCATTTCATTACATTCCATAAAAAAATAAAAAAAAACATGTCGAATTAAGCACAAGGTATACCAATGATTTGAGGCACCCCTTGTGGCCACATCATATCTCCTTTCACCTTTCAAATTTACAATCCTTTCTTCATAAACCACTTTGAGCCTTGTCTAATGATAGACCTTTCTTTTTTTCAACCTACATCTATCTAATCTTGGGATGGGATGGTGTGCAACTTATGCAATTTTCAAAGAACAAAGCTTGAGTGATTTAAGAAAATCAAAATAGCAAAAATAAGCAAAAGCAAAAAAATAAAAAAAAGTATACAAAAGGGCAAGTGTTCCAATGTCTTTGATATGAAAATATCTTTGATAAGAGCACGTCTCAGATTGCGTCTCTTATCGAGTGCTCGGTACCGTGCCTGAGAAACATGAATGCCAAGTGAGTGATAGACCGCATGATCGGGATTGTCCACACTTATAGATGCTAAAGCAAAAGATAAAAGAGAGCTAAAAAAGAGTAGAAACTCAAGCATAAAAATATAAAGATTCAAAAGCGAGGTTGCACACCTTGGGGGGCTTATCTAGGGTCTTGAGCCTTTATCCCCTTCTTCTTTAATCCTTTAGCCTAACCACGTTACAACCCTTAAAAAGACCTTTTTGAGGTATACACACTTGTGCGAGGTTTGGCTAGAGCTACGTTCGGCCTGATTCCTAACGGATACGTAGGCAACCCCACATCGAGGTGCGGCCGTAATAAACATGCATTCATATTCACATTCACACACTTTCACCATGATCATATCAAGGGATCTCCTATGCTCATCCCTTTTTCACTTAGAGCTAGACTTGGGGGCTTGATCCCTACATCATTAGCTTACCTAGCCTAAGTGTCACCACCATTTGACTCTTTTAACAAATAATATTTTTCCACACACTTAGCTCTTGCGGCCTAACTTTAGTGTCACTATCACACACTACACAGATACATGACCAAACATATTTCCCTTAGGAACCCTTTGTCATGAAATCTTAACATAACGCTGAAGCATGCCTTGTCATATCAAAATCGCTCATCAATCGTAATCATCATTGCATCATGAAGTATGAAGTGCTTAGCCTCCGTGCCTAAGTTACCCAAATACTTTCATCATGGAGTCATCAGTTGAGATAGCCTAGGATGAATTAATCCTTGAACCTTGAGAGATAGTATCAAACAACATTTGACTAAGCTCATTCAACATGCATTCGAAAACTTCGATTCTTTCTTCGCGTATTTCTTTTTCGGGAGAAAGTCGGTACCCTCCACAATTGACGGAAAATTTTTGCTTTTTTTCATTTTCGAGTCGCACGATCACACTACAATGCACACACGAATCATGTAAACATTGAGTCATGTCGTGTCATATAACGTTGATTTGAGTCTAACACATGTCATTTCACTTCGAGTCAAGTCAACCTCGAGTCAGTCAACATATCGAGTCAAGTTTATGCCTTGAGTTGTGTCAAGTCGATGAGTCAAGCAACGTTAAACCTTAGGTCAACCCTAAGATGATTAAAAAGATTGGCAAAGTTCTATAGTAAAAAATAAACACAGGTGCAGCAGAACAGGGAAGACCCTATCACAGCATTCGGCGACAGAGTCAATTCTTGGCTCCAGAAATATCTCAGCAACGACAGAGCTTGAAGCCTCTCAGAAAGGTGATTTCGACTTCATGCAGCAATTTCGGGTTCCTTGATACGCCAGTTAGCCCCTATAAGCAATTGGACATGATTAAGTAGTCAGTTGGATTACAATTGCAATAAGTGATCGACTTGATGAAAGATCGTCTCACTTAGCTTAAAGCGCCTAGGCATTGGCTCAAAAGCAGAAAAGGCACGGACATACAGGTTCAAAGCAAAAGAGCGCCGACGTACAGGCATAGCAAAAGCAAAGTTCGAGCGAGCTTTAAAGATCGACAAGTTTTGGTCTTCGGTAATTTTCTTTGGAATATTATCGCATCAAATGAGGATGACTTCAAGTAAAATTATTTTCGACGGCATTCGCTAAGATTGTGGAAGTTGTCACAAAAGATTTGAGAAGATAGCACGAGATGGGCGGTTTTCGACGGCATTCGCTAAGATTGTGGAAGTTGTCACCAAAGATTTGAGAAGATAGCACGAGATGGGCGGTCTTCGATGGCATTCGCTAAGATTGTGGAGGTTTTCACCCAAGATTTGAGAAGATGGCACGAGATGGGCGGTCTTCGACGGCATTCGCTAAGATTGTGGAGGTTGTCACCTAAGATTTGAGAAGATAGCACGAGATGGACAATCTTCGACGACTTTTGCTATGATTGGAAAGGTTGTCACTATGATTCAAGAAAAGGCTCAAGATGTAGAAACATTGATCGATGGCGTTCCCTAGATTGCGGAAGATCCTCAAAACAAACAGCAAGGTGGCGTTCCCTAGATTGTGGAGAGTTGTCACAAACAACTGAGGATTGTTTCAAGTGAAGCAATCTTCGATGGTATTCCCTTGGACATGGAATATTATCAAAGCGGAGGAGGATAGTTTCAGGCGAAGCAATTTTCCAAATTGGAAGCAGTTACGGGCGTAGCGGTTTTCATGTGGGATGGCATTCTCTAGCTTGCAGGAGGTCATCAAAACACAAACAGCCACAGCGACAATCGGTTACTTTCAGAGACGTGTGCTCGACGGTGCAAGATACGCGTTTCTAAACTCTTTTATCTGTTTAACTAATGCTAGTTTTGCAGGTATCGGCGTTACAAGATTGATTTAGGATCGCAGAACGTTCTGAATCATTCTCCGTCCCTTTCGTTACTTTGGCTTTCGTTTTCGAAACTTGCGTTTCTCCAAACTCAGTCAAAGTGGGGGCTTCTGTAGACACCCATTTGTGTCTCCCCAAAACCAAACCCAGTGATGAGTACCTTTCACGTCGAATCATAATCGAATGAAACGAAAGTGTGGAAAGGTCTAGTGTTGCGGAAAGTTTTATTTCTTTTCTTTTCTCTTCTCCCTGTTTTTGAAAACTTTATTTTAAGAAAACAGCCAATCTAGTTTGGTTGGTACATGATATGGGTCCAATAGTGGTGTAGTTGGATGGGGTTTGCAAAGACCTTTCCAACGACATATTATAAGCCCAATTCCGATGAATATTGAGGAAGTTATGGCCAATTTACTAAACTGGGCCCGGTTTGAGCTTTAAGTACGGCCCAATGATCTAGGGGAGGGCCTAGTATGATTTATCATTCTTAATGTAATTAGGAATGGTTTTGGTCTTCTAAAACATTCTAGAAGGTTTTATCATTCTTAATTTAGTTAGGACTCTTCAGAGTTTTAATTAGATCAAATAGCATTTTCGACTGAAATTAAATTATTTTATCTTCCATTACGGTAAATTTATCAGATTTTCGAAAACGCGTTGAAAGCCGGTTTGGCGTCCAACCCCAGTCCTTGGCGCCTGGAATCAGGATTGGCGCCAGACGCCAGCATTGGCGCCTGGCGCTAGCCACGTGTCCTGGCGCCAATGAGCCAGGGCTGGCGCCAAGGTGTTTTTGTGGTCTTCAGACTCTGTTTTGATAAATTATCTTTTTTGGATGATTTTCTCTATAAATATCGTATCAAAAACTCCGTTTTCATTCACGGATTGTCCATATTCATTCATCTACAATTATCATTCATCAATTTTCAATAACATTCATGCATTCTTTCTTCTTTGCTTTTTAATACAAAATTCCGCATTCACAAGATCTAGAAATACCTAGCCATATTCGAAGTTGTCTTCGCCCTAGACGTGAAAGGTTTTAATTTCTGAGGGTTTGGTCCCAAATCTCTCTTTCAATTATTTAATTTAATTTCTTTGATTATTATTTTTCCTTGAAGTTACTAACGTGTGTATTTTGTTATTAGAAAGAGGTACGAGGCATCCAAGTAAGTACTTTAATTGGTTTTATTGATTTATGATGTAGATATCATGTTTAGATTGTTATTATGGTTCCTAGTATCATGTCTAGGGTAATTTTAATATCAAGTATGATTAAAAGTATGATGCCTTTTATTCTCTTCCTAATATTTATTCATGTTAGTGTCATGTTAGGGCTAAAGACTTGATTTTTATTGTTTAGTGACATGCTAGGGTTTGTTATTAATCTTGTTAGTATCATGCCTAGGATCTTGCTATGCTTTAACATGATTTTGATTTATGATTGATATTATTATTATTATAATTATTATTTATGATGATGATTATTATTTATTATGTTGCTTGATGATTTATTTATTTATTGTTTGATCACCTTTATTGCATGTTAAAGGGAATTGGTATTTGCAATCACGCTTAATAAGATATTAATAATCTTGTTAGGTTAATTGTGATTATAATTTCAAGTGATCGCCAATAATAATTTATTTGTGCATTAAATTCAACCAACATAGATTAAACAGGTTTAGGGTTAATCCTATTGATTGCATGCTAATCAGAAAGCGCACATGAATACGAGCAGAATAAAGTAGAGGCCTATTATCAGGGCAGGTTCAATCTCTTTTAGGTTGGATTTGTACCATCATCCCCGAACCCTTATTTGGTTCATGACCTTATGGAGTTGACGATCTCTTGGATCGTTAAGGGGTGTAACCTTCACCTCGTGAACGGTTTACAAGTTCCTTAAAAGACTTGTTGGCGACTCTTTTGCTCTATCTTCTTCCCTTTTGGACGCCACCGTACTTTAGTGTATGATCACAGTGGGGTTCAAGCTAGTGGGATTTTTAAAGGCTTGAAACTATTCCCCACAGTTTTTGGCGACTCCACTGGGGAGGATTTCTATTTTAATTCTTGAATTTGTTTCGGCAATGATTTAGAATGAGTGGATGAGACTCGAAAAGTTCTAAGTATTTCATGTGCGTAATTTTGATTAACATTGTGGCATATGCATAAAAAGGTTCTCATTGGAAAGACCATCCGTAATGAGTCAAAAACATAAGGATTTTACACGTAGGAAATTTGAGAAATGTCTTTCACAATTAGGACTGAAATAACACTGCACGAAACTGGATGATTTTATTGAGCACAGAAAGCTGCTGAGGCATGTGGGAAGTAGCGTCAGGGGCCAGAGCTTGGCGCCAAACTTTTAGCCGTAGCGCTTGACGCCAGTATTGGCGCCAGGCGCTACAGTTAAAAGTTGGCGCCAGTCTCTTTTTGCTGGCGCCAATTTCCCCCAATACCGAGCCAGAAATATGCGTTCTAATTTCGACCGGTTTTTCGTATTGTTTGCTCGATCCTACTTCCTGATTGAATTTTTTCTCATTTTTCTGAAACCCATATGTGTTCTACATATGGACATAACCCGCTGGGAATTCATGCTCTATCTACCCGATTGAACGCTCCTGGCAACAAAGGGTACATCTGAGAGGTTGAATTCACCAAACCATGGAAGTGAGTTTTTTCTAAAAAACTCACGGTGTTCTATCCACACGCGTTAACCCTTCACGGTTAGGCTTCTACGCGGTGCATCTGGACAATTAACCATGGACCCTATTTGACTAAACCATATCCCGAACTTTAGAGAACTAGAGCCATGGTTAGGTTGCGAACTCATTGCATCATGTTGTGCCTACTTGACTAATTATGCATTATTTGTTGTGCATATATATCCTATGCTCCTCTTAACCGTTTGTTGATTTGTGTTGAGATTATAATTAATGACTTAAAGAACTTTGCCTAATTAATTAATTAATTAATTAATTCGAGTCAGTAAAGTCTTTTTTTTAATCGGAATCGACCTAGTACGACTTTAGGCATACCCCAGTTGACTAATAATACCGAAAACAGTCCCAGACCGAGGCTCCAATATTGGTGCCAAAATCTGAGCTGTAGCGCCACTGTATGGTGTGTAGCGCCAGACATTTACTAAAAAGTCTGGCGCCAATCACCATATTGTGACGCCAGTCCTGTCGCTTGGCCGACAGTTCGGATTATTTGTCAAGTCATCACCTAGGGTCTAATTAACCAGTTTGCTAATTAATTCGGTTAAATTTTCGCTGTCAATAACACCTCGTCCAGTCATAAATCGAGTCTGGGTCACATAGTCTAGCCATATGGTCATGACACGAGTCTTAACATGTCACCTACACTCACTAGTCTTAGCACACACTTTGAGTACACATCACCATGGCCATGTCTTAGGTTCATGCATGAGTCGGTCTTTCCGTCATTTGAGTTGGGGTACATTCTATTCCTAAATCTTCATATCCCTCCACCTCCATCTTTTCTTCTTCATATTCTATTCCAATCTTTCTTCACTTCCTCCATCCATTGCATGTTGAATAAAGTTTGAGTTAAATAATTAACAATAAGTATCCCCAAATTCCTTTCCCACAGTACTTGGTCGAGGAGAGAAGGGCGATTAATCAAGGACAACCTCTTTATTCAAGTCTCGCTTTTTGATAAACCGATTCGTCAAAAGAGGAAGGCTAAGAAGATAATGGCAACTCAAGAAGAAGTCAATGAGCTTAGGAATCAATTGGTTACCATGACTGAAACACTGAAGCTACTCACCCTCAAGGTTGATGATCCCGTGAAGCAACAACAGATGGACCTCATGCAAGAGAGCCGAAGCAAGTTGTCTAGCGATTACAAGTTTCAAGAGCTTACATCACAAGGGGTCTCGGTGGACAAAGATCTTCTTTCGCATAAGTTCAATGCCAACGACATCCCAAAATTCAAGGCAACAGATAATCCTTACTTCCATCTAAAAGCTTTCGAAACTATAATGACCATTAAGGGTATCGATAAGAAGGTGTTCCCCTCTCTGTTCCCACTATCTCTTGAAACCGTTTTCCAACAATGGTTCTTCTCCATTGACAAGGAGAAAACTTCTACCTGGGAATCGATAGTAAACGCTTTCGTTGATAGGTACAAGTGCAATATTCAAGTTGAAACCGATCATAGACGACTTGAGATGCTAAGACAAAAAGAGAATGAAGGCTTTACTTCTTTCTTTAATAAATGGAGGGAAACTTCCGCTAAGATGATTGAAGTCCCCACCGAAAAGGAATCTGTGAGGATGTTTATCAAGAATCTCCAAGAAAAGTATTCGAAGCACCTAAAATATCAACAAAATTTGAATACTTTCAAGGCCGTTTATGACATCGGAATTGAAATCGAAGATGACCTCGCAAAGCAAAAAGCTACTAATAATAGCAACCACGGTGGCTGGAAAGAAAAGAAGAACGACAATCCTTCTTCTTCTGAAAACGCCCACTCTAGTAACAATGTTAGTACCTTTGATCTCAGTGAAGTTTTAGCCATAGATAACCAACGATCTAAGAAGCAACTAAGGAAAGACTTCACCCCCATTGGGATGAGCTACGATACTGCCTTCGATCGACTCCATGCCAAAGGACTCATTACTCCCATTGGACCTATTAAAGATCCCGCACCTGAAAAGAGATTGCCTAATTGGAATCCAGACGAACACTGCAAGTATCATCAAGGTAGGGGTCATACTACTGAGAGCTGTTGGAAGCTAAAGGAGGCTATCCAACATTTGATTTATAATAACAAACTTCCCATGCCTCCAGTTAACAAGAAGAGCGAGTGATGATAAAGGAAACAACACAAGACAAGAGGCGAGCTTCAATGACAAGATTTCATGACCTCTTTTTCTATTTTCATTTTTCCCCTTCCCTAATCAGTCTATCATAGGCACCTTTTATTCTCTTTTAGATTAATTTTGTAGATTTTTACTTTTTCCCTTTTTAATAAAATAAGCATTTATTTCCTTGCATATGATCATTTCATTACATTCCATAAAAAAATAAAAAAAAACCATGTCGAATTAAGCACAAGGTATACCAATGATTTGAGGCACCCCTTGTGGCCACATCATATCTCCTTTCACCTTTCAAATTTACAATCCTTTCTTCATAAACCACTTTGAGCCTTGTCTAATGATATACCTTTTTTTTTTCAACCTACATCTATCTAATCTTGGGATGGGATGGTGTGCAACTTATGCAATTTTCAAAGAACAAAGCTTGAATGATTTAAGAAAATCAAAATAGCAAAAATAAGCAAAAGCAAAAAAAAAAAAAAAAAAAGTATACAAAAGGGCTAGTGTTCCAATATCTTTGATATGAAAATATCTTTGATAAGAGCACGTCTCAGATTGCGTCTCTTATCGAGTGCTCGGTACCGTGCCTGAGAAACATGAATGCCAAGTGAGTGATAGACCGCATGATCGGGATTGTCCACACTTATAGATGCTAAAGCAAAAGATAAAAGAGAGCTAAAAAAGAGTAGAAACTCAAGCATAAAAATATAAAGATTCAAAAGCGAGGTTGCACACCTTGGGGGGCTTATCTAGGGTCTTGAGCCTTTATCCCCTTCTTCTTTAATACTTTAGCCTAACCACGTTACAACCCTTAAAAAGACCTTTTTGAGGTATACACACTTGTGCGAGGTTTGGCTAGAGCTACGTTCGGCCTGATTCCTAACGGATACGTAGGCAACCCCATATCGAGGTGCGGCCCGTAATAAACATGCATTCATATTCACATTCACACACTTTCACCATGATCATATCAAGGGATCTCCTATGCTCATCCCTTTTTCACTTTGAGCTAGACTTGGGGGCTTGATCCCTACATCATTAGCTTACCTAGCCTAAGAGTCACCACCATTTGACTCTTTTAACAAATAATATTTTTCCACACACTTAGCTCTTGCGGCCTAACTTTAGTGTCACTATCACACACTGCACAGATACATGACCAAACATATTTCCCTTAGGAACCCTTTGTCATGAAATCTTAACATAACGCTGAAGCATGCCTTGTCATATCAAAATCGCTCATCAATCGTAATCATCATTGCATCATGAAGTATGAAGTGCTTAGCCTCCGTGCCTAAGTTACCCAAATACTTTTATCATGGAGTCATCAGTTGAGATAGCCTAGGATGAATTAATCCTTGAACCTTGAGAGATAGTATCAAACAACATTTGACTAAGCTCATTCAACATGCATTCGAAAACTTCGATTCTTTCTTCGCGTCTTTCTTTTTCGGGAGAAAGTCGGTACCCTCCACAATTGACGAAAATTTTTTGCTTTTTTGCATTTTCGAGTCGCACGATCACATTACAATGCACACACGAGTCATGTACACATTGAGTCATGTCGTGTCATATAACGTTGATTTGAGTCTAACACATGTCATTTCACTTCGAGTCGAGTCAACCTCGAGTCAGTCAACATATCGAGTCAAGTTTATGCCTTGAGTCGTGTCAAGTCGATGAGTCAAGCAACGTTAAACCTTAGGTCAACCCTAAGATGATTAAAAAGATTGGCAAAGTTCTATAGTAAAAAATAAACACAGGTGCAGCAGAACAGGGAAGACCCTATCACAGCATTCGGCGACAGAGTCAATTCTTGGCTCCAGAAATATCTCAGCAACGACAGAGCTTGAAGCCTCTCAGAAAGGTGATTTCGACTTCATGCAGCAATTTCGGGTTCCTTGATACGCCAGTTAGCCCCTATAAGCAATTTGACATGATTAAGTAGTCAGTTGGATTACAATTGCAATAAGTGATCGACTTGATGAAAGATCGTCTCACTTAGCTTAAAGCGCCTAGGCATTGGCTCAAAAGCAGAAAAGGCACCGACATACAGGTTCAAAGCAAAAGAGCGCCGCGTACAGGCATAGCAAAAGCAAAGTTCGAGCGAGCTTTAAAGATCGACAAGTGTTGGTCTTCGGTAATTTTCTTTGGAATATTATCGCATCAAATGAGGATGACTTCAAGTAAAGTTATTTTCGACGGCATTCGCTAAGATTGTGGAAGTTGTCACCAAAGATTTGAGAAGATAGCAAGAGATGGGCGGTCTTCGACGGCATTCGCTAAGATTGTGGAAGTTGTCACCAAAGATTTGAGAAGATAGCACGAGATGGGCGGTCTTCGACGGCATTCGCTAAGATTGTGGAAGTTGTCACCAAAGATTTGAGAAGATAGCACGAGATGGGCGGTCTTCGACGGCATTCGCTAAGATTGTGGAGGTTATCACCCAAGATTTGAGAAGATGGCACGAGATGGGCGGTCTTCGACGGCATTCGCTAAGATTGTGGAGGTTGTCACCTAAGATTTGAGAAGATAGCACGAGATGGACAGTCTTCGACGACTTTTTCTATGATTGGAAAGGTTGTCACTATGATTCAAGAAAAGGCTCAAGATGTAGAAACATTGATCGACGGCGTTCCCTAGATTGCGGAAGATCGTCAAAACAAACAACAAGGTGGCGTTCCCTAGATTGTGGAGAGTTGTCACAAACAACTGAGGATTGTTTCAAATGAAGCAATCTTCGATGGTATTCCCTTGGACATGGAATATTATCAAAGCGGAGGAGGATAGTTTCAGGCGAAGCAATTTTCCAAATTGGAAGCAGTTACGGGCGTAGCGGTTTTCAAGCGGGATGGCATTCTCTAGCTTACAGGAGGTCATCAAAACACAAACAGCCACAGCGACAATCGGTTACTTTCAGAGACGTGTGCTCGACGGTGCAAGATACGCGTTTCTTAACTCTTTTATCTGTTTAACTAATGCTAGTTTTGCAGGTATCGGCGTTACAAGATTGATTTAGGATCGCAGAACGTTCTGAATCATTCTCCGTCCCTATCGTTACTTTGGCTTTCGTTTTCGAAACTTGCGTTTCTCCAAACTCAGTCAAAGTGGGGGCTTTTGTAGACACCCATTTGTGTCTCCCCAAAACCAAACCCAGTGATGAGTACCTTTCACGTTGAATCATAATCGAATGAAACGAAAGTGTTGAAAGGTCTAGTGTTGCGGAAAGTTTTATTTCTTTTCTTTTCTCTTCTCCTTGTTTTTGAAAACTTTATTTTAATAAAACAGCCAATCTAGTTTGGTTGGTCCATGATATGGGTCCAATAGTGGTGTAGTTGGATGGGGTTTGCAAAGACCTTTCCAACGATATATTATAAGCCCAATTCCGATGAATATTGAGGAAGTTATGGCCAATTTACTAAACTGGGCCCGGTTTGAGCTTTAAGTACGGCCCAATGATCTAGGGGAGGGCCTAGTATGATTTATCATTCCTAATGTAATTAGGAATGGTTTTGGTCTTCTAGAACATTCTAGAAGGTTTTATCATTCTTAATTCAGTTAGGATTCTTCAGAGTTTTAATTAGATCAAATAGCATTTTCGACTGAAATTATATTATTTTATCTTCCAGTACGGTAAATTTATCAGATTTTCGAAAACGCGTTGAAAGCCGGTTTGGCGTCCAACCCCAGGCCTTGGCGCCTGGAATCAGGATTGGCGCCAGACGCCAGCATTGGCGCCTGGCGCTAGCCACTAGTCCTGGTGCCAATGAGCCAGGGCTGGCGCCAAGGTGTTTTTGTGGTCTTCAGATTCTGTTTTGATAAATTATCTTTTTTGGATGATTTTCTCTATAAATATCGTATCAAAAACTCCGTTTTCATTCACGGATTGTCCATATTCATTCATCTACAATTATCATTCATCAATTTTCAATAACATTCATGCATTCTTTCTTCTTTGCTTTTTAATACAAAATTCCGCATTCACAAGATCTAGAAATACCTAGCCATATTCGAAGTTGCCTTCGCCTTAGACGTGAAAGGTTTTAATTTCTGAGGGTTTGGTCCCAAATCTCTCTTTCAATTATTTAATTTAATTGCTTTGATTATTATTTTTCCTTGAAGTTACTAACGTGTGTATTTTGTTATTAGAAAGATGTACGAGGCATCCAAGTAAGTACTTTAATTGGTTTTATTGATTTATGATGTAGATATCATGTTTAGATTGTTATTATGGTTCCTAGTATCATGTCTAGGGTAATTTTAATATCAAGTATGATTAAAAGTATGATGCCTTTTATTCTCTTCCTAATATTTATTCATGTTAGTGTCATGTTAGGGATAAAGACTTGATTTTTATTGTTTAGTGACATGCTAGGGTTTGTTATTAATCTTGTTAGTATCATGCCTAGGATCTTGCTATGCTTTAACATGATTTTGATTTATGATTGATATTATTATTATTATAATTATTATTTATGATGATGATTATTATTTATTATGTTGCTTGATGATTTATTTATTTATTGCTTGATCACCTTTATTGCATGTTAAAGGGAATTGGTATTTGCAATCACGCTTAATAAGATATTAATAATATTGTTAGGTTAATTGTGATTATAATTTCAAGTGATCGCCAATAATAATTTATTTGTGCATTAAATTCAACCAACATAGATTAAACAGGTTTAGGGTTAATCCTATTGATTGCATGCTAATCAGAAAGCGCACATGAATACGAGCAGAATAAAGTAGAGGCCTATTATTAGGGCAGGTTCAATCTCTTTTAGGTTGGATTTGTACCATCATCCCCGAACCCTTATTTGGTTCATGACCTTATGGAGTTGACGATCTCTTGGATCGTTAAGGGGTGTAACCTTCACCTCATGAACGGTTTACAAGTTCCTTAAAAGACTTGTTGGCGACTCTTTTGCTCTATCTTCTTCGCTTTTGGACGCCACCGTACTTTAGTGTATGATCACAGTGGGGTTCAAGCTAGTGGGATTTTTAAAGGCTTGAAACTATTCCCCACAGTTTTTGGCGACTCCACTGGGGAGGATTTCTATTTTAATTCCTGAATTTGTTTCGGCAATGATTTAGAATGAGTGGATGAGACTCGAAAAGTTCTAAGTATTTCATGTGCGTAATTTTGATTAACATTGTGGCATATGCATAAAAAGGTTCTCATTGGAAAGACCATCCGTAATGAGTCAAAAACATAAGGATTTTACACGTAGGAAATTTGAGAAATGTCTTTCACAACTAGGACTGAAATAACACCGCGCGAAACTGGATGATTTTATTGAGCACAGAAAGCTGCTGAGGCATGTGGGAAGTAGCGTCAGGGGCCAGAGCTTGGTGCCAAACTTTTAGCCGTAGCGCCAGACGCCAGTATTGGCGCCAGGCACTACAGTTAAAAGTTGGCGCCAGTCTCTGTTTGCTGGCGCCAATTTCCCCCAATACCGAGCCAGAAATATGCGTTCTAATTTCGACCGGTTTTTCGTATTGTTTGCTCGATTCTACTTCCTGATTGAATTTTTTCTCATTTTTCTGAAACCCATATGTGTTCTACATATGGACATAACCTGCTGGGAATTCATGCTCTATCTACCCGATTGAACGCTCCTGGCAACAAAGGGTACATCTGAGAGGTTGAATTCACCAAACCATGGAAGTGAGTTTTTTCTAAAAAACTCACGGTGTTCTATCCAGAGGAAGACTTTGACAAAATAATCGAGGCAGACTTTTTCGGTCTCTCGGACGCAACTCTGTCAACCGTGGAAACAATAAATGTCCCTAAGAACTGGATTCCCAAGAGCGCCTGGTTCAGGGATGAATGTTTCCTAGCCGCCTGCGGGCTAGGGCACATGTTTAATAAACGTATGCGCCTGAGTTCATACCGTCTGTAGTATTTTTCTATCGGAATTGATTTATGATTTTGACCAATTTCTTTCTTTTTGCAGAAGAAGCACTAAACATGTTGCAGTCGGAGAAAACTCCCAAGCGGTCTTCTGCGACCATCCGCAAAGATCTTGCGGAGAAAGCTGCGGCCGAGCTCAGGGCCAAGGTATTGAGCGCCTGACCCTTTCTTAAGTTTATTTTATAAACTGCCTTGCCCGGATACTAACCTTGACTTGTTTATTTTCACAGGGGGGAGAAGTTGGGAAATCGTTTGAGAAGAACCTCAAACGGGCTAGAGAGGAGGCCCCAGCCGTTCTTAACAAGATAAAAAAGTCCGCCTCTACGTCAACTCCTAGCGCCTCAGCCGGGGCTAAGACGATGCGGATATCGGGGCGACTCGAGAAGGTAGGCGGCAGCGTGTGCCTTGATCTTGTCAACCCCTTATCAGCAGCCGCGGGGTTCACCACGCCTGCAAGCGTTTCCCGCTTGGCCGGCTCTGAAGGTAAGAACCCTTTTGAATCCCCGCTTGAGCTGGGGTGGCCTTTACGGGTGAAATCCCACTCCCAACAGACGTCATCCTCAGACGGTCGGCAACAGATAGGTGCTGCCTTAGTTTCGCACTCATCACGTATTGATTGTGGTGCAGATCAATCTCCCCGCTGGCCAGACGTCCAGAAGCACGCCAAGGCCATGCTGGAAGCCGTCCGGAAGAAGGATAAGGACAATATCCCTGGGATAGAGACGTTCAATCTTGAACGCATTCTATCCCTTCTAGCTGAGGTAAGAAACTTGTCAATTCAATTTTATTTTTTCAAGTAATTATCCCGCCTGCAATAATTATCCCGCCTGTAATTCTTATACCGCCTGCTTTTTGCAGGCCATGCTGCAGGTGGACGGGCTCAAACGTCCTTATTCCCGCAAGCGGGAAGAGGTAAAAAGGGCCAAGAAGTCCGCCATAGACGCTGATAATATTTCTTTCCACTCAACTATCGTAAATGAACTTGAAACTAAAGCAATAATTATGACACAGGCGTCTAAAATCCAGCAGCTGGAGCTAGATCTGAAGGTGGCCGACCAGCGGGTAACGGATGCTGAGACGGCCAAGAAGGGGGCGGAGGAGGCCCAGAAGAAGGCAGACGAGAGCGCCAAACAGGCTGATGAGGCGCTCAAGAAGGCCCAGGCGGACCTTGGCAAACTGAAATCCAAGGTTGAGAGGCTGGAGAAGGATGCTATTCAAGCTCAGAAAAACTTTGCAGCAACCCTGGAGGCGGAGCAAAACCGCCTTGTTGCTGAGAGTGATGCTGACAACGACGCCCGTATGAAGATTGCTTGGGCTGCCTTGTATCCAGACGCTGATTATAGCATCTGGACAATGGCACACAGCTATGCCGAGTACGTGGTGTACTTGAGAGAGCAAGGCGAGCCAGAGCCTGCCTCCTTTGAAGCCTGGCTCAGCAACAATGAGCCGACCGCGCCTGAGCTTCCTGGTCCCGGCGAAGCGCACCAAATTCCCTTAGATGATGAGGAGAAGGGGGAAAACCAGGAGGCTCCGTCTGCAGGCCAGAAGTGACCCCTCAGCGGCAATATGCCAGTTTTTGCTTTCTTTTAATTCTTTTTATTCAGCGGCTATATGCCAAAACTTGCTTTTTCCGGCCTGCGTGCCGAGTATCCTTGTATTTACCGGCTGTGGAGCCGTGTTAATTAAAAATTTCTTTCTCCCGGACGGGGTCCGGTTAACATTTGATCCATTACAATCGTTTGGTTGGATGAACTTTTATGAATTGCACCGACTAGGTCGGTTTTGATCATTTTGCATTTGAATTTTTAATTTTTTCCTATCTTATGAAAAGCATGCGGCAATTTTTTGCCTAACTAGTCAATAGTCTGCCTGTCCTTGCCCCTGGACGGCTGTGTGATTGGTTTTAATTGGAGCTGGTTGATTGACTTGAAAACGTCTGATGATGCAAAGAGCATAATATGTTTGTAAGTCAATCAATCACAGTAATGATTGCCCCAAACCAAGTGCACAGCCGTACACCAACAGGCGGTTCGGTCACTACCCAGACGGCTTATGCCCGTCTTGGTAGAGATTTCATAGCCATTGAACTCTTGCCCCAATTGGGGTGAGGTGCAATTTTTGGAATAAATAACCTAAGTGAGAACTTCAGCCGGTGACCGAATGATGCCTATGGGCATCCGGTATCTAGGAACTTGTTCGTTCTTCGTAGGTTATTTTGGTCAGACGGCTATGAGTTGACCAATTTGGTCGTTCAATTTTTGTCGTCTCCATGGATACATAGAACCGACAGATAATCTGTTCTCTGCGACGATTGCACCCGGAGGGGTGTCGCCGGACGCCTTTGTCCATGTTGGGACAGGCGATTTTATAAAAAGAGCAACCATCCGGCCATTTTAGCCTCTGGTCTTGTTTGAGACCGGTTGTGTAGCCACTAAACGTTTTTGTGCTTAGTTTCTTAATCAGTGTTGAATTTACACTAAGTATCGAACTTAGTTTTTTAAGCAAATGAGTCTGTCTGGGTATTACCCAGACGGACAGGAAAATATTTGATCATACTAAGTATCAAACTTAGTTAGATAAATGGAGAATCCGTCTGAGTATTACCAAGGCGGATAGTCAAGCAGTTGAATAAATAAAGTATCCAACTTAAATAAACAAGGGATCCGAGCATTACCCAAGCGGATAAACAAATGTAACCTTCACTAAGTATCGAACTTAGTTAGGTAGATGGGGAATCCGCCTGGATATTACCCGGATGGATAATCAAACAATAACTCAATTTTGCAAACAAAGACTGAATCTTCAATAATTGACTCATTGTTTACAAAAAGTTACATTCTCAGAAGTAGTACTTTTTTAGATTGTCTACATTCCAAGTTCTAGGCAGGCGCCTGCCGTCTGGGGTTTCCAGGCGGAAGGTGCCGTCCCTTACTTCTTCATAGATCCGGTAGGGGCCTTCCCAATTTGGTGTTAGCTTTCCCAACTCATTGGCCCTACCGGTTGCCTCCATTTTTCGTAACACTAAGTCGTCAACTTTCAAAGGACGCTTGTGTACTTTTTTGTTGTAGGCTCTAGTCATTCTCAGACGGTAAATCTCATGACGCAAGGCAGCATTGCCCCGGCGTTCTGGAAGTGAATCCAATGCCAGGCGCATTGCTTCCCAGTTTGCCTCTTCATCATACAGAATGACTCTGAGAGTTGGCTCGTAATGTTCGATGGGCAAGACAGCTTCAGCACCGTAAACCATGAGAAATGGGGTTTCACCGGTTGCCCCTTTCGCTGTTGTCCGGATGGCCCATAGGACATGGATTAATTCTTCTGCCCATAAGCCACCGACTCTTTCTATTTTCTTTTTAATGCCGTCTGAGATGAGTTTGTTGAAAGCTTCAACTTGGCCGTTTGCTTGGGGCCGACCAACAGATGCAAAATAGCTTGAGATCCCCTGATCCCCCAACCAAGTTTTTAGCTGAGGCGTCTCAAACTGAGGACCATTATCAAATACCATAGATATGGGTACCCCGTACCGGGTGATAACATTCTTCCAGATGAAGGAAATAACGTCTGTGGTCTTGATGTTTTTAACCGTCTCAGCCTCAACCCACTTGGTGAAATAATCCACAGCCACTAAGATATAACGCTTTCCGCCTGGAGCAGGCGTGTAAGGACCTAGAATGTCCATCCCCCACTTTGCAAACGGGATTGGGCTGTGGATGGCCGTCAGATCAGTAGCCGGACGATGAATAAGTTTTCCAAACTTTTGGCACTTGTCAAATTTTTTCACCAATTCCTTGGCGTCTGCCTCAAGAGTGGGCCAAAAGTAATGTCGTCTAGCTCTGACGGCTAGGGACCTGCCGCCTATGTGAGAGGCGCAGAATCCCGAGTGCAAGTCTTCGAGAACTTCCCTCCCCTTTTCTGGGGTGACACACTTCAACAGGGGTTTAAGAAACCCCGCCTTGAAGAGTTCTCCATTTCTCAACTCGAAGCTCGCAGCTCGCTTCTTCAGGGCGGCTGCCTCCTATGGCGAATCAGGAAGGGTGCCGTCTGAAAGATAAGCCCGGATTCCATCCATCCAGGTAGAGCTTCGGTCCAGGACTCCAATGGGATCTTCATAGATGCTTCTCTTTTCAAGGACTTCCCAAAAGACAGACCGAGGCGTGTCATGGCAGGCGGAAGATGCCAGCTTTGACAATGCATCCGCCTGGTTGTTTTCCGACCTAGGCACCTGATTCAGCCGGAATTCCTCAAGTGCCTTGGTCTTTTCTTTGACTGCCTGAAGATATTTAATCATAGCCGGATGGGTAGCCTCATAACTTCCCTCATACTGGCTAACAACCAATTGAGAATCAGAGTAGGCGTCAATTTTCATGGCCCCTGCCGCCTTACACATGCGTATGCAGGCTAGCAGGGCTTCATATTCCGCCTCATTGTTAGAGGCCTGAAACTTGAAGCGTAGTGCATATTCAAATCTGTCTCCTTCAGGAGACTCATAAATTACGCCTGCACCACAGCCGGTCTTTGTAGAGCTCCCGTCTACATACACTTTCCAAACCTGATCAAGATTATCCGGAGCCACCGGACGAGTCATTTCTACAATGAAGTCGGCAAACGCCTGACCTTTCACTGCCTTTCTTGGTTCGTAAGTGATTTCAAGACTTTGCATTTCAATAGCCCATTTCAACATTCTCCCGGATGAGTCCAAGGTAGACATCGGCCGCTTGAGTGGCTGGTCCGTGTAGATCACCACCGGATGTGCCAAAAAGTAAGGCTTCAATTTCTTGAATGCCATATACAAAGCAAGGCCAAAATTTTCAACCATGGGGTACCGGAGTTCAGCATTTTTAAGAACATGGCTAATGAAGTAAACCGGGAGCTGCACACCGTCTCGCTCAGTAAGGAGAACGGCACTGAGGGCATGGTCTGAGACGGCCAAGTACATGTACAATGTCTCCCTAGGCAAAGGGCTGACCAACCTAGGCAGAGAGTGCAAATGCTCTTTCAACCTCTGGAACGCCGCCTCAGCATCATCCCCCCATTCAAATCTGGTCTTCTTCCTGATTGCTTGGAAGAAGTAGAGGCATTTGTCGCCTGACCGGCTGAGGAACCTCCCCAAGGCGGCCAGGCAACCGGTGAGTCTCTGGACTTCCTTGACGGAACGGGGTGACTTCATGTCAATCACTGCCTGTATCTTTTCGGGGTTAGCCTCTATCCCCCTTTGATCAATCAGGAATCCGAGAAACTTCCCAGACTCAACACCAACGATGCATTTCTTAGGATTTAACATAACCTTATGCCGCCTAAGTGTGGTGAAGGTTTCTCGGAGGTCAGCAAGGTGATCCGCCTGCTGTTTGGATTTGACTATCATGTCATCAATGTACGCCTCCACATTCCTCCCAATCTGATTAATGAAGACTGTATTAATCATCCGTTGGAAAGTGGCAGGCGCATTTTTCAAGCCAAACGGCATCACAGTATAACAGAATAGCCCCTGATCAGTGACGAAGGCCGTCTTCTCTTGATCTTTCTTCCACAGGGGTATCTGATGGAAGCCGGAGTAGGCATCCATAAAGCTCATCAAGGCGTGACCGGATGTAGAATCGACCAGACTGTCGATCTTTGGAAGCGGGTAACTGTCCTTTGGACATGCCTTGTTGAGGTCTGTGTAATCAACACCCATGCGCCAGGTCCCATTCGGTTTCTTAACAAGGACCACATTGGCCACCCAGTCGGGGAAATTGCAAGGCCGAATGAACCTAGCGTCTAGCAGCTTTTTGACTTCGGCAGCTGCCGCCTGACTTCTTTCCTCGCCGTGATTTCTTTTTTTTTGCCGGATGGGCTTCTTTTTGGGGTCCACGGCGAGTTTGTGGATAGCAAGATCCGGGCTGACGCCTGGCATCTCCTCCACTTCAAAGGCAAAAATGTCTTTGAATTCCTTCAGCAGAAGGTGCAAGCTTGCACCCAAGGTAGCATGAGCTACCGTCCCAACCTTAACAGTACGTTCTAGACGGCTGTCATCCAGAACGAGATCAATGCTTTTGCCAGCCGGTTGGGGATGGAGCTCATCTGACCGTTCACCGGTCAGTGATTGCTATTTTTTCTCTTTTTTTCACCTCCACCAGCAGAGGAGCCTTTCTTTTCTTCCCGGCTGCTGGTGGGGCGGGAGCTGGGTCGGCATCCTTGACATTGTCAAGGTCTATTGGTTCCTGGCCGCCTGGGGCCACAGTATCTCGGACGGCTGAGAGATAGCACTCTCGGGCCGTCTTCTGATCCCCATTCAAGGAACCAACAGAGCCGTCATCCCTCTCATATTTGATGAGCATGAGGGACGGGATGATTACTGCCTTGGCTACGTTGAGGGTTGGCCTGCCAAGGATGATGTTATAGGCGGTCAACTCCTCAACGACCAAGAATCTGACGACAATATGTCGTCCCTTGCCTTTCTCTCCTAGCCGGATGGGTAAGTCAATTCTCCCGGCTGGGTAGACCATCCCACCCCCAAAACCAACTAAGGGGTGGGTGACCGGATGCATGCTGCTGACGTTGTATTTCAGCTTTTGCAAGCACTGGAGGCTGATGATGTCTGATGAGCTGCCGGTGTCAATAAGGATCCGTCCAACCAGCTGGTTGGCAACCTTACATTCAATGACCACCGGGTCATCATGCGGGCGGCGGACGCTGCCCCTGTCCTTCTCAGTGATCAAGACTTCTGGGAAGGAGGAGCTGGCTTCCGCCTGCTCATCATCATCTTTGTCCATCTTTCGAAGAGGGCTCTTGGTACCCCGTATGGTAGGGCCACCACAAGAGAACCCGCCTGCTATAGTGTAGACCGGCTCCTTGTCGGTATCCGAGCTACTAGCAGGCTGGGGGGTAGTCTTGGAGGACTGACCCTTGTTTTTCTTTTTTGCCCCGGCTGGGGACTTAGAAATGTAGGACTTTAGCAGCCCTTTGTCAGCCAGACGGTCCAACGTCCGCTGAAGACTAAAGCAGTCGTTGGTGTCATGGCCAACTTCCTCATGGAACTGACAAAATTTATTTTTGTTCCATGACTGGACAGGACTCTTCATAGGATTCGGCTTCTCAATGGACAGCCGGTCCTTTACCTCCATGAGGATGGAGTTGCAGTCTTTGTTAAACTCGTACTTGGGGACGTACGGTTTAAACTCTTTCTTTTTCTTCTGGGACGGCTGGTCAGAGTCAGTAACCGCCCAGACTTCTTTTCTTTTCTTGCTATCTTCTTTGTTTTTGGCCGGCTGAGCTGACCGGCTGTCTTTCTGTTTGTCGGACTTCTTAGAGTCCGACTGGCTACCAGGCGAGCAGAGGTCGGTAGGTTGAATGTAGCTTTCCGCCTCCCTCAGGGCCGCCTGTAGGGTGAAAGCCACTTTTCTGACGAGGTCGAACTTAAAAGTCGACCCGTCTCTCAGACCCTTGAAAAAGTCTGTAAAAGCTACCTCGTCAGACAGTCCCTGAATCTGAATTCTTATCAGATTGAACCGCCTGACATATGAGCGCAGCCCTTCTTTCTCTCCCTGCTTAACAGTGCTCAAATCAAGGCTTGTTTTCTTAGCAGGGATTTTCATTGAGAAGTTGGAAGCAAACAGGAAGGCAAGCTTCCTGAAGCTGTCTATGGACCCGGCTGGCAGGTTGCCAAACCATTGTTGGGCAATGCCCTTCAATGTAGCCGGGAAGCATCGACACCAAGTGGCATCATCCAACCCCTGCAGATACATGAGGCTTGTGTAAGCCATGAGGTGGTCTTCCGGATTGGTGGTACCATCATAGGTACCAATCAAAACATTCTTAACCTTGGCCGGCTGAGCCACCTCGGTTATCTCCCGAGTGAACGCAGAAGGTTGTTCACCCAGGCGCAGCAGACGAAGCTGCCAGTCCAATGGCTGGACATTTGGATATGCCGCCTGACCCCCAAAGAAGGCCGGCTGCATGAAGTGAGGAGGATACTGCCCGTAGGCCTGAGTAGGCACATACAGGACAGCTCCAATCATATGAGGGCCAGAATGGACGGTATTACCGCCTATCTGACTCTCATGCAAGGAGGGTGCACTCCCTGCAGAAATGTTGTTGAAGCTGTCTGGAAAATTCGACGTTAAAGCTGACTCAGACAACGATTGATTTCTCTTCCGGTTGATGATCTCCCGGGCATCAAGAGTTGATTTTTTACTTCTCACCGGCTGTTGGGTCTGGCGAGTGTTATTTGTGTTCCTCCCAGGAAGGAGAATTTTCGACCAATCAATGATCCTGGCTGCCTTCTCCTTTGGATGGGGAGTGGGCTGCCGGTTTCTGACTGACTTCCCCTTCTCTGGAGGAGTCTTCTTAGCCGACTGACCTTTACTTGGGCCAGCCCGGCTTTTGGTGATCAGCTCTGTAATTTCACCCTTGAAACTCGTCATGAACCTCATGAGTTCGTCTCGGGTGACAGGGGCTGATCCAGCTGCCGTTTGGGTTGCCCCTTCTGGCTGCCCAGTGGGTCTGCTCGGACCCGCCTGGGAGGCGCCCCGCTCCAGAGTCTCTCTAGGCCGGATGCGCTTAACTCTGAGAGAGCCGTCTTCGGCTGTAGAGGTTTCGACCTGAGGATCCTCATCCTCCTCATGGTCTGTAAAGACTTCTGGGTCTTCGCCCAGACGGTTAGAGGGTACAGACTCTTGAACCATCTTCGAGGTACTCTCCCCACAGACGGCGCCAAATGTTTTGGGTGTTTTTGTCCCTCGGGAGAGTTACAACACGAAGTCTGATCCGGTCGAGCTGTACCTGCAAAATAACGGAGACTCCGGGTGGTTGGAGCTCCGCCTCCGACGGTCAAGTTAGTAACTTGAAAAGGAATAAAGAGGACGGAATTTTAGGTGGGTATCTGCTCGGATTCCAAGCTCAGGTGTTTCTCTGATGTGAGAGAATGCAAGTGTAATAAATGGTAAAACGTTGTCTCCTCAAAATGAGGGGTATCTCCCTATTTATAGGGTCTTTGGGAGTTGTGCCCCTGATTAGGTCACTGAACCCTAATCATTGGTGGGCTGCGCCGTTTTGCGGCATTCTCGGGATTTGGGCCTGAAGGCCGCCTTTTTTCCCTTATTTTCTAGAGTGACACGTGTCAAGCAGAGATTGGTCCACTTTGGGCCATCTTTAGGCTGACACGTGTCATCCTCTGATTGGACCACGTGGCGGGGTAAAATTACCTCAAACAGAAGTGGCGACTTGGTTTTGGGGTTAAGGTTCCGACATAGTGTACGGTGGTGGCAATAACCAAAACCTAAAAAAGTTAACCATCAACCTAAAAATTAGCCATAAACCTTAAAAAGGGCACTATGATTAATTTTTCAAAACTTTGTGCCACTATAGAGAGTTGGAAAAAAGTCTTCTTACAAGAGCATATCATTCTATATGGCATTTCACATGTTCAATTCAAACTTGTGCAATCTTTTTTTGGCAATAGGGTGCTACTTTCGACTTCCGGGTGCATGGTCTCTACGCTACTTCCATCGTGAATTTGCATAGGTGTCATTGCAAGTATTGGTTCCCTTGTGTTGTGTTAGCTTGCATTCTCAATCCATCTCCAAGGTTTTGGTTCGTTTGGCAACTGTATATTGGTCCAAGGGTCCAAGAAAAGGTTTTGGTAAGAACCTTCTGGTTATTCGGGATCCTAGGTAATTGGTATGATGCTCAAGGGTATGATTGGTTACTTCGTTTCCCTGTACTGGTAAGTGGCAAACCCTCTCTATGGGTTTGTTTGGGCGTGTGGGTTCTGCAACACTACACAAGTTTTTTTTTTTTTTTTTGCTTGTTTAGCTAGGTGGGTTTGGTTGTTTTTTGTTACTTGTTTTAGTTCTTTTAGGTTGTAATTTTCCCTTTTATTTATGAAGTTCTCATTGTGTAAAAAAAAAAAAAAAAACAAAACAAAATAAAAACAAAAAAAAAAAAAAAAATAAAATAAAATTGTGCAATCTATTGCTAACCTATATGATACTCCGGAGTACATATAATCAATTTTTTAAAAACATGGATGCTGGAAAATTAAGTAGCAGTTATAATTTTATACGTGTAATAAAAGAAGTGAAAATGTATGTAATAAGGACCTTAAGCTTGTCCATGTGGAAAGCTGGAGTAAGAAGCTTCCTCTGAGTAGCCCAAAATTAATCTAAATAAGGGAAGTGAGTGATTTAAAAAAAATAGAGGAAGTATTTTCTTCAAATGCAAGACTCTATTTTGAAAATTCAAACATAATCACGCTCCCTATATTTATCTCTCTAGCAAATTTTACTGAACAATGAAAAAAGACAATCAATTTAGAGTAAATGGGAGGAATTGTCAAACAAGGTCAAATAATGCACCAACATATTTAATAAAATGTTGTGATTTGTATTGGCTTAACTAGGTAGATTGTTATGTGTTTTCCTCTATTGAAATTGTTTAGGAAAGAGTAAAGATAAGAGGACAAGAAAAGTTGAACTAATTAATACTCCCTCCATCCCCTTTTGATAGTCTCTTATGGATAAATTTTAGTCCCAAAATGTTCACACTATTTGTTTTTTCCAACAACCATTAATATTAATGTTTTACCAAAATTCCCTCCAATTGCAACTTTAATTTTCCCATGTAAATTTTGTTTTTCCATGTACTTTTATTACTTTCTCTCTCTACTTTTTTGCATACTTGATGTCAATATACTTTTTCAATGTACTTTTACTATTCTTATTTGTATTTATTAAATCCCATGAAAAATGCCCATAAGAGACTATCAAATCAGTGGTCAACAAATCTATTTTGTTAATTATTACTAAAACATGCTATGCTTCATTAATGTATACGTGTTAAATCTAGTTAAATTCTATCCGCCTAAAATATTATGGCTGCAGAGATCATACGATAGATCATTTTTTTCTGAGTTCCTAGACTAAAAGTAAATATATTGAGACTAGAATAGACCCGGTATACAATAACTTATTGTAGACCCAACCTTCTAGTGTACCATACGAAAAGGATTATATCATACGAAATGTGATTATATTGTTACAAAAGTGATTATAACATCTTGAAACTATTATGTAAATGTATCACTCAAAAAGTGAATTTATCATTATAAAAAATATCAAATAGTAAATTACATCATTCAAAAGATGATTTTTAAATTTTATCATCCTAAAGATAATTATATAATCTCATTAAATGGTTTAATATGAGATCAAAATATGACTCACAAAAAGATAATTATATCATCTAAAAAAGTGATTATATCATCCAAAATGTGATTATATTATATGAAAGTGTTAAATTTTGGGTCTACAATAATTTATTGTAGACCGGGTCCATACAAGACCAATTGAAGTAAATAACTAAATACTAGTGCTTATTTTCTTATTTAAGAAAATTTATATATTACTTTTAAAATATTGAGATTATTATTGCAACAAAATTTTCAAATAGGGACGCTTTGGGAGTATTAAATTAAGAGGTAATAAAATTCAAACCAATCAAAATTAAAATAAACATAGGAGAGGGGGAACTAGTAATGATTTAATTGTAAGAAGATTTTTATAGTGATGGTGTGGTGATGGGTGAAGAAAGAGAACTATTACCCTTATTTTGGGGGTGATAGGTTACACTAGGAGGAGGGTGGGTCACCTATTGCTCATTTTGAAGGTAATGATTCATCCATCCCTCTCTTTTCATTATGTCACTACAACATTAATTCATTCATAAACATCTTGTCTCCTTACAATAATACCTATAATCAACTATAATTTACCTAGTTTTATTTTTATTACCCCCTTAATTTATTACCCCAATTCCAAGCGCCCCTTTAAATAATATTTATTACTCTCTTAGTTTTTAAATATTTGATTTATTTTCTCATGCGCGGACTTCTAGAAGAACTTTGAAAAAATAATAATAAAATAGGGAGGTAGTGGGGTAAGTGGAAGAATAAAAAATTATAAAAAAAAATTAATTGAGAGAACTAGAGGAGAGAGAATACAAAATCGTAAAATATAACTTATATAGGGTCCTGCAGGCGTCGCTCGAAGTGCGCCTACGTAAAAGCATTTTGTGAATATGCTTGGCACTCATAGGAAGTGGGAACTGACGTATACGATTAGGGACAAGGAAAGTAGGGAGCCGCCAACAAGTTTTTAAGGAACTTGTAAACCGTTCACGGATCATTAAAGGTAACCACGATTAAGGGACAACGATAGGCATAAACGATTGACCCGTGAAGATTACACCCTATTCATAATCCATGAGATTACAAACTCCATATGGTTCGGAACCACGAAAGGAGGATCGGGGATGATGGTACGAAGTGAGTCATGGAGTAACATTCGCTCGTAATGGCCTCTACTCGATTCTTATTGTGAAAAGTGATTCCTGTGATCTCAAAGGCATGTAAACAAAGATTCAATTTGCTCCAAACTATTATTAAGCTAAATTGGTTGAATATTAATGCAACATATAATTCTAAAATACTTGTAATCACTTGATTAAACAATAAGATTAAAAAGGATCCTAAACCGGTTGTCCAAATTATCTTATTAGGCGTGATTTTCAATTACATATTCCCTTTAAACATGCAATATGGTGATCATTATAACAATAGAATAAACATTAATATTGGAAGCAATTTAACAATAATAATGTTAGTCAAATCAAATAATAATAATCATGATACTAGCAATATAAAACAAAATAAGTAATTCAATTAATTAGTTACTCATATTTCGCGCGTTACTTAAAATTGCTACATCATGAATAAATTGTTAGTAACTTCAATAAAAAAATATAAATCAAATGAAAATTAAATTAAATAAATGTAGATTTGATTTGGTCCAAACCCTCAGTTATTTGTACCTTTCACGCCTTGGTTTAAAGACGGAACCTCGGGTTAAGTATGGACTCCTTGGAGTGATTAAGGGAAGAATAGTGTAATTAAGAATATAGGTTTGAGGCTTAGTGTAGGGAATATTTCAAGCATTACCCCTATCTTGAATCCCACTGTGATCATACACTAAAGTACGGTGGCGTCCAAAGGGAATGAAGCTAGAGCAAAAGAGTCGCCAACAAGTTTTAGGAACTTGTAAACCGTTCACGAGGTGAAGGTTACATCCCTTAACGATCCAGGAGATCGTCAACTCCAATAGGTCTGGAACCATGACTGGTAGTTCGGAGATGAAGGTACAAATCCAATCTAGAAGAGATTGAACCTGCCCTAATAATAGACCTCTACTTTATTCTGATCGTATTCATGTGCGCTTTCTGACTAACATGCAATAAATAGGATTAACCCTAAACCTGTTTATCTATGTTGGTTGATTATTAATGCACAAATAAATCTATTATTGGCGATCACTTGAATTATAATCATATTAACCCTAAATAAGATTATTAATTATCTTATTAAGCGTGATTACAAGTACAAATTCCCTTTAAACATGCATAAAAGGTGTGATCAAGAAATAACAATATATATAACATCAAGCAACATTATAATAATCAATAATAAAAATAATCATGTTAAAGCATAATAGCAGGATCCTAGTCATGATACTAACAAGATTAATAACAAACCCTAGCATGTCACTAAGCAATAAAGATCAAATATATAGCCTTAACATGATACTATTAGGAAAGACAATAAAAGGCATCATAGAAATCATTATATTCTTTACCCTAAACATGATACTAGGAATTTATTGACAATTAAAGAACTTACTTGGATGCCTCGTATCTCTTTCTAATAACAAAATACACGCGTTAGTAACTTCAAGGAAAATAATAAAACAACAATTAAATTAAATAATTGAAAGAGAGATTTGGGACAAAACCCTCAGAAATATCAAACCTTTCACGTCTAGGGCGAAGGCAACTTCGAATTATGCTAGGTGTGTCTAGATCTTGTGAATGCGGAATTTTATATGAAGGTTGGTTTAGAAAAGAGAGAGAAAGAAAGCTTTAGCTTAGAGAATTAGAAAACTAGAGAGTTGATGATTGTAGATTGTAGATGAGAATTGATGATTGAAAACGGAGATTTTAGGAGGCTATTTATAGAGAAAAATCAGCCAAAAAGATAGAAAAACAAACTAGAATTCTGACGTGTAAAAACGAAGTTAGCGTTAGACGCTAACGCTAGCGCCAGGCGCCAAGCTTAGCGCCAGACGCTAACGCTAGTGCCAAGCGCCAAGCTTAGCGCCAGGCGCTAATGCTGGCGTTAGGCGCTAATCAGTTTTTTACGCGTTTTCTAAATTCAGATAAAATTTAACCGTACAGGAGGATAAAACCGTATTTTCCTCAAAAACGCTCTTTTATTTTGATTAAAATTCTAAAAAGTCAACAAAAGTCAATTTATTAAGACTAATTGAATTAGGAATGAAAAGAACCTTCTAGAAGAATCTAGAAGACTAAAACCATTCCTAATTGCATTAGGAATGATAAATCTATATTAGGCCCTCCTCTAGATCATTGGGCCGCATATAAGGCTCAAACCGGGCCCAGTTTAGTAATTTTGCCATAACTTCCTCATTATTCATAGGAATTGGGCTTATAATATATTGTTGGAAAGCTCTTTTCAAGCCCCATCCAACTACACTATTATTGGACCATTGCTATGATCCAACCAAACTGGATTGGCTGTTTTCTTAAAATAGGTTTTAAAAAACAAAGAAAATAAAAGAAATTAAAAATTATCTGTAGACACCCATTTGTGTCTCCCCAAAACAAAACCCGGTGATGAGTACCTTTCACGTCGAATCATAATCGAATGAAGTAAAAGTGTAGAAAGTCTAGTGTTGCGGATAGTTTTTATTTCTTTTCTCTTCTCTCTGTTTTAGAAGACCTATTTTAAGAAAATAGCCAATCCAGTTTGTTTGGTCCATGATATGGGTCCATTAATAGTGTAGTTGGATGGGGCTTGAAAAGAGCTTTCCAACGATATATTATAAGCCCAATTCCGATGAATATTGAGGAAGTTATGGCCAAATTACTAAACTGGGCCCAATTTGAGCCTTATATGCGGCCCAATGATCTAGGGGAGGGCCTAATATGGATTTATCATTCCTAATGCAATTAGGAATGGTTTTAGTCTTCTAGAAGGTTCTTTTCATTCCTAATTCAATTAGCATTGATAAATTGACCTTTGTTGATTTTTTAGAGTTTTAATCAGAATAAAAGAATTTTTGTACGATTTTATCCTCCTGTACAGTTAATTTCTATATGATTTTAGAAAACGCGTCAGAAATTTAATTAGCGCGAAAGGCCAGCCATTAGCGCCTGGCGCTAGCGTTAGCGCCTGGCGTTAATGTCAGCATCTGGCGCTAACCTCATTTTTGCGTGTCAGAACTCTGATTTGTTTTTCTATCTTTTTGGTGATTTTCTCTATAAATAGCCTCCTAAAAACTCCGTTTTAATTCATCTAGAATAATATACAATCATCAACTCTACAGTCATCAATTCTTCTCTATGAGCTAAAGCTTCTCTCTCTCTTTTCTAAACCAACCTTTTTTACAAACAAATTTCGAATTCACAAGACCTAGATACACCTAGCCAAATTCGAAGTTGCCTTCGCCCTAGATGTGAAAGGTTTTAATTTCTGAGGGTTTGGTCCCTAATCTCTATTTCAATTATTTAATTTAATTGTTTGTTTTTTTATTTTCCTTGAAATTACTAACGTGTGTATTTTGTTATTAGAAAGAGGTACGAGGCATCCAAGTAAGTACTTTAGTGGTTTTCATTGTTATTATGATGTAGAAATTATGCTTAGATTGTTATTATGATTCCTAGTGTCATGTTAGGGTGTTTTGATCTTCCTAGTATCATGTTTAGGGTAATTTATAATATCAAATATGACAATTGTGTTTTTCTGCGATGCTTCCTATTTTCTTTCCTAATATTCATGTTAGGGCTAAAGCTTTGATTATTATTATTTAGTGACATGCTAGGGTTTGTTATTAATCTTGTTAGTATCATGCCTAGGATCTTGCTATTATTATGCTTTATTTTTAACATGATTATTTTAATTGTTATTATTATTGTTATAATTATTATTATGATTATTATGTTGCTTGATGTTTATTTATTGTTATTGCTTGATCACACCTTTTATGCATGTTTAAAGGGAATTTGTACTTGTAATCACGCTTAATAAGATAATTAATAATCTTGTTTAGGGTTAATTTGATTATAATTCAAGTGAACACCAATAATAGTTTATTTGTGCATGAATATTCAACCAACATAGATAAACTGGTTTAGCGTTAAACCTAATGATTGCATGTTAGTCAGAAAGCGCATATGTACGATCAGAATAAAGTAGAGGCCTATTATTAGGGCAGGTTAAATCTCTTTTAGGTTGGATTTGTACCTTTATCCCCAAACTACTAGTCATGGTTCCAGACCTATTGGAGTTGATGATCTCCTGGATCGTTAAGGGGTGTAACTTTCACCCTGTGAACGGTTCACAAGTTCCTAAAACTTGTTGGCGACTCTTTTGCTCTATCTAACTTCCCATTGGACGCCACCATGCTTAAGTGTATGATTACAGTGGGGTTCAATCTAGAGGTAACGCTTGAAATATTCCCTACAGTTTTTGGCGACTCCACTGGGTAGGATTTCTATTTTAATTCCTGTAATTTATTTCGGCAATGATTTAGAATGAGTGGATGAGACTCGAAAAGTTCTAAGTATTTCATGTGCGTAATTTTGATTAACATTATTGTCATATGGATAAAAAAGATCTCATTGGAAAGACCATCCGTAATAAGTTAAAACATAGGATTTTTACACGTAGGAAATTTGAGGAATATTTTTCATAACTAGGATCAAAATAACACTGCGCGAAACTGAAATTTTTTATCAAGCACAGAAAGCTGCTGAGGCATGTAGGAACTAGCGTTACCGAACAGAGATTAGCGCCAACATTTTGACTTTAGCGCCAGACGACAGCCTCTGTCGCCAGGCGCTAAAGCCAAAAGCTGGCGCCATCCTCTGTTTGCTGGCGCCAAGTTCTTCTAATACCGAGCCAAAAATATGCGTTCTAATTTTGACCTATTTTTTAGCATTGTTTGCTCGATTCTACTTCCTGATTGAGTTTTTCTCGCTTTTCTGAAACCCATATGTGTTCTACATATGGACATAACCCTCTGGGAATTCATGCTCCATCTACCTGATTGAATGCTCTGAGTAACAAAGGGTACATCCAAGAATGTTGAATTCACCAAACCATGGAAGCGAGTTTTTCTAAACTCGCGGTGTCCCATCCACTCTCGCCAACCCTTCACGATTAGGCTTCCGCGCGGTGCATCCGGAAAATTAACCATGGACCCTCTATTGACTAACCCATATCCCGAACTTTAGAGAACTAGAGCCATGGTAAGGTTGCAAACTCATTGCATCATGTTGTGCCTACTTGACTAATTGTGCATTTTTGGTTGTGCATTCTCTATGTGTTTTTTCCTAACCGTTTATTTGACTTGTGTTAAGACAAAATAAACTGCTTAATGGCTAAAAAGACTTTGCTTAATTAATTAATTAATTTTGGTAATTAGAGTCTAATAATCTAATCAGAGTTGACTTAGTACGACTTTAGGCATACCCTGTAGAGTAATAATACCGAAAGCAGTTCAAGATCAACGTTTCAGCACTAGCGCCGAGATTTGGACTGCAGCGCCAATCTATGGAGTGTAACGCTTAGCGACAGCTCTGTCGTCTGGCGCTACACTATACAGTGCGGCGCCAGTCCTATCGTTTTGGCGACAGTTCGGTTTATTGCTCGAATCATCACCTTGTGTCTAATTAAACAGTTTGCTAATTAATTCGGTTAATTATTACTGTTAATTATACCTTGTTAAGTCATTAATTGAGTCTAGTCACATAGTCTAGCCACATGGTCATGACACGAGTCTTAACATGTCACCTACACTCACTAGTCTTAGCACACACTTTGTACATACTCTTTTCACACCATGACCATGTCTTAGGTTCATGCATAAGTCGGTTTTTTCCGTCATTTGAGTTGGGGTACATTCTATTCCTAATTCTTCATATCCCTCCATCTACATCATCTTTATTCGCTTCCTCCATCCATTGCATGTTGAATAGAGTTTGAGTCAAATAATTTACAATGAATATCCCCAAATTCCTTTTCCACAGTACTTAGTCGAGGAGAGAAGGGAGATTAATGAAGGACAACCTCTTTATTCAAGTCTTACTTTTTGATAAACCAAATCGTCAAAAGAGGAAAGCTAAAAAGATAATGGCAACTCAAGAAGAAGTCAACGAACTTAAGAATCAATTGACTACCGTGACTGAGGCATTGAAGGTTTTAACCCTCAAAATCAATGACCCTATGAAGCAACAACAAATGGAGCTCATGAAAGAGAGATTGAGCAAGCTATCTAGTGACTACAAATTTCAAGGCATTATTTCACAGGGGGTCTTGGTGGACAAGGAGCTTTTACCGCAGAAGTTCAATGCCAACGACATCCTGAAATTCAAGGCAACTGACAACCCTTATTTTCATCTAAGAGCTGTCGAAACTATAATGAACATTAAGGGGATTGATAAGAAAGTCTTTCATTCCTTGTTTTCCTTATCTCTTGAAATCGTTTGTCAACAATGGTTCTTCTCCCTTGACAAAGAGAAAACCTCTACATGGGAATCGATAGTAAACACTTTCATTGATAGGTATAAATGCAATATCCAAGTCGAAACTGATTATAGACAACTTGAAATGCTAAGAAAAAAAGAGAATGAAGGCTTTACTTCTTTCTTTAATTAGTGGAGGGAAACTTCCGCTAAGATGATTGAGGTTCCCACCGAAAAAGAGTCTATGAGGATGTTTATCAAGAATCTCTAAGAAAGGTATTCAAAGCACTTAAAATATCAACACAACTTGAATACTTTCAGAGCCGTCTATGACAAAGGTATCGAGATTGAAGACGACCTCGCAAAGCAAAAAGCTACTAACAACAGTAACCACGGTGGCTGGAAAGGAAAGAAGAACGTCAATCCTTCTTCTTCCGAAAACGCCCACTCTAGTAATAATGTTAGTACCTTTGATCTCAGTGAAGTTTTAGCCATGGCTAACCAAGGATCTAATAAGCAACTAAGGAAAGACTTCACCCCCATTGGAATGAGCTACGATACTGCCTTCGATCGACTCCATGCCAAAGGACTCATTACTCCCATTGGACCTATTCAAGATCCCACACCTGAAAAGAGATTGCCTAGTTGGAATCCAGATGAACACTGCAAGTACCATCAAGGTAGGGGTCATGCTACTGAGAGCTGTTGAAAGCTAAAACAGGCTATCCAACATTTGATTGATAATAACAAGCTTCCCATGCCTCCAGTTAACAAGAAGAGCGAGTGATGATAAAGAAAATGACACAAGACAAGAGGCGAGCTTCAACAGATTTCATGACCTTATTTTCTATTTCTTTTTCATTTTTTCCTTTCCCCAATAAGTCTAGCATAGGCACCTTTCTCTTCCCTTAGATTAATTTTGTAGATTCTTTCTTTTCCCTTAGTTTATTTTTGTAGGATCATTATTTATTTTCCTTTAATAAAATGAGCATTTATTTCCTTACATACGATCATTTCATTAAGTTGCTTTTTTTTTTTAAAAAAAATCCATGTCAAACTAAGCACAAGGTATACCAATGATTTGAGGCACCTCTTGTAGCCACATCATATTACCTTTCACCCTTCAAATATACAATCCTTTTTTGATAAACCACTTTGAGCCTCGTCTAACGATAGACATTTTTTCTTCAACACATATCTACCTAACCTTGGGATGGGATGGTGTGTAACTTATGCAATTTTAAAAGTTTAATGATTTCAAAATATCAAATTAAATAAAATATAATAAAAGTGTACAAAAGGGCGAGTGTTTCAATGTCTTTGACATGAAAATATCTTCGATATGAACACGTCTCAGATTACGTTTCTTATCGAGTGCTCGGTACCATGCCTGAGAAACATGAATGCCAAGTGAGTGATAGACCGCATGATCGGGATTGCCCACACTTATAAAAATAAAATAGATGCTAAAGCAAAAGAGAAAAGAGAGCTAAAAAAGAGTTAAAAGCCTCAAGCATAAAAAAATACAAAGATTCAAAAGCAAGATTGCACACCTTTGGGGCTTATCTAGGGTCTTGAGCCTTTATCCCTTTCTTCTATAACCTTTAGCCTAACCATGTTAAAACCCTTAAAAAGACCTTTTGAGGTATACACACACTTGTCCGAGGTTCGGCTAGAGCTACGTTCGGCCTGATTCCTAACGGATACGTAGGCAACCTCACATCGAGGTGCGGCCGTAATAAAAAGGCATTCATATTCACATTCACACACTTACACCATGATCATATCAAGGGAACTCCTATGCTTATCTCTATTTACTTAGAGCTAGACTTGGGGGCTTGATCCCTACATCATTAGCTTACCTAGCCTAAGAATAACCTTCATTAGACTCTTCTTGAAATAATATATTTTTTTCACACACTTAGCCCTTGCGGCCTAACTTTAGAATCACTTTCATACACATCACAGATACATGACCAAATATACCTTCCATTAGGAACCCTTTGTCGTGGAATCTTAATACAACGTTGAAACATGCCTTGTCATATCACATCACTCATCAATTATAATTGTCATTGCATCACAAAGTATGAAGTGCTTAGCCTCCGTGTCTAAGTTACCCAAATACTTTCATCATTGAGTCAACCATTGAGATAGCCTAGGATGGATTAATCCTTGCACCTTGAGAGATAGTATCAAACAACATTTGACTAAGCTCATTCAACATGCGCTCGAAAACTTCGATTCTTTTTCGTGTCTTTCTTTTTCGGGAGAAAGTAATACCCTCCACAAAAATGACGGAAATTTTTTTCTTTTTTGCATTTTCGAGTCCCACGATCACAATACAATGCACACACGAGTCATGTACACATTGAGTCATGTCGTGTCATATCACCTTGATTTGAGTCTAACACATGTGTCAAACACTTCGAGTCGAGTCAACCTCGAGTCAATCACAGTGAGTCAAGTTTATACCTTGAGCCATGTCAAGTCAATGAGTTGATTCAACACTAAGTCTTAGGTCAACCTTAAAGAAAGATAAGCAAAGTCATATAGTCAAAGATATAAATGCGGGTGCATCCCAGCAAGCGAGGACATTCCCGGATTTTTTCGAAAAAAACCGCGAATATGACACAGAGATTCCTCCGAGATAAGAGGAATTACATTGACCGGTAAATTGGAGATGAAGAGCTTTAATTTACAAAAGATTTGAGCGGATTTGTCGAAAGGAAACGACCAAGTTCAAAGTTTGGAGCGAAACCGAGCAACAGCAGCAGCATGAGCAGAATAGGGAAGACCCGACTACAGCGCCAGACAACGACATCCAGCGTCTGGCAGCAGATTACAGTGCCTAGCGCTAGATCCCAGCGTCTAGCGACAGAGCTAATTCTTAGCGCTAGTAGAATTTCCGTGGCGACAGAGATCAAAGCCTCATATAGCAATTTCGGGTTCCTTGGTACGCCAGTTAGCCCCTGTAAGCAATTTGATATGATTGAGTAGTCGATTTGATTACAACCGCAAATAAGTGATCGACCTGGCGAAAGATCGTCTCACTTAGCTTAAAGCGCCTAAACATTGGCTCATCACAAAGGCACCGACATACTGGTTCAGAAGCACCGACGTAATGGTTCACAGCACCAACGTAATGGTTCACAGCACCGACATACTTGTTTACAAGCAGCAGAAGCACCGACTTACTAGCTAAAGCAAAGTTCAAGCGAGCTTAAAAGATCGACAAGCGTTGGTCTTCGGTGATTTTCTTCGGAAAATTATCGTAACCATAGAGGATGACTTCAAGCAAAGTTATTTTCGACAGCGTTTGCTAAGATTGTGGAAGTTGTCACCCATGATTTAAGAAGATAGCACGAGATAGGCGGGCTTAGAGAGCGTTCGCTAAGATTGTGGAGGTTGTCACCGAGATTTGAGAAGATAGCACGAGATGGGCGGTCTTCGACAGCATTCCCTAAGATTGTGGAGGTTGTCACCAATATTTGAGAAGGACGGTTCGTGATGAGGCGGTCTTCGACGACTTTTGCTATGATCGGAAAGGTTGTCACTATGATTCAAGAAAAGGCTCGAGTTGTAGCAACATTGATCGACGGCGTTCCCTATATTGCGAAAGATCGTCAAAACAAGCAGCAAGATGGTGTTCCCTAGATTGTGGAAGGTTATCACGACAAATACAACAGCAAAAACAGCAACAAATCGGTTACCTTCAGAGACGTGTGCTCGGCGGTGCAAGATACGCGTTTCTTAACTCATTTATCTGTTTAACTAATGCTAGTTTGCAGGCATCGGTGTTACAAGAGTGATTTAGGATCGCAGAACGTTCTGAATCATTCTCCGTCCCTATCGATACTTTGACTTTTGTTTTCGAAACTTGTGTATCTCCAAACTCAGTCAAAGTGAGGGCTTCTGTAGACACCCATTTGTGTCTCCCCAAAACCAAACCCGGTGATGAGTACCTTTCACGTTGAATCATAATCAAATGAAGTGAAAGTGTAGAAAGTCTATTGTTACGGATAATTTTAATTTCTTTTCTCTTCTCTCTGTTTTTGAAGACCTATTTTAAGAAAACAGCCAATCCAATTTGGTTGGTCCATGATATGGGTCCATTAATAGTGTAGTTGGATGGGGCTTGAAAAGAGCTTTCCAACGATATATTATAAGCCCAATTCCGATGAATATTGAGGAAGTTATTGCCAAATTACTAAACTGGGCCCGGTTTGAGCCTTATATGCGGCCCAATGATCTAGGGGAGGGCCTAATATAGATTTATCATTCCTAATGCAATTAGGAATGGTTTTAGTTTTCTATATTCTTCTAGAAGGTTTTTTTCATTCCTAATTCAATTAGCATTGATAAATTGACCTTTGTTGACTTTTTAGAGTTTTAATCAGAATAAAAGAATGTTCTTTTACGATTTTATCCTCCTGTACGGTTAATTTCTATCCGATTTTAGAAAACGCGTTAGAAATTTAATTAGCGCCAAACGCCAGCCATTAGCGCCTGGCGCTAGCGTTAGCGCCCGGCACTAATGTCAGCGTCTGGCGCTAACCTCGTTTTTTAGCGTCAGAACTCTGATTTGTTTTTCTATCTTTTTGGCTGATTTTCTCTATAAATAGTCTCCTAAAAAATCCATTTTAATTCATCTACAATAATCTACAATCATCAACTCTACAGTCATCAATTCTTCTCTATGAGCTAAAGCTTCACTATCTCTTTTCTAAACCAACCTTTTTTACAAACATAATTCCGCGTTCACAAGACCTAGATACACCTAGCCAAGTTTGAAGTTGCCTTTGCCCTAGACGTGAAAGGTTTTAATTTCTGAGAGTTTGGTCCCAAATCTCTATTTCAATTATTTAATTTAATTGTTTGTTTTATTATTTTCCTTGAAGTTACTAACGTGTGTATTTTGTTATTAGAAAGAGGTACGAGGCATCTAAGTAAGTACTTTAGTGGTTTTCATTGTTATTATGATGTAGAAATTATGCTTAGATTGTTATTATGATTCCTAGTGTCATGTTAGGGTGTTTTGATCTTCCTAGTATCATGTTTAGGGTAATTTTTAATATCAAATATGACAATTATGTTTCATGCAATGCTTCCTATTTTCTTTCCTAATATTCATGTTAGTATCATGTTTGGGCTAAAGCTTTAATTTTAATTGTTTAGTGACATGCTAGGGTTTGTTATTAATCTTGTTAGTATCATGCCTTGGATCTTGCTATTATTATGCTTTATTTTTAACATGATTATTTTAATTGTGATTATTATTGTTATAATTATTATTATGATTATTATGTTGCTTGATGTTTATTTATTGTTATTGCTTGACACCTTTTATGCATGTTTAAATGGAATTTGAACTTGTTATTACGCTTAATAAGATAATTAATAATCTTGTTTAGGGTTAATTTGATTATAATTCAAGTGATCGCCAATAATAGTTTATTAGGGTTAAACCTAATGATTGCATGTTAGTCAAAAAGCGCATATGAATACGATCAGAATAAAGTAGAGGCCTATTATTAGTGCAGGTTCAATCTCTTTTAGGTTGGATTTGTACCTTCATCCCCGAACTACCAGTCATGGTTCCAGACCTATTGGAGTTGCAGATCTCCTGGATCGTTAAGGGGTGTAACCTTCACCCTGTGAACGGTTTACAAGTTCCTAAAACTTGTTGGCAACTCTTTTGCTCTATCTTCCTTCCCTTTGGACGCCACCATGCTTAAGTGTATGATCACAGTGGAGTTCAAGCTAGGGGTAACACTTGAAATATTCCCTACAGTTTTTGCGATAATATTCTGAGGAAAATTACCGAAGACCCACGCTTGTCGGTCTTTAAAAGTTCGCTTGAACTTTGCTTCCGTTATGCCTGAACGTCGGCGCTTTTGCTGCTTTTGAACCTGTATGTCGGTGCCTTTTGTTGAATGAACCAGTACGTCTGTGCCTTGCTATTTGAACCATTATGTTGGTGCTTTGCTGAATGAACCATTATGTTGGTGCTTTGTAATGAGCTAATGCTTAGGCGCTTTAAACTAAGTGAGATGATCATTCATCAGGTCGATCACTTTATGTAATTGTAATCAAGCTGATTACTAAAATCATGTCAAATTGCTTAGAGGGGCTAACTGGTGTACCAAGGAACCCAAAATATATTGCAAGAGGTTGGAATAACCGCACTGAGTGGCTGGACAATCTAGCGCCACTTAAATATTGCTAGAGCCGCATATTTAGTTGTAGCGCCAAACGCTGGCACTAGCGCCAGGCGCTAAGCCTTATCAACTGGCGCTAAGGTCTGTCGCTTGGCGCTAGAGTCGGGTTTTCCATAAATACCCTTCTCTTCTCATTTCCGCTGCTGCTGCTCGTGTATTGTTCGAGAATTCGCTCAGAACTTCATTTGGCTCGTTCTTGCTCGTTTCTCAACCGAATTCGCTCAAATTTTTTGCAAATCAAAGCTTATTCCATCCATTTTCCCGATCTATGTAAGTTTTCTTCAAACTCACGATGGTTTTAATGAATTTTGCATGTATTTGTTCACGAATTTCTTGAAAATTCAAAACTTAAATTGCTTAATTCTCTTTGTTTGTCAAATTTTATGCCATGAAATTTATTGATTATGTTTATATATTGCCTTGGGAGTAATTTGAGACTTGTTTGACCCAATTTGGTGAAGAAACGAACAAATCACCATTGTTGGACCTCTTAAGGTCGGGGATACAATGTGGCTTGTTCTTAACGTTTTTGCTAGCAATTCTTGTCCAATTTGTCACAATAATTACTATAGTATTGCAAGAAATTGTTTGAATGCTTGAAAAATGCCATACATGCTCAATTTGAATTTGTGCTCTGTTTTAGTACTACGTACTTTATTTTTTTGCGAACATAGTATCATGCGGCTAGGCGAACCTTAGATACTATAGAAACTTAATTTATGATAATTTTGCACAATGTTGCATGGTTAGACAGCGAGGTTCGGGTTCACGGTCTCGAGACGTTTGACGGGAGCACGAGCCCGTAGAGGACGATGTCGACCCGTCCACTTCACTCGGCTGATTCCCTGAGTGGGACGAGCGGACTCTGTACTTCTCTCCTGTTCACCACATTTCTGAGAGGATGCGACAGGGTATCACTGTTGGTAGGACGCACTGCCATGGTTTAGGTTGCGACTTCTTGGGCGACTTGTACAAGATGTACATCGCCAATGACAACGAGGCGAGACTTCTATGGGAGTCTTGCGGACTGGCTGTGCTTTACGAGACCTAGGAGGCTATGATCGCCTTTAGCGGGGGTCACCATGTGGTTCGAGCTCTGGTGGAGTTCTTTTAGGACACCACCAACACTTTCCACTTTCCTTGGGGTGAGATGATGGTCACCCTGACCGACTTCAGTCTTATTACGGGACTGGAGTTTAGCTCGGTTGCGCTGCCGTTTGACAACGAGATCAGCGTCTTCTCTCCCGAGGTCGAGGAGCTCTTGGGTCTGATTGCTGTTCGGGCTCGTGCTGAGGTAGAGTCGACCCAGTTCAGCGCGAAGAGGATTTGCCGTTCGACTCTTGCAGCGGCTTGTGATGACGATGCGACCACCCGAGAGCAGTGGGTGCGCATCTTTGTACTTATCTTGTTGTCAGGGACATTCTCCCCTGACAAGGGTAGTAGAGTGCTGCTTTACTACCTACCTGCAGTCCGTGATCTACACTTGATCGGGACTTATGATTGGGCCAGCTTGGCCTACGATGACTTCATCCGAGCGTTACGAGACTCGTGTCGACACCGGTCCTTCATGGGGAACGTCGCTCTATCCGGCTTTTGGAGGGTCGTAGAGGTATACTTTATCTCCCACAAAGTTTAGCTCTAAGCTTTGATTAGCACTTGCTGATAATTTTTGCCTTTTGTCGATCTAGTTCTACGAGTACTTTCCCTCGGTTGCGCCGACGAGACCATCGTCGCGCGGGTTTCCAGTGAGTGCTTCCTGGGGAAGCCGCCGTGCTGGGATGTCCACTGCTTACATCCGAGATTGGATCATCTTGGTATGATTCTTTTTATGTTTGGAAACTTTGTATTACCTTCGATAGATTCTTATATGATAGGCGTTCTTTGCAGGGGCTTGACGTGCTGTACCGGCCGTGGGTCGGCTTGGTTATCCCTGGACTAGCCGCGCATTATATTGCTGAGCGTGGCTATTTCTTGGGGACATATGGAGCGATCGCATATCTTGGAGAGAGGGTTGCTATTCAGCATTCCTCTGACACCTTTGTCGTTCCTGCTCCTCCACCACGTCACATGTCCAACGCCGCGAGGTTGGTGAGCATGTTAGAGAGAGCTGGTACCCCTTGGCGATCTTATACGATCCCTGGGCGGAGCTATGAGGAGGAGCTAATGCCGTTGTTAGCTCCAGTCCCTGTACTGGCTGAGGAGGTGGCGGTATGATGTTTAACTTTTACTTTTCGTTAAGTAGCCCCCAAGTAATGCTTTACTGACTTTGATTTGCTTTTGTCAGGCTGAACCTACTGAGTTCGTGCCACCCCGTATGTCTATTCATTACCAGGGGACATACGGGCCGATTGAGGAGATGATTCCTCCAGCTCTTGAAGGTGAGCACTTCGTGGAGCGGTCGATCCCTCGCCATCAGACTCGGGTAGGCTTAATTATTTGCAACTTTTGTCCATATATGTTATGCATGTTTACTGACTTTATTTTCTTGACAGTTCTCGCGCGAGGTGGTCACGGCGATGACACGGTGCATAGATGCCTTCCGGAGCCAGCTCGTTCGAATGAGGAACGTGGCTACATGTCGTCGAGACGACCCGCCATTCAGGAGGTAGTTTATGTTTTTTGCATTACTGCTTCTTTTTTGCATGCTTCTGATTTTAGTTTCTTTTGCAGGGTTAGCCCATTCCTTCACGTACCCGTACGAGACCTAAGGTGCGGAGGGAGCCGGCGAGTTCTAGCTCGAGACGTCGCCGCACTGGTTCTGGTGGTCGAGGCGGTCGTTCTGAGGCTGCACGCACCGAGGCGGTAGAGGTCTCAGGCTCTTCATCCGAGGGTGCACATGCTGCGCCGGTAGGCCAGGGAGAGGCTACCTCGGCTTTTAGAGGTGGTGGGATGTACGAGGTTGGCTCGTCATCGCAGCAGCCTCCGCAGCCTCAGCCTCAGGTTGATCTTGGGTGGACGGGTCCTGTGCTGAGTTTTCCACCTCCCGAGGAGACTGGAGCTGGAGCCGAAGCTAGTGGAGAGGTTACTCTTCGTACGGCGCAGTTTTATGAGATGATGGGTGTACGTCTCCCGGCACCGTAGTTTGTTCCTGTGCTTTTCATTTTATTTTGACTTTGTATAGAACTTTGCCTTTATTTAGACTCATTATTTAGACATGCTTGTATATACATATTACTTATGAGTTTATTCAGTATTTATTATTATTTATTATTTTTTTTATGTGCATGTTTGTGTGTGCAAAGAATTGTGAAAATTAATTTTGCGCAAAAATTGTGTCATTTTTATTATTGATGGAGGGTATCCGACTTTTTCCCCCAAAAAGAAAAAATGAAAAAATAAAAGTAAAAAAATATTGGACTTATAAAAACTTGGAAGTTAAGTCAAAATAAAATCCGAAAAATAATATAATTAATATAATTAATATATTAGTTATATTAATTAAGATGAAGAAATAAATGAAATTTAGAAAAAAGGTATATAAAAGAATAAAAAGACCGTAAAGTCATTGTTCAGACTCGAATCAGGCCAAAAAAAGCGGTTTTTGGAAAGCTCGTACAATAAGACATGTTAGCGCCACCTGGCGCCACGCGTTTTGGTGTAGCGTCAGGCGCTACACTTAGCGTTTGGCGCCAGGCGCCAATGTTTGGTGTCTGGCGCTAATGAGCGTTGACTACGAATTCTTCCCGGATAAAACTGTGCAGATTTTGTGTATAAATAGCCCCCTGCCTAGCCGATTTTCTTCATAATTTCAGCAGATTAAATATATTCTTAGCTATTGAAAAAAAAAAAAAAATCATGTCTCTAGTCTCTAAAAGCTTTACCAACTTTACTCATGAATAGTGTCGGCTTCTTAATGCCAAGGAGAGAAAAAAAGTTAGATGTGTTTCACATGGGGGTATTTATGGTGTCAAAGGGGTAGATCTTGATTAAGACTTTATTCATACCGCTCTAGAATATTGGGATGTGGATACTCATTGCTTTAGATTAGGGTATGATGAAATTAGCCCTTTGCCGGAAGAATTCGGTGCTATTTTAGGCTTCCCTGCATTAGATCTTGTAGTAATCCCTAGAATAAACGAGTATTATTATAAGGATTTTGAACGCTTCTTCAATTTAAAAGAAAAAGATCTAACAAAAATAGTAGATGGTAGCATAGTTAATTTGAAGGAATTTGCTCGCCATTATTTTGATAGAACTTATTCTGAGTCTTTTCATGTTTATAGAAGAAGAGCTTTTCTTTTTTGCATGCTTAACCAATATCTTCTCACTAGTGGTAAAACTAATGAGGGTCAAGCAATCATATCAACTGTTTTGAAGCAGATAGAATCTGGGAGAAATCCATGCCATTAATAGTTGGAGAGACTATGCTTAGTCTTGACGAATTAAAAAAGAATCCAAAAGCGCCTTTTCGGGGCTCTCCAATTTTATTACAGGTAGAAAATAATATTTTTAATTACAGAAATCAAAAACATATTTTTGTATAGTAATAATAATTTATTTGCATTGAATTTTTTTACAGATTTGGCTAATGGAAAGACTAGAATTAATTAGTCCCCCAGACAATATTGAGAAGTACACTCCAAATTGCTTTGTGAGAAGGAAGAAACGCTTCTCTAAGATGGGGCGCCATGAATGGAAGGTCTTCGGGTCTTGCAATTTTGCCATCAAGTGGGTCATCCCTTGGTGGAAAATAGAAAAGATGGTTGGTGTTAACAAGCAACCTTTCTGTCGTTTTCCAAGCTTGTCCCGATTGACTTTTTATTACCCCTGCAGGGTAAAAAGACAATACGGCCTACTTCAAACAATTCCTTCCGGGGATCTTCGTCGTCCCTATGAGTTCCCTGTCTCTCAAGAAGTAGACAAATTTGATACTTATTGGAGTGCTAGACCTTTATGGGAAGTGATTACCCAAAAGGTTCCTCCTTCCTTGTCCAATGATGTGAAAAGGTGGCTTCTGAAGAAACCTTCAAAGGACATAAAGAAAAATCAAAGTAAAATTGATGTGAAGAGTCGTCTAGGTGACAAAATGATTCCTATTAAGGAACGCTTGGGTGAAAGAGTTGAGTTCAAAACACCTACAATGCCTAAGAAGAAAAGTTCTGCGAAGGATAAAGGCAAAAGGAAAGCTGACACTTTAGATAAGAAGGCTTGGGTAGAAAAGAAACATGGGGTCCTAGCTAAAGGAGAAACTATATACTCCAACCTTGAATGTAGGTCCTCTAAAGGATGCCTACTAGCTAAAGTTATGGATGCAGATAAGAATTGGAAGAGGGCAAAGAAAGAGAAAAAAGATTAAAAGCATTGCTTAACTTTCAATTATTAGACTTAGTTTTAAATTTGAAGTTAATTTATTTAAGATTTATTTAAATTCCATCAATAATGTAATTTATTTTATTAATGAAATTCTAGCTTTTTAATTAAATTATTTACTTTAAATTTAATTTTTTAAAGCAATGAAAACCGAAAATTTAATTTTCCAGAAAATTTTTTCGAGTATGGAAGTCAAATTTTTCCGAAAAACACCGAAATATTCCCAGATACTTTTCATAACATTGGCACTGCGATTTTGCGTCTGGCGCCAGCTGCGGCAGTCTGTCGTCTGGCGCCAAAAAATTTTCTGTGACGCTGATGTTTCGTCGATCTTCTGTTGAATTTTTTATAAATTCTGGGATGCGAGGTTTGAAAAAAATAAAGTGGCCGCACCCGTAAAGTGTTGCCTACGTATCCTTTTTTAAGGAATTAGGCCAAATGTAGTTCTCTTGAGTGTCCTAATCAAGTGCTTATGGGTAGTATTTTTTACGTTGGTCAAGATTTGTCATGTTTGAGAACTCATTGCCATCCATGTCGATTAATTTTGCTGCACCTCCTGATAGGATCGTTTTGACAATGTAGGGTCCAGACCTATTAGGTCTGAATTTTCCCCTTGGATCTAAAACATTTTTCCTTAATGCTTTTAACACCAAATCTCCTACTTTGATGTTTCTTGTCTTGACCTTCTTATTAAAATGCCTAGCTGTACGAGCTTGATAACATTGAGTGTGATGTAGAGCTTCTAGTCGTTTTTCATCAAGTAGAATTAGCTCCTCATATCTTGTCCTAGTCCATTCAACTTCATCGAGTTTGATTTCCAATGAGATGCGTAGAGAAGGAATCTCTAGCTCCACAGGTTGTACGGCATCCATTCCATAAACCAAGGAAAATGGCGTATTTCCCGTTAACGTGCGAATTGACGTGCGATAACCCCACAATGCGAAGTGAAGTTTGTCAGGCCAATCCTTGTAATTTTCTGTCATTTTCTCGATGATAGTCTTTAAATTTTAATTAGCTGCTTCGACTGCGCCATTTGCCTGAGGTCTATAAGGAGAAGAATGATGATGTTGAATACCATATTTTTGTAGCAATTCTTCACACTCGGCTTGAAAGTGAGTTCCATTGTCACTTATCATTTCATGTGGGACTGCATATCGACAAATAATATTTCTTTTGATAAAGAGTGCTACATGTTTTGCAGTGAGTTTGGCGTATGATTGTGCTTCGACCCACTTTGTGGAGTAATCGATTGCCACCAAGATATATTCGTGACCTCCTGTTCCTGGGGGAGTGATTTTGCCGTTGATGTCAATTCCCCATGTAGAGAATGGCCATGGCGACGTGTAGGTGTAGAGTAAAGATGGAGGAACATGTTGTAAATTAGCGTAGATTTTGCACTTAGGGCATCTTTTTATGTATTGATGGCAATCCCTATTCATTGTAGTCCAACAATATCCTTCTCGCATTATCTTTTGGACTAACATTTTACCATTTACGTGAGTTCCACAAATTCCTTCGTGGACTATCCTCATTGCTCTTTGAGCATCCTTTTTTCCTACACATAATAGAGCTCGACCCTTTGGCACCCTTTTTGTGTAGCTCGTTGTCTATGAGTACGTATTGGGAAGCCAAGAGTCTAAATGCTCGTTTTGCTCTTTTGTCAGCGTGGGGAGGGTATTCTCCTTTGGTGACATAATTGAGTATATCCGTATACCACGGTTCTTCTTCTTCTACTTCTTCATCCTGGATTACTTCATCGTCTTCTATAGCTTGAATATAGGCCGATTTATGCCTTTTTTCAATAGTTAGAGGCATTTGCTCGATTTCCGTAGGAATCCTAACCATTGAGGCTAGTCTTGCCAAGGCATCAACAAATTGATTTTCTTCTCTAGATAGATATGTGTATTCTACCTTCTCTAACTAATTAGTGAGGGTTTCCAGATAAGTTTGGTAAGGAGCTAGGCTTTCGCTCCTTTCCATATTTTGGAGGTTTGTTTGATGATCAATGAAGAGTCTCCGAAAATCCGTAACTTTTTCACTCCCAATGCCAAAGCTGTTTCAAGGCCTACCACGCATGCTTTGTATTCAGCAACGTTGTTGGTAACATCGAAATCAAGCTTTATGGAGATCAGAACATACTTTAGGGGATACTAGTAATACTCCAACGCCACATCCCTTTTGGTTTGAGGCTCCGTCGAAGTATAAGGTCCAAGTATCGTCTTCCGTGACCATCAAATCTTCGTCTGGAAATTCATTGTCGTGTGTTGGCGTCGAGTCTTCTATTGGGAAGTCTGCTAGAAAATCCGAAACCACATATCCTTTGATAGCTTTTTGTGGCATGAACCTTACATCGAGCTGGGCTAAGTTGACTATCCATCTTGATATGCGCCCATTGAGTGTAGATTTCTCGAATAAATACTTGAGTGGATCTAATCGGGAAACTATGAAGACTATATGCACGAGCATGTAATGTCTTAACTTGGTTGTGGGCCACACCAATGTGAGGCACAATTTCTCAAGTGGTGTATAGCGTGCTTCATACTCAAGCATCTTTTTGCTTAGATAGTAGATCGCATTTTCTTTGCCTTCTACTTCTTGTGCTAGCATGGCTCCCATTGTCTCTTTGGTGACTGTTAAGTACAATCTAAGAGGTATTCCCGGAAGTGCTGGTGCTAATACGGGAGGAATTGCGAGATAGGCTTTGATCTTTTCAAAGGATTTTTGACACTCGTCATCCCATATCACTGGTACATTCTTTTTAAGCTTCTTGAAAATTGGTTCACATATTGTTGTCAATTTTGATATGAACCTGCTTATGTATTGCAACCGGCCAATAAATCCTCGGATTTGCTTCTCGGTTTTGGGCGGTGGCATTGACATGATTGCCTTTTATCTTGGTTGGGTCTATCTCTATTCCTCTAGAGCTTAAGACATAACCTAAAAGCTTGCCTGAGGTAACTCCAAAAGAACACTTAGATGGATTTAGCCTCATGTTGTATTTTCATAGCCTTTCGAAGAATTTTCTCAAGGCTATTTGATGGCTTGGGTGATCTTTTGATTTTACAATCATATCGTCCGCGTATACTTCAACTTCTTTATGCATCATGTCATGGAGCAAGGCAGTCGCTGCTCGTTGGTAAGTAGCACCCGTGTTTTTCAACCCAAATGGCATTACCGTGTAGCAGTAAGTACCCCATGGTGTTATGAAGGTTGTTTTCTCCATGTCTTCATCCGCCATGAGAATCTGATTATAGCCCGCGTATCCATCCATGAACAAGAGGAGTGCGTGATTTGATGTGTTATCTACCAAAATATCGATGTGTGGTAAAGGGAAGTCGTCATTTGGACTTGCCTTATTTAGATCTCGATAGTTGACACACATTCTTACCCTTCCATCCTTTTTCGGAACTGGGACGACGTTGGCGACCCATTCGAGGTATTTGGATACCTTGATAAAACCTCCAGTTATTTTTTTTTTGAACTTCTTCTTTTATTTTAAGAGCTACGTCGGGTTTCATTCGACGTAACTTTTGTTTTACAGGTTTCATTCCTGGAATTAATGGTATAGTGTGTTGAGCTATTTCTCTATTAATGCCTGGCATATCTTCTTATGACCAAGAGAATACATCGATGAATTCTTTAAGTAAGTTAATTAAATCGGTTCTTTCTTGTTCATTAAGTGTTAATACTATTTTAACTTCTCTTTTATTGGTTGAATCATTTGAGATATCAATCGTCTCAGTTTCCTCAATTATCGGTGTTTTCTTTTCAAGTGTTTCCATTGCTTTAATAAGTTCTTTGTCATTTTCATTGTTAGTTAAGCAATGCTCATCATCTTAGGTTAAAGAAGAACACAAGGAGTAAGGAGAAGAAGACATATTATTAAATTCTTAGATCATTACATCAAAGAGGGATATGTCCTCAGGGATTTGATCATTAACTATCCTAGGGGAAGAGATAGAAGAAGGGGGTGCTACAACTAAAGACTTAGATGACTCTATAGGGAGAGACTCTAACTCTGACTCGGACGACTCTTCGAACATCGGTCCTTGCCCCGTTGTGATGGAGATTTTCCTTCCGCTTGGAGTAGTCACCTTGACGGTCTTGGTCCACCCTTGTAGTGATCCTTCCGCTGGAGTGATGAGCTTTGAGGGATCAAAGCTTTCGCTTTGTAGGACTGTTTGGATGAGCGAGGGGTTATCCTCTTTGTATGTTGGCTCATCTTTTTCTCGCCCAAATAGTAATCCTATGACATTAAAGTCAAAGCATGGGGGTGTTTTCTCTTTGTGGACAGGAGTTGGGATTTCGTCTATGAAGTAGCAATCTAAGAAAATCTCGAATCCCGGTTGCCTTATGCCATTTACAACAAATGGTTCGGGAAATTCATAGCATGGATAGTCCTCTCCTTCTTTTATAAATTGTCTATTAAGGGTAAGAGGATATTGATCCATTGGGATTGCTTTCTTGTGGATGCGAGCGTCCCTACATGCCTTTGACTTTTCTTGGGCTCGATTGAGATCTTCCCAAGTCGGTTCGAAACCAAGTCCGAAAGTGTCTAATTTAGGGAGGCCATGTGATTTCAGCGGTTTTGCTATTCTTTTCTTCTTTCCTAGGGTCATCCCAGGAAAATGTCCTTGCTTCTTTAGAATAGCGTTCACAATCATATTGGAGTGGGGGTCGTGGCAGAGAGGGGTCCTTTCATCCTCCTCGATTAAGGAGACCTCTTCCTTAAAGCCCCACAATTCTTTATCGTCTTCATCGTGCTCCAAATTAATTATTGGATTCTCTATAGCTTTAATCCTCATGGGTGAAGCATCGATTGTAATGGGGATTCCTCCAACTATAGCCTTTATCTGTTGGTAGTGAGATGAGGGGACGGCCTTTAGGTCATGAAGCCAAGGGCGTCCCAACAATAGATTGAACGAAGCCTTAATATCTACTAGTTGGAACGTAGTAGCGTGCTCTATTGCTCCCGCGCGTTACGTTCATAGTGATTTTACAAAGAGCGTGACGACGAGTGTTGTTGTAAGCTCTTATTCCTTGCGTTGACGGGGTTAGGTCTTCATCCCTTATGCCTAGCATTCTCGCAGTTTGAAGTGGACAAATATTAATGGTCGATCCATTGTCTACAAGAGTCATAGGGACGTTCATTCTCTTGCAAACCACTGTGAGGTTTAATGCCTTGTAATGCTTGTCACCTTCTAGAGGTAAATATTTGTCGGAAAAGGTGATCAAGTTAATAGGACTAGGGAGATCACTCGTAAGGAAGTTAGCCAACCCCTCAGAAGTGGTGTCAGAATCTATCCCTATCTTATCCAAGGCATTCATTACAGCCAACCTATGCTCTCGAGATGTTGCTAGAAGCTTCTATACGTTCATTTCAACTTTGGTTTTCCTGAACTGTTTGACAATATCATTATCTTCTATGATAGGTATGGGAACTTGCTGTGTGGTTGGCAGAGGTTGTATCGAAACAGGAGGTTGCATTCTCCCGGATCTTGTGATGACGTCTATGGATGAATCTTCTTCAACCCAGAAGTCATCCATGGCATATGACACCGAAGGTGGAGGTCCTACCATGTCTTTCATGTAAACGTATTCTTCGTCATTGTCCCAAACTCCATTAATATTTACGTCTTCTTCTTGTGGAACTTGGACCAGCCTCTTATCATCAATCATTTTCTAAATTAAATCCTTGAATTTAAAACAGTTTTCAATAGTGTGCCCCCCTGATTGATGATATTGACAATAAAATTTATCTGTCCTTTTTAACGATTCAAATGGTCTCGGTTCGAGAGGTTTGACCTCTCCACTCTCGGAGAGAATTTTGAACATTTGTGCGTATGGAGCCCTAATTGGAGTGTAGAGTCTATTAATCTTCTTGGGTTTATCGATTACTTGCAAAGGAAAGTGTTTCGCATCGTAGGTCTTTCCCATGGGTGTGAACTTTTTCCTAGGTTTATTTTTCGAGGGTGGAACCTCGTCATACTTCTTCTGAAGCTCCTTCACAACTTCGAGGGCTTCACGTAGCAAGTTTGATCCTTCCAACATGGACAGTGTAAGCAATTGTATGTCCTATTTACTTGCTAATTCTGGGAGGTTATCCATGGCATCGAAAAAGATCTCCTCCTCTTCTTCGATAACATGGATTTCTTCGACATGTTTGATGAGAGATGAGGGATCAACCTCGTTTACCTCATCAGAGATGGCCAAGGAGTGAGCGAGAGGCGCATTATCAATACTTGGTTTCTTACTGACAGGGGGCAATGGTAGCTTGTTTTTGTCGATTAAGTCTTGGATAGCTTCTTTAAGCTTCCAACAGTTCTCTGTAAGATGGCCTCGACCTTGGTGATACTTGCAATGTGCATTGGGGTTCCAATTAGCCGTCCTTTTCTCGACTGGTGGGTCCCCAAATGGTCCAATAGGATTTATAAGACCTTTTGCATTTAATCGGTCAAATGCGGTGTCATAACTCATACCAATAGGAGTAAAGTTCCTCCTAAATGGTTTCTTTTGTCCTTGATTATTCATAGCAAGGACTTCACTTAAGTTAACAGTACTAACATTATTTGAGTGGGTGGTTTTGGAAGAAGAAGGATTGTCGTTCTTCTTGCCTTTCCAGCCACTGTTGGAGTTATTGTTAGCAACTTTCAACTTAGCCAGGTCGTCTTCAATATTAATTCCAATATCGTAGACGGCCTTGAAGTTATGGAGATTATTCTGGTATTTGAGATGCTTGGAATACTTCTCTTGAAGGTTTTTGATGAATAACCTTACAGACTCTTTTTCGCTTGGCACCTCAATCATCTTAGCAGAGGTTTCTCTCCATTTGTTAAAGAAAGAGGTGAAACCTTCATTATCTTTCTGCTTGAGGATTTCAAGTTCCATATAGCCAGTCTCAACTTGAATCACTACTACAAAAACTAGAATAAGATACACAAGATATAGAACGGTTAACTTAGATATGCGATCTCTAGGATTATATAGAACGCCTATCTTAGTTAACCGTTCTATTTGATTTATTTATTTTATTTTATTAAATTGTGATTTTATTATATAGAACACATATCTTAGTAAACCGTTCTATTTGATATATTCAAATTTTACACTTACAATATAGATCGCCCCTCTTAGTTAACCGCGCTATATGTTTAACATTATTTTTTAAAAAAATAAAAAGAAAAGGCTAACATACCAAGAGGCCCAAAATTCTAAACCTAACTCCTCTTTCCTCTTAACATAGCCATCATTCTCCTTTCCTCTTTCCTCATCTCTCACGCACTTCTCTCCTCTAAAACCCTTACTCCTTTTTCTTCTCTCTTCATTCCTCAATGTCTGATCCTAAAAATCGCCGAGCTGACATCCAATTATCTTCCTCCCCGTTGTCTTCTTCCTCTATTTACAACTATCCTATTCGTTGCATCTCTTTGTTTTTCAACCCCTACACCAACTCCGATGCAGTACGGTGCGCGAAAGCTCGAACCATTGCAATCTCGATTTTGCTCTATTTATGGTCGTTGTTGCAGGTTGAATAGAGTTTTACATTATCGAGGTAGGTGGTTGTTGCAAATGGTGGCATTGAATTGATTTTGGTGGGTCATGTGAGGTGATTGGAGAAGTGCATTTTAGTTCTCCATTATTAATTTTAGATCTACAACGCTTAACAATTCATTAATATGTTATGATTTGGATTATAATTTCTGATTTTTCATTTTTTTATTTGTGGGTGTTTAGTGCGGCTTCACTATTTGCGTGCACTATTGATGGGAGGCGCTGTGGTGGTTAAGGTGGTGGAGACGTTGCGGTGGTCGAGGTTGGTGGAGGCGATGCTAGTGGTTCAAGTTGGGGGAAGCGCTGCTAGTGGTTCATGTTGTTGAAGCGCCGCTGCAATTGAATTGCCTTTGATAATTCAAGTTGCAATTTCGATTTAGTTACTAGGTAGCAGTTTAGCACACTAATAATTATTAAATTAGCAATAGAATTGTATCAAATGTACTTGAGATGTAAATATTTGAATTTTTTTTTTTTGAAAGATGTAAATATTTGAATATAAAGGATAATAAAAGTTCATTTTAATTTGATATTTGAGTTATACAATTTCAATTTGATTTGATTTATTAATTGATTGTGTTAAATAGTATTTATGCGTGTAACCTGCAAAAATTAATTATATTTTAAAAAAAAATTAACAAAGAGAACGGTTATCTTAGATAACCGTTCTCTTTTTTTCATTTTATATAAGCATATGAAATACGAAAGAGAACGGTTATATTTTGCATATAGAATGCCTCTTATACCTGTTCTCTTTTGTCTTGCATATAGAACGCCTCTTGTACCCGTTCTGTAAGCTTTACACATCGCTTAGCAGAAGAACGCCTATGAGGCGATCTATAAAGCCTATTCTAACAGTTCTCTAAGGCCTTTTTCGTAGTAGTGAATTTTGCATTTGTATCTATCAATGAAAGAGTTTACTATAGATTCCCAAGTAGTGGTTGTTTCTTTCTCAAGAGAAAAGAACCATTGTTGGCCAACGGTTTCGAGAGATAGTGAGAACAGAGAGGGAAACACCTTCTTGTCGATACCCTTAATACTCATTATTGTTTCGAAGGCTCTTAAATGAAAGTAAGGGTTGTCAGTTGCTTTGAATTTCGGGATGTCGTTGGCATTGAACTTCTGCGGAAGAAGATCCTTGTCCACCGAGACCCCTTGTGAGCTAATCCCTTGAAACTTGTAGTCGCTAGACAGTTTGCTAAGACTCTCTTGCATGAGGTCCATCTGTTGTTGTTTCACAGGATCATCAATCTTGAGGGTTAGAACCTTTAACGCCTCAGTCACAGTAATCAGTTAGTTGGTTCCTGAGCTCATTGACTTCCTCTTAAGTTGCCATTATTGTCTTAGCTTTCCTCTTACGAGCGATGGGTTTTTCGAAAAGTTGGACTTGGATATAAAGGTTGTCTTTGATTAAACGCCCTTCCTTTCTTGACCACGCGCTGTAAACTAAACCACTTTTGTTTTAATTATTTGACTCAAACTGTCCTTGACTTTACGGTTTAAAAGAGAAAAAGCAAAAATAGGTGCATACTTTTGGCAAAAATAATGTATATATTTTTGGGAGTTTAAATATAGGGTTTAAACAAGTTTATTTATTTGGAGGATTAAATCTTACTTACCCCCCTAAACAAAAACGGAAAAATACGCGCATACAAAACTCCCTTAGACATGGTCAAAGTGTACATTAGTGTGTGCTTTATATGGTGAGTGTAAGTGGCATGCTTTGACCCTTGTGTAAGACCATGGGACTTAGTGCTTAGACTCGATTAATGACTTGACAAGGTATAATTACCAGTAAAAATTAACCGAATCGACTAGAAAACTGCTTAATTAGACATAAAGTGATGACTCGAGCGATAAACCGAACTATCGCCAAAACGACAAGACTGGCGCCTCTCTTTGTAGTGTAGCGGCAGACGACAAGATTATTTTCAGTCTGAAACTGTTTTCGGTATTATTACTCTATAGGGTATGCCTAAAGTCGTACTAAGTCAACTCTAATTAAATTATTAAAATTTATTTACTCAAATTAATTAATTAATTAATTAGGCAAAGTTCTTTTTAGTCATAAATCAATTTTTTTAATCTTAGCACAAGTCAAACAAACGGTTAGGAAAAACACATAGAGTATGCACAACCAATAATGCACAATTAGTCAAGTAGGCACAACATGATGCAATGAGTTTGCAACCTAACCATGGCTCTAGTTCTCTACAGTTCGGGATATGGGTTAGTCAATAGAGGATACATGGTTAATTGTCCGGATGCACCGCGCGGAAGCCTAACCGTGAAGGGTTGGCGCGAGTGGAGGGGACACCGCGAGTTTAGAAAAACTCGCTTCCATGGTTTGGTGAATTCAACATTCTCGGATGTACCCTTTGTTGCTCAGAGCGTTCAATCAGGTAAATGGAGCATGAATTCCCAGAGGTAAATGGCGTCCATATGTAGAACACATATGGGTTTCTGAAAAGTGAGAAAAACTCAATAAGGAAGTAAGATCGAGCAAACAGTGCTAAAAACTGGTCAAAATTAGAAAGCATATTTCTGGCTTGGTATTGGAAGAACTTGGCACCAGCAACCAGAGTCCAGCGCCACTTTTTGGCTTTAGCGCCTGGCGACAGAAGTTGTCGCCTGGGCGCTAACGTTAAAAGGATGGCGCTAGTCTTTGTTCTCCGACGCTAGTTCCTACATGCCTCAACAGCTTTCTGTGCTCGATAAAATTTTCTAGTTTCGCACAACATTATTTCGATCCTAGTTGTGAAAGATATTCCTCGAATTTCCTACGTGTAAAAATCCTATGTTTTAACTCATTACGGTTGGTCTTTCCAAAGAGATCTTTTTTATGCATATGACAATAATGTTAATCAAAATTACGCACATGAAATTCTTAGAACTTTTCGAGTCTCATCCACTCATTTTAAATAATTGCCAAAATAAATTACAGGAATTAAAATAGAAATCCTCCATAGTAGAGTCTCTAAAAAACTGTAGGGAATATTTCAAGCATTACCCCTATCTTGAACCCCACTGTGATCATACTAAAGTACGGTGGCGTCCAAAGGGAAGGAAGCTAGAGCAAAAGAGTCTCTAACAAGTTTTAGGAACTTGTAAACCGTTCACGAGGTGAAGGTTATACCTCTTAACGATCCAGGAGATCGTCAACTCCAATAGGTTTGGAACCATGACCGGTAGTTCGGGGATGAAGGTACAAATCCAATCTAGAAGAGATTGAACCTGCCCTAATAATAGGCCTCTACTTTATTCTGATCGTATTCATGTGCGCTTTCTGACTAACATGCAATCAATAGGATTAACCCTAAACATGTTTATCTATGTTGGTTGATTATTAATGCCCAAATAAATCTATTATTGGCGATCACTTGAATTATAATCATATTAACCCTAAATAAGATTATTAGTTATCTTATTAAGCGTTATTACAATTACAAATTCCCTTTAAACATGCATAAAAGGTGTGATCAAGCAATAACAATATATATAACATCAAGCAACATTATAATAATTAATAATAAAAATAATCATGTTAAAGCATAATAGCAAGATCCTAGGCATGATACTAACAAGACTAATAACAAACCCTAGCATGTCACTAAGCAATAAAGATCAAATATATAGCCCTAAGATGATACTATTAGGAAAGACAATAAAAGACATCATAGAAATCATTATATTCTTTACCCAAAACATGATAATAGGAATTTATTGTTGTCACCCTAAACATCAAATTAAGAAAAGCATCCTAACATGATACTAGGAATCATAATAACAACCTAGACATGATTTTTATATCATAATATCAATTAAACAATTAAAGCACTTACTTGGATGCCTCGTATCTCTTTATAATAACAAAATACACGCGTTAGTAACTTCAAGAAAAATAATAAAACAACAATTAAATTAAATAACTGAAAGAGAGATTTGGGACCAAACCCTCAAAAATATCAAACCTTTCACGTATAGGGAGAAGGCAACTTCGAATTATGCTAGGTGTGTCTAGATCTTGTGAATGCGGAATTTTGTATGAAGGTTGGTTTAGAAAAGAGAGAGAAAAAAAGCTGTATCTCAGAGAATTAGAAAACTAGAGAGTTGATGATTTTAGATGAGAATTGATGATTGAAAACGGAGATTGTAGGAGGCAATTTATAGAGAAAAATCATCCAAAAAGATAGAAAAACAAACCAGAATTCTGACGTGAAAAAACGAAGTTAGCGCCAGACGCTGACATTAGCGCCAGACGCTGACACTAACGCTAAACGCTAACGCTAGCGCCAAGCGCTAATGCTGGTGTTAGGCGCTAATCAGTTTTTTTACGCGTTTTCTAAATTCAGATAAAATTTAACCGTACAGGAGGATAAAATCATATTTTTCTCAAAAACGCTCTTTTATTCTGATTAAAATTCTAAAAAGTCAACAAAAGTCAATTTATCAATGCTAATTGAATTAGGAATGAAAAGAACCTTCTAGAAGAATCTAGAAGACTAAAACCATTCCTAATTGCATTAGGAATGATAAATCTATATTAGGCCCTCCTCTAGATCATTGGGACGCATATAAGGCTCAAACCGGGCCCAGTTTAGTAATTTGGCCATAACTTCCTCATTATTCATCGGAATTGCATTAGGAATGATAAATCTGTTTCTCTCGGTTTTGCGATGTGGACATGAAAAGTGGATAACAAGTTATGGGAAATGACCTAGCAAATGGATTGGTTTATGAAATGTATTGGATAGAACATGGATTTCAGCACTTCAAAGATTAAATACTCAACCCAACCAATAATGGCGGTGAAAGGTGTTCATCATCGGGTATGGTTTTGGGGAGACGTTTTTAGGATTCTATAGAAGCCCCCACTTTGACTGAGTTTGTAGAAACGTCAGTTTCGAAAAAAAATAGTCAAAGTAGTCAATAGGGACGAAAAATGATTTAAGACATTCTACAATCCTAAATCACTCTGTATACGCCGATACATGTAGAAAAATTTTAGTTCTACAGATAAAAGAGTAAAGGGATAGAATACGTATCTGAGACCAGTGTATCGTTGACAAATGAGTTTGGTAGCTTCCTATGATTGAAGGAATCCACCGAATGACATTTTTTGAAATGCTTTCCATGCATGTAGAAAGCCAACTGACGAGTTTGGTAGCTTTCTATGCTTGAAGAAAATCTACCGGATGATACTTTCCAGGCTTGAGGAAAGTCGACATATGAATTTGGCGATTTTTTATGCTTGAAGAAATCCAGCGTATAATACTTTCCATGCTTGAGGAAAGTCGACATATGATTTTGGCAGGTTTCTATGCTTGAAGAAATCCACCGGATGACACTTTCCATGCTTGAGGAAAGTCAACAAATGATTTTGGCAGGTTTTTATGCTTGAAGAAATCCACCGGATAATACTTTTCATGCTTGAGGAAAGTCGACAGATGATGAGATTGCAAGTCTCTGTGTATCGAGAACCTTGCGTCGTGAAATGATGGTAGTTCGATTGTCCCCGAACATGGGCTATAGTTGGTTCGCTTGTCCCCGAACGTGGGCTGTAGTTGGTTCGCTACGTGGGCTGTAAATGGTCCACTTGTTCCCGGACGTGGGCTGTAGATGGTCCGCTTGTCCCCGGACGTGGGCTGTAATTGAGACCTTTAAAATAAAATTTGCCTAGGGACTCGTGTAGACTATGATTGACTTGACCAACTGGCTTGACCAAGCTTGACTTGACATGACATGACATGTGTATGACTTATGGTTGTGTGTGTATGTATGGTGTGTGTGTGCGCAAACATAAGCAACCAAAAATGCAAAAACAAAAATTTTCCGTCATTTTTGTCATGAGACGAGTGGAGGGTACCGACTTTCTCCTGAAAAAGAAAGACGTGAAAACTGAACTTTTATTTTCGAACTTCCCTCAATGAGAAAAAATTTTGAAAAAGTTTTTAAACTTCCCCAAAAGAAAAGACATGAAAAAGAGAAGAAATTTTGAACTTCCTCGTTGAGCAAGATGAAATGAATCGCATGGATTGTATGCATGATGCATGTTCTTAGGCCAGGAAGCTAAGGACAATTACATCACGTGACACGATAGATGAATGAACTTGGTCATGAAGCTAAGCATCATAAATGGTGTAAAGAAACGATCTTGAACGTCACTTAAGTCTGGAAGCTAAGCACGTATATAGACGAAGTGATTATTGCATAATGAACGTTGCTTAGGTCAAGGAGCTAAGAACGATATGCTTTGTATGATTAAAAATCATTGATATATAAATGTTGCTCAGTATATTATGCGATGCATGAAACAATGAACATTGCTCAGTTCAGGAAGCTAAGCAAGTATACAATGTTTCTTTTAATGAATGTTGTTCTGAAAGACGATGAAACATGTACAGTGTTTAAACAAGATTTCATGATAAAGGGCTCTTAAAGGGAAATATCATATGGATATGGATATGGATGTGTGAGTGAAGTGTGTGAATGTGATACTAAGGCTGGCTGCAAAGGCTATGGTGATGGAAATTTATGTGAGAAGAGTCAAAATGGTGACTCGTTAGGCTGGGTAGGCTATATGATGTGGGATCAAGCCCCCAAGTCTAGCTCTAAATGGATAGGGTCATAGGATTAAGCATTGGATATTCTTTGACGCGATCATGCATATGAATGTGGCCGCACCTCAATGTGAGGTTGCCTACGTATTCGTTAGGAATCAGGCCGAACGTAACTCTAACCAAACTTTGCACAAGTGTATGTACTCCTCAAAGAGGTCTTTCAAGGGTTGTAATGTTGTTAATTTGATGGTTTAAAGAAGAAAAGGGTAAAAGGCTCAAGACCCGAGAGAATCCCTAAGACGTGTAATTGTGAATTTGAAAATTTTGAATTTTGCAAGTTCTATTTTTCATATATATTTTTTTGTTTTGAATTTCTTTTTTTTTTATTCTTTTGAATAAATGTAGGCAATCTCAGATCATGCGGTCCATAACTCACTTAGCATTCATGTTTCTCAAGCACGGTACCAAGCACTCGATGAGAGACGCAATTTGAGACGTGTTCATATCAAAGACATTGGAACACTTGCCTTTAGACATTGTTTTATTGTTGCTTTGCTGCTTTTTTTTTTTAACTTGCTTTTTGAATGGTATACAATTACACATCTTCCAATCCTAGGGTTAAGTGAATGTGGGTTGAAGAAATGAAGGCCAAACGTTAGACGAGGCTCAAAGTGGTTGATGGAGAAATGGAATGTGATTGAACGGTTAACAGGGAATGACAGGGTTGCAAAGGTGCCTCAAGTCATCGGTATACCATGTGTTTAGTTCGGTAATTGATTTTTTTTTAAAACAATGAGTGAATGAAAAATGCTATGATCAAGATGTAAAGGAAATTTGCTCATTTTATTAATGGAAAAGGTGAACAAAACAAATGAAACATATAAAAATTTGAAATAGAAAACCTATGCTAGACATGAATGGGGAATCGAGATGAATGATAAAAAAAGAAATCATGAAATCTTGCACAAAGGATCTGTTGTGCGCCTTGTGCTCATTACTTCTTGCCGCCTGGAGGGACACGAAGTTTGTTTGCATCCGCCAAGTCCTGAATGACGTCCTTCAAATTCAACAATTGTTCCATAGTGTGGCCCCTTCCTTGATGGTACTTGCAATGGGAATTAGGATTCCATTTGGCTCCTTTCTTCAGGTTTTTGCTCTGAAAATGGCCCAATAGGTGTGATCAAGCCTTGACCGTAAAGGCGATCAAAGGCCGCATCATAAGTCATTCCTAAAGGGGTGTAAGTTCTTTTCTTCTTGGGCAATGGAGCATTAAGAGCTAACACTTCATTGAGATCAACTTGGCTTATATTGTTGGAAGTATTTTCGTGCTTAGAAGACAAAGAAGAAGGATGGTCGTTCTTCTTGTTTTTCCAAGTGTTAATATTGTTACTACCGGCAGTCTTTATTAGCTCATCCTCGATATTGATGCCGATGTCGTATACAGCTTCGAAAGTGTTCAATGGAAGAAATTTGAGATGTTCCCTATATTTGTGAGTTAGATTTTGAATAAAGAGGCAAACCATCTCTCTTTCTTTGGGAGGATCTACCAAGAGTGAAGCCGTTTCCCTCCACCTGTTCAGATAAGCGGTGAAACCTTCATTCTCATCCTATTTGAGAATGGAGAGTTCACGTTCAGAAGTTTTAGTTTGAATGTTACACTTGTAACGATTCATGAAACTGTCGGTGACATCTTGCCAAGTCGTAGTACGCTTGGCATCTAGGGAATAAAACCATTGTTGGCAAGCATGCATGCTCTAAGGAGAGAGGGAACACCGTAGGGAAGAGTGTTACATCCAATCCCTTAAGAGCCATGGTTGCAGAGAACGCATTCGAATGGAATATTGGATTGTCAGTAGGCTTGAACTTTGGAATATCAGCAGTGGAGAACTTTTCAGGGAGCCTGTCTTTCACATCTAAAGGAGTGGGAGGCTGTTCCACATAAGTGAAATCCTTATAAATCTTACTCATTTGTTCCTTCAATTTATCAAGGGTGGAAACAGTGACCTTGTTTTGTTCCATGGTAGACACCGTAGTGGTAAGGGTTTCCATCATGGCAGACAGTGCCTCAATGGATTTGTTGATGTCCTCGATATCTTCCTTAGTGGCCATTGGGACAAACTGAAAGTAGTTTGAAGGTGATGGGTGACGTGAAGATGGCAAAGTTCTCTTTAAACGCCTCTTGGATTTAAGATATTATTGTAGTAATGACTCAAACCGTATTAATCTAACCCTGCTCCTTAATCAAGTACTGTGAAATAAAACAACTGCACTTAATTGTTTGACACATTGCTCAAGATAGGAAAGGAAATGGAAAAAAAAAGTCATTTAAAAACAGGTGAGAATAACACCGATCCACTCATCTTTTATTATGACGGAAATGGGGGTGCATGAACCTAGTATACGATCATAAACGACATGGTGTATGACTCGAGTCAAAAAAAAAAAAAAAAGAAAGTGTGTGGACTATACTTGACTCGTGAGTGATTAAGTGATGTTATAAGACTCGTGGTATGATCGTATGGCTAGACATGTGAACAGTATCCAAAATGACTGACGCGAGGACCAAATTAACACGGAAGACTAAAAAAAGCTGACTGGACTTATTTCCTAGGCAAACTGTACTGTGTCACGGTACAAGCTTTCGAGACGTGGCATTGATTCCCATGACGCGGTGATCATTTCCAGTTTTTTTTTTTTTTTTTTTTTTTTTTTTTTTTTTTTGCTGGAAATCCACCGTGCCACTGTGAAAATTGTCGTGACACGGTAAACATTCCCGCGGCACGGCGGATGCTGACGTGGAACGACATTTTTTTTTTTTGCTGGAAATCCACCGTGCCACGGTGAAAATTGCCGTGACACGGTAAACATTCCCACGACGCGGTGGATGCTGACGTGGCACGACAATTTTTTTTTTTTAGTTTGCACTAATTACTAAGTGAGTACGGTCCATTGGCAATCGTTAGTCATAAAATAATCCACCATAGACAAAGAAAGATCGTTAAGGTTAGGATCAAAACACTACTAGAAAAAAGACTTATGGCAACAGCAATAATTCGTTACCATATGTCTTATTAATGTTGCCATATGCCTATAGCAACGGATTATAAACCGTTACCAATAGGTGTCGTTGCTAAAACTCTTCGGCAACAACTTTCATGCATTAGGCAACAGTTATTGTAAACTGTTGTTGTAAATAACTATGGCAGCGCTTTTCTTAGGTAGCACTTTTTAACTTATGCTCACACTTATTTAACAACTTTAGGCAACATTTTCAAAGTTAAAGCAACAATTTTCGCTAATTTAAAGCAACACTTATTAGCTTGATACTAGTTGATGTTTAAAATTAAGGCAACACTTTATTTTGTTTATGGCAACGCTTCCAATTGAAACTAAGGCGACACTTTTAAACCTGTTAATGGCAACTCTTTTAATTGGAATTAAAACAATAGATTATATACTGCGTATAATAAATAAATTGCTTAAATAGCATATAATCGATTAGTACAAGTTCTCCATAAAAATTTATACGTAGTTAATTCAAATCAATTCTAAATGATAAGCTAAATATTTGTTACAAACAACAAAAACATTTAATCTAAATATTTCATACATTAATCTAATAAAAATTCCAAAACCAAAATATATATATATATATATATAAAAAAAAAAAAAAAAAAAAAAAAAAAAAAAAAAAAAAACCAATCTAATATTTTTGCTCAAATTCCAATAGACCTTTAGATGTTTGATGGAGCACTTGATACTTGGATATAAATAATCTCCTGCAAAACAACAACAATAATAATAATAAGACTCGTATATTCAATTAAAAAAAATAAATATCAAATGAATTATTTATGGAAAATTATTATCAGAATAATAGAAATTACTATTGTAGTGAGTAAATAATGAAAAAAAAAATCATCTAAAAAAGGCAAGATGGAGGTACCGTAGCAACATCACAAGAGTATAAGGAAGTAACATCAAAGGATCATAAATTTGTATAATCATAGATACTACAATATCAAAATACTAGCACAATTTCGCTAAGCTAGGATCATAAATTTTGATGCCTATCTTCGAGTAGAGGAAAGAGATTGAGTTTTTAATCGTATAATTAACTAAGAAAATTGCGAGTAAGCACATATTTACAACACAAAGATCAAGTTTCTTGATTATCCATTATACCATATAAAGTAGTACTTGAACAATATTAAATAAATATGTAAATCACTAGCATGCATATATGAGCTTCTTAACATCCTGCAAATTCCAAGGCCTTTTTTAGCATATGCACACACATAAAAATACATAATTCAAACCACCTAAGTATGATCTTTAATCTGACATCCAACTCGGCAAGCAAAGGTATTTTAAGTTAACTAGTATAGATTCCCAACAATCACGCTGCTTATCTCTAGTTTGTTTACTTTATTTAGAACTTCAATAATATAATACACCATTTCAAATTCTTCAATCACATGTAACAATGTAAAAAATGAAAAAGAGAAAAGGAATGTAACATATAAAATGGAATAACATACCTGTTCATAATCTTAAATAACATAGTTTATGGATCATTTGTAGTTGTTGAAACGATAGCTTTTGCAATAATTTCCGGAGTCAAGCTAGGATCTTTTTGGCGTAGTTGTGCAAGTGCTGATATTACTGCATCAAGAGTTATATTTCCTTGCTGATTTTCAATATCCATGCGTATCTCTTGTAGTTTTAAGGTCTCAGATTCAAGCTCTTCTGTTTTCCTCTCTATTTCAGCTTCTTGTGCAGCAACTTGTGCAGCATGAACTTCTTTTTCCTAGGAAAATTCTTCAATTTCAGCATTTATATCCTTTTGAACATCAGCAGTTACAGCACTTTTGATAGACTCCATGACCTCTTCTGGTAGAATCAAAGAGGTATCAGGTCCTTTATCTTTTTGCTTCTTACGATTGGCACCAAGGCCTTGTAATAATTATGTACCTCGACGTGCATTTCCCATAACTTCATCAAATGGATCCTTAACAGATTCACCACTCTGATCATCTTGAGAAGCTTCCAATTCCCTCATTGCTTGCTATAACAATTATTATAAATTATAGGTGACAAAGTATACGATAAATTTATTCATTAAATAAATTAATAGGAATAATATAGTATTTACTATCTTCTGTTGTGTATCATCATAAGGTCGATCATAAGTTCTTCCCTCCTTTCGTTGTCGAGTCTCTTCAAACATTCTTGTTTTTGATGGTGCCACACCATCTTTTCGTAGCTAATAAATAAACAAAAATAAATATATAAACAACATAGAATCCATGAAGTAAAAAAATCGTAATATATGTGGAATGTATTTCGCACCAACTGCTCAAACAGGACCATTTGTATGTATGTTGTCTTGTTCACGCCGATTTTCAGAATTCTGCAAACTGGTTTTTACATAAAATAAAAACGGATAAGCATAAAAGTCAAGACAAATTTAGAGAGTTCCTAATTGTTCAATTATACCTTTGCTATTGTTTTTCCCCAATAAGCTAAAAGTGTTTTGTAATGAGCTTTAGGCACTCTTTCAGGAGGATGCTTTAATCTCTCTTCATAGGTGTCATACATATAATAATGATCCCTTTTGAGGCGACATTTGAATCCTCTCCAAGATTGATCAAGAGTCTCCATTACCCAATCCTTAGCTTCAACTGGAAGGATGTACTTGCTCTAAAATAAAAGGTTAGGTTTATGTTATAAAATACAGTATTGAAACACATATAAAAGTAAACTTATGTTATACACTCAAAACATTACAAATGAGAGAAAAGAACACTTACATTCACAAATTCCCAAATTTTCTCCTTATTTGGAACTTTTTTCCAATTTGTGGAGCCCAATTGTAATCATCAGCAATAGTTCCTAAGAATCTAGTTAGCTCTTTCCTTGCCTTTTCAGGCCCGATAGGTTGTCCTTTGTCATTACAGTAGATAGTTACGCGATCTTCCCATTTGCGAGCATGGACATCAAACAAATTTGAAGGACCTCGCCCTTTCTTCTTAGGAACTTTTATCCAAGTAAAAACAGAATAATTAATTCATAAGAAATTTGAAGATAAAAATAAAGATTACAATCACAACTTTATTAATGCAATTACATGACATAGAAGAGTTCATAAGTAAACATGTGACACGCATTCAATAGTTTTTTAGGCATTAACTAGATCAATTTGACAACTAAATTTAAAGAATTGCAATATGTTTTTGTATTGTATAATTCTAGAGAACTGTGAAACCAAGTCTTATGCATCAGCAGGCCCTGCATCAACAGCAGCAGAGCCTGCGTGCACTAGCGGGGTCCCCTTGATCAACACTAGCAGTCACATATTGCCTTGTGCAGCAACAGCAGCTTCCAGAGCAAAAACTCTACTCAAATAACTTCAACCCATACATAGTTATGTTTAATTGTATAATGGTAATTAGCTAGCAGTTTGTTCATTGTTTACTGCTAATCATTACTAATATGATAAGAGAAGAAGCAAATTATAGAAGGAGATTATAGAAAGCTCTCTAACCTTGGATTGCATGAATAAAAAGGTTACAAGACCATAAGATTTTTCATGATTTTAAAAAAGGGGAGGAGTATTGAATACAAACCTTGTGCGGAAACAGATTCTCCTCGGCTTTCTAGTGGAATAATGGTCGAAAGCGGGCGCTTAGAATTTTGTCGAACTTGTCTAATTGTTGTACATCTTGCTCTATTTGTTGTACTTCAGCTGGATCCATTTGATTTTGCGTAACAAGGAAATCATCCATTGCCATAGACGGGCACAATGGCTGCTTCTTATTCTTCCTAGGTGGTTGCTCTCTAGTTCTTTTCTTCTAACATCGGAACATCAAGGTAATTATTATCGAAGATAAACATGATCCCAAGAAGAAAATTAAAAAAAAATAAGGAAAAAAGGAAAAAGTAACCTTCTTCTTAGGTATAGAGGTTGCTGCTTCAGTCAAAACATCTCTCTCTCTAGACATCTCAAACTCCTCGAGGTCACAATCTTCTTTATCAGGCACATAGTCTGGATCATCTACATTAGAATTCACATTCTCCTTTCCTTTTGCAAAGTTCTTATTTTTTTTCCAACAGTTGCTGAACAATCTTGTCGAGCCCTAACTCTCTAAACCTCTGGGCATTTTTTTCCATTATCATGGACCTAACTTTCTCATAAGGTGTTAAAATGGACTTTGAGGCAATTTCAGGCTTATTACTTCCATTCTTTGTCATTTTGCAAACAAGTATTATAAATAGTTAGTGGAAATAAAAAGTTTAGACCTATCAAATAGCAGTTACTACAAAATAGTAAGACATATTTTTTCAAATATAACACATACAGACATACTTTATACTTAAAAATCTATATCCGATACTTGACCAAAGCAAATATATTCAGGTTTTGGAAAAAAATTAGAAAAAACAATCTTATTCACTAAAAAGATAATAATTTTGAGGAAGTCCAAAGATGATAACTAATTACTGCTAACAAAAGCTAAATAAAAAAACAATCAACAAGTCTAATAACATAAGACAAATAATAATATGATAAATTCGCATTTTTTTCTTAAATAAATACAATTGCTCAAGATTCATTAATAATCCTATTGATCATGAGCTGAAATATCATCAGTCGCATCCATCCAATCCCAATCTGTATCATCATAGTCAACGTCATCTTGAAGGTCATTAACATTCTTAGACTCTGATAAATCTTCTATGTTCACAGCACGCACTTCAACATCAGCTACTACATGAATATGATTAGCATCAAAAGAAGGCATGTTATTAGAACTAGAATCAATAGGCTCCTCCCAATATGTTTCTTCATTTAGTGCTTCCTCAAAGTCAAAATGATCTCTTGGAACCCTTTTCATGACATATTGAATATCTTTTTCTAATGGGTCTTGGGAATAGTATACTTGATGAACCTGAGAAGCCAATACAAATGGATCATCTTTGGAACATTTCTTCTTGAAATTGACATATGTAAGCCCAAATTCATCAATATCACCAAGAAACCAATCGCACTTAAATAACACAACGCTGAATTAAGACTAAAAATCCAACTAAAAAATTTCTTCTATTACACCATAGTAGGTAACATCTCCGTCAACGGGATTTCAATCCCTTGAACTGGCAAAACTTGAAGTCAAGGCTGTCAAAGTCATACCACTATTTTGAGTCTTTAATCGTGAATCACGTTCTCTAGTGTAGAACCTATAACCATTGATAAAATACCCAGTGTACCTCCTAGCCTTAGGATTAGGACCCTTAGCTTACCAAAAAAGTTCCCCATTAACCTGCTCCCTTTGAACTTTTTCAAAAAACCAATCAATAAAATCTCTGCTATGACTTTGTGCACTATCCCATCTACGCTTTCGACCTTGGCTATTCACCCAAATCTGATGTTCTCTAAATTATAAAAGCGAAAAAAAAAATTCATTATTTTTATTAGATTAAATTATAAAAAAATCTAAACTGGAAATAAATTAAGAAAAAAAATCTTACTTGATGTATGTTTCAACTGTTGTATTGTCGCAATTGAAGACAATATATCTATGAGCTTGCTTCAGACTTTGGAAATCTAAAGTAAATCCTTTTCCTTTTCTCTTCCTTTTCCCTCCAATAGGATGTCCTACTTTAGGAAACAAAGATAATTCATCTGCATGTTGATTAAAGGAAAAATTCCTAGCACATCTTCTATCAAGTCTAGTGTTTACACCTTCACGCAAATATCGAGAAATAAATGTCAAACACTCTTCCATCATATACCCTTCTGCTATACTTGCTTCAGGATTACTCCTATTTCGAACATAGGACTTCAGCTTACCTAAATACCTCTCAACAAAGTACATCCATCGATATTGAACAGGTCCACCAAATTTGATTTCCTCTACTAAATGAACAGGTAGATGGATCATAACATCAAAGAATGCAGGAGGGAATATCATTTCAAATTGACAAAGTATATCGACAACTTCAGAAGCTAACCTATCTAATTCTTCGAGATCAACAATTTTACTACTTATACAATAAAAAAAGTTCCCCAATCTAGTCAAAGGTACTGCAACATTTTTTGGCAATGTCTTCCTAACGGCAACTTCAAGCAAGTGATGCAATACGACGTGAGCATCATGAGTTTTATAGCCTGAAAAATTCCTTTCTTTAACATGCACACACCTCCCAATATTTGATGCATACCCATAAGGTAACTTTGTTTCCTTAAGAACTTTGAGAAACAAATCCTTCTTTGTATTACTCATAGAATAAGGTGCTGGTGGAAATAGCATGTGGCTGCCATCTTCGGATGGATAAGGTTAGAGATGTGGTTTTATGCCAAGATCCAACAAATCCAAACGTGCCTTATTGTGGTCTCTAGTCTTTCCTGGAATATCTAACAAAGTGCTAACAATAGTATCGAAGACATTTTTCTCGATATGCATGACATCTAAATTATGACGATATTTAATATTAGACCAATAAGACAGTTGAAGAAAGCATGATTTCTTTTTCCATGGACCCTTACCACCTCCACCTTTACTGTTCTTCCCAAAATCATTTTCAAAGTTTTCTAATTCATTCATCAAATCATTACCATATAACGGAGAAGGTGCACACCTATCCTCTACTTTTCCATTAAATGAATTTGTATCTTTCCGCCAAGGATGATCCATATCAAGATGCCTTCGAATATCCATGTAACAATTCTTTCTGCTGTGATTCAAGTATTTAGGTTCCACATCATGGTTACAATTAGGGCATGCATAATTTCCTTTAGTAGACCATCCAGAAAACATGGCATAAGCCGGGAAATCATTTATTGCCCCCATTAATGCAGCATGCAATTGAAATGATTGTTTTTTAGATGCATCATAAGTCTCAACCCCAAATTCCCATAATTCCTTTAATTCGTCAATTAGTGGTTGCAAAAAAACATCTATATCATTCCCAGGGGACTTAGGGCCAGGAATTAACAAATACAACATAAAATATTCCGGTTTCATGGAAAGCCAGGGTGGAAGGTTGTAATTAATTAACACAACAGGCCATGTGCTGTGAGCAACACTCATAGTTCGAAATGGATTGAATCCATCACTAGCAAGAGCTAAAAGTACATTTCGTGCTTCATTTTTAAAGGCAGGATATGATAAATCAAAGTCCTTCCAAGATTGGGCATCTGCCGGATGTCTAATTTTGTCATCTTTTATTCGGCCTTTATCATGCCAAACCATTTGTTCAGCTGTTTTAGAACACATGAATAATCTTTGCAGTCTAGGTTTTAAGGGAAAATGTCTTAAAACTTTGGCAGGAACATTTTTAGACTTCCACCTAGATGTACCACACTTAGGAAAAACATCAGCTCCTTCAAATTCCTTTCTATAAAGAATATAATCATTGGGACAAGCATGAATTTTTATATAATCAAGACCTAAATTCTTCACTATATTCCTAGATTCATTAAATGATTTAGGAAGTTCAGCCATTGGAAATGCCTCTCTTAATAGCTCTAAAAGATCTCCAAAGGCTACATTGCTTAAGCCATTAAGGCACTTAAAGAGAAACAAACGAATTATGAAAGATAATTTCGAGAAGGTTTTACAGCCTGGATATAGCTCTTTCTTTCCTTCTTCCACTAAATGAAAAAACTTTCTAGCCTCCTCATTTGGCTCACTTTCAACCTCATGATCTCTATTTAGACCTTCACTGACATCTATAAAAGTATCATGTAGTAAGCCATCAATATCATCATGTGTACTTTGATTATTTACTTCATGCACATTTTGCCTATCATTACTTGTAAAAGAATATCCCTCCCTTTGCAAGACCCACTCCTTGAATCCCTTCACAAACCCATTAATAATCAAATGATCATACACGTCATCTCTAGAATGGCAAAAACGCCTCGAACACGTTTTACAGGGGCAAAATATTTGATCTCCAATGGCGTCCTTGGCAAAAGACTCATCAAGGAAAAAATTCAACGCAACTTTAAAGTCCTCCGAACTTCTAGGATAGTTCATCCAATTATGATCCATAACTTAATTTATGTCAATTCCTAAATTACACAAGCAAATAAATTTAGAGATCTATCTATATTATGAAATGAAAGAATAGACTTGTTAGATATTAATTGGAAAAATATACAGTGCTAAAGTTGAAAATAGAAATCTCAAGCAAATACATATAAAGATCATCAATGATATCTAAATACGTACACATATTAGTTATAAAGTTATATACCATAATCTAGTACATATAAAGTTATGATTATTAAGATCAAAAGTTATATATAAGAAGAGAATAATTAGTTTTACACACTAACTAGACTGAAAGTTACAAAGTCTTTAGATAAAACTTCAAATAATAAGAAACCACTAACTATGAATTAAAAGTTAGGTAGACATGATTCCATTTCATAATAATTCCTGACTAATAAGAAATTTGCTACTAGTCTATAAGGAACACTTACTTGGCATCACAATCTCTAGCTTATAACTATCTTTAGGTTCACATACGCTTAATCTCTTTAAAATATAAGATTGATAAAGTAAAATCATACTCTCTAAAATCTTTATTATTTGTGCACTATCAAATTTAACTTTAACTCACTTTTTAATGATTCTTCACATCATCTTGTCTGGTTGTCCTGATATAGTTTCAGTTATGTGATTCAATTCTAATGGATAATGAATAAAATCTAAACTTTACGTATCACACTAAATAAGTTGTAATGTTGTAACAAAAGTTCACTTTATTGCAATGCTTATGTTACTGCGAAAGTCATGTTCTTTAAGTGGCATTAATTAGTGAAGTAGTAGTTAAGTTAGTTGTAATCATATGCTCACAGGTAGATATTTATAAATTTCTAGTACTTCTTACGAACTAGTTTCTATATGGAGCGTACTTCTTAATTTTCCAATTTCCATATAATTGTAGATTTTAAGATATGATAAAAATAGAACTAATAAAAGGAAAAGGGATGATCATCATGCGTTTATGATGTGATTATAACTATTGCTTAACACAAATAATTACACCAAAACAACTTTAAGTTTGAGAATCATTTTTATTTAAAAATGAGAATAACTTATTTAAACTATAGCCTTTCAACTAATGAACATCAAGCTACTTATTGTGAAATATGATTCTGATTATTTGAGAGACAAGCCCTTGGTGGAACTTTTGTGTACCCATCTAAGGTAATTCCTGACATTGTATTAAAAGAGAAAGATGGACTTAAATAGGGAAAATGAGGTACACAAATTTAAAAGAGTTTTGGGCAATTCACTCGTACAACACACAGTTCCTTTTTTTTTAACAAAAAACAAATAAAAAAAAATAAAAATAAAAAAAAATCACAAACTAGCAATTATGAGCAAGTGGAAACTGACTATTACTATTAATCTTTCCCAATACAGAAATTATAAGCAGGGTCACAATCTAGAGTATAAAATTAACCAACATGTCTAACAATCCCAAAAATTCTGTAAAATTATGCAAGTAATTTCTCTTTTGTTGATCTAATACTAACCAGCCACATGCAACTCACCAAGAAAACACATTAATTTACAAGAAAAACAAAATCTACGGTAAATCATAATAAATCTATAGATTAAATTGAATTATATGAACTCTCATAATCAAATTATACAATTCCCCAATTTACGAAACCCTAAATCCCCTGTTCAATACCCATAAGTTCCAACTACATAATTGTGATATCAAAATCAAATTGCAGATAAGTTATTAAAGAAAACATCAATTTAAACAACTAAATTACATACTAACCTTGTTCACTAGTGTTGAGAGCAAACACCAAATTGACGACGAATTATGATAATGAAAGAATTTCAAACTCTGATTCAAGCAATTTCAACCCGCCTACAAAGAACTGTAATCGGACTTGAAACGAAAAGAAAGGGGGTTTGTGAATTATGTGCGAAATTAGAGAGGGATGAGTTGTGAGGGATGAACAAAGGGAATTGAAACGAAAAGAAAGGGTTTGTGAATTAGGAAAAGAAAGAGGGTTTTTGAATTAGGAGAGGGTTTGTGAATTATCAAAAGAAAGAGGGAAACTAAAAAAAATTAGACCGCTTAATTGAAAATTTTCATGTTCCCCAGAATTTTCATGTACCAAAAAAAAGACCGCTTAATCACTACCGAATACTCCGTATTACTTATTTTTAATTTTCAAATTAGAAATTATTTAATTAATTAATCATTAATATCAACTTGCACCCTCTTGGTTAAACCGTTGCCAAATATTATCTTTTACTTATTCATTAAAAGCGTTGCCAATTTTTTCTCTATAGCAACAGATTTTAAACGAAAATGGTTAGTTATATTAGTAAATTAAAAATTGTTGCCACATGTCTACTTATAGCAACACTAATAAAATTGTTGCAAAAATGTGTGTTGCTATAGCCCTCTTTTGTTGTAGTGAAACGACCAAATATACACACATGAAACACGTAGGCACAACGATGCAAAGAATAGTTCGCAACCTAAGGTCAAGTTCTGTGTTCGAATATGGTCAGGTTTATTTGGTGTCAATAGGGTACCATGGTTAAGAGTTTGGACGCGTTAGCAAGGCAGCCTCCCTTGAGGGTGTATGCCAACGGGCGGCTGCACGAGTTCGTGATGAAATCGAACTCGACTCCATGGTTTGGGTGGATTTAAAAACTCGGATGAACTCTTATTGCCATGAGCGTTTTTGTGTTGTGTAGGGAATATTTTCAAGCATTAACCCCCTAGCTTGAACTCCACGGTGATCATACACTAAAGTACGGTGGCGTCTACAAGGGAAGAAGATAGAGCAAAAGAGTCGCCAACAAGTTTTAGGAACTTGTAAACCGTTCACGGGGTGAAGGTTACACCCCTTAACGATCCAATTGATCGTCAACTCCATAAGGTCTTGAACCAAATAGGGTTCAGGGATGAAGGTACAAATCCAACCTAAAAGAGGTTGAAACTGCCCTAATAATAGGCTTCTACTTTATTCTGATCGTATTCATGTGCGCTTTCTGACTAACATGCAATCAATAGGATTAACCCTAAACCTATTTATCTATGTTGGTTGAACATTAATGCACAAATAAAACTATTATTGGCGATCACTTGAATTATAATCAAATTAACCCTAACAAGATTATTAATTATCTTATTAAGCGTGATTACAAATACCAATTCCCTTTAAACATGCATAAAAGGCGTGATCAAGCAATAACAATAAATAATGCAAGCAACATAATAAATAATCATAATAACAATTATAATTAAAAATAATCATCATAACAATAATTATAACAATTATAATCATAAATCATAAAGAATAATCACAATAATGATCAAAACAATAATCATCATAATAACAATCATATTAATAATAATAATAATCATGTTAAAGCATAGCAAGATCCTAGGATGATACTAAAAAGATTAATAACAAACCCTAGCATGTCACTAAACATCAAAAATCAAATCTTTAACCCTAAAATGATACTAACAATCATAAATATTAGGAAGAACATAATAAGCATCATACTTTTAATAATACTTGATATTTAAGTTACCCTAGAACTGATACTAGGAATCAAAATAACAATCTAAACATGATTTCTACATAATAACATCAATAAAAACCTTTAAAGTACTTACTTTGATGCCTCGTACGTCTTTCTAATAAAAAAAATACACTTGTTAGTAACTTCAAGGAAAATAATAATCAAACAATTAAATTAAATAATGGAAAGATAGATTTGGGACCAAACCCTCAGAAATTAAACCTTTCACATCTAGGGCGAAGGCAAATTCGAATATGGCTAGGTGTTTCTAGGTCTAATGAATGCGGAATTTTGTATATGAGAAAAGCTAGTTTAGAAAGAGAGAGAGAGAGAGTAATCAAGAGAATCTTGATGAGAGTTGGTGAATGATTATTGAAGAGAATAAAAGAGAATTGATGATTGTGAATGAATAAAAACGGAGTTTTTACGACGTTATTTATAAAGAAAATCCGCCAAAAAGATAAAATTATCAAAACAGAGTCTGGCGCACATGAAACACGGTTGGCGCCAACGCTGGCTATTGGCGCCAGACGCTGACCCTGGCGCCAGGCGCCAAGCGTAGCGCCTGGCGTTTGACGCTGACTTGGAAATTCACGCGTTTCCTAAAATCAGATAAAAATTGTCGTACAGGAGGATAAAATCGTATCTTCCTCAAAAATGCTCTTTGATTTTAATTAAAACTCTGAAAAGTCAACAAAAGTCAATTTATCAATGTTAATTGAATTCGGAATGAAAAGAACCTTCTAGAAGAATCTAGAAGACTAAAAACATTCCTAATTACATTAGGAATGATAAATCTATATTAGGGCCTCCCCTAGATCATTGGGCCATATATAAGGCTCAAACCGGGCCCATTTTAGTAAATTGGCATAACTTCCTCAATATTCATCGGAATTGGGCTTATAATATATCGTTGGAAAGCTCTTGTCAAGCCCCATCCAACTACACTACTATTGGACCCATATCATGGACCAACCAAACTATATTGGCTGTTTTCTTAAAATAAGTTTTCAAAAATAGAGAGAAGAGAAAAGAAATTAAAACTATCCGCAACACTAAACTTTCCACACTTTCACTTCATTCGATTATGATTCGACGTGAAAGGTATTCATCACTGGGTTTGGTTTTGGGGAGACATAAATAGGTGTCTACAGAAGCCCCCACTTTGACTGAGTTTGGAGAAACGCAAGTTTCGAAAACAAAAGTCAAAGTATCGATAGGGACGGAGAATGATTCAGAACGTTCTGCGATTCTAAGTCACTCTTGTAACGTCGATACCTGCAAAACTAGCGTTAGTCAAACAGATAAGAGTGTTAAGAAACGCGTATCTTGCACCGTCGAGCACACGTCTCAGAAAGTAACCGATTTGCTGCCGCTTTACTGTTATTTTGATGACCTCCTGCCAAGAGAATGTCATCCCGCTTGAAAACTGTTGCGCTTGTAACCGCTTCCAATATAGAAGACTGCTTCGCTTGAAACAATCCTCTCCCGCTATGATAATATTCCACGTCCAAGGAAATCATCAAAGATTGTTTCGCTTGAAATCACCTTCAGTTGTTTGTGACAACTCTCCACAATCTAGGGAATGTCGTCGAAGATTTCCTCGTTTGAAGCCATCCTCATTTATTGCGATAATTTTCCAAAGGAAACTACCGAAGATCTCCGCTTGTCGATCTTTAAAAGCTCGCTTGAACTTTGCTTCCGCTATGCCTGTACGTCGACGGTTTGCTGCTTGTGAACCATTATGTCCGTGCTTTTGCTGTGATGACAATCCTCTTTTATTTGGGAATAGTTGCAAACACAACTCTTGTATGATGTATGAAAATCCGATTTAGGGAAAGTTGTCAATGTTTCGTAACAATCCATCCTTGGAAATGTTGCCACGATGAAACGACAATCCGTATCTCGGAAAATTTGCCAAAATCCAATTTTGGGAAAAGTTGCCAATGCTTCGTAACAATCTGTCATAAGAAATTTTCTACGATCGACAATCCACATCTTGGAATAAAACTCTTGAAAGCAATCCACCTTGGAAATTTGCCAACGCTATGCGACAATCCTTTTAGGAAAATATTGCCACAATTGACAATCCGCGTCTTGTAACATTTGCAAAAAAAGAGACGACCGACAATCCACTTCGGGAAAATTTGCCACTTACTCAAATGAATGACAATCCACGTTGAGGAACCTTTGCCGAAATTTATGATGAATAGAAACCTATGACAATCCTTTGGGAAATTTTGCCATAGGAAACTGGGTGTATGACAATCCAATCTCGGAAAACTTGCCATCGATGACAATCCGAACTTGGAAAAAATTGCCAAATAGAGAAGGAGCACGACAATCCACACTTGGAAACTTTTCCAGAGATGACAATCCAATCTTGGAAAAATTGTCGTTGAAGAAGATGCACGACAATCCATATTTGGAAAAATTGTCAGTTAGGGATGACAATCCAATTTTTGGAAAAATTGTCATTTAAGAAGAATGCGCGACAATCCATATTTGGAAATATTGTCGTTTAAGAAGAATGCGCGAATATCCGTATTTGGAAATATTGTCGTTAAAGTGCTTGCTTATAAACCGATACGTTGGTGCTTGTAATGAGCCAGTGTTTTAGGCGCTTAAGCTAAGTGAGACGATTCTTTGTCAGGTCAAACACTTACTACGATTGTAATCGAGCCGACTACTTATCATGTCAATTTGCTTATAGGGGCTAACTGGCGTACCATGGAACCCAAAATTATTGTATGAGGTCGAAATAACAATTCTGAGAGGCTTCGAGCTGTGTCGCTACTGAAATATCGCTGGCGCCAAGAATTGGCTCTGTCGCCAGACGTTGGGATCTAGCGCCAGGCGCTGAAATTTGTTGCCAAGCGACAGCCTTGTCGTCTGGCGCTGGAGTCGGGTCTTCCCTATTCTGCTCTTGCTGCCGCTGTTACTTGGTTTTGCTCCGAACTTTGAGCTTGGTCGTTTCCTTTCAACCAAATCCGCTCAAATCTTTTGTAAATTAAAGCTCTTCATCTCTAATTTACTGATCCATGTAACTCCTCTTATCTTGGAGGAATCTCCTGTGTCATATTCACGGTTTTTTCGAAAAAAATCCGGGAATGTCCTCGCTTGCTGGGATGCACCTGCATTTATATCTTTGACTATAGGACTTTGCTTATCTTTTTTTTTTAGGGTTGACCTAAGACTTAGTGTTGCTTGACTCAAGGTATGAACTTAACTCGCTGTGATTGACTCGAGGTTGACTCAACTCAAAGTGTTTGACACATGTGTTAGACTCAAATCAAGGTGATATCATGTCATGACTCAACATGTACATGACTCGTGTGTGCATTGTATTGTGATTGTGGGACTCGAAAATGCAAAAAAAAAAAAAAAAAAAAATTCAGTCATTTTTGTGGAGGGTACCGACTTTCTCCCGAAAAAGAAAGACACGAAAAAAAGAATTGAAGTGAAGTTTTTGAAGGTGCATGTTGAATGAGCTTAGTCAAATGTGTTTTCTCACAGTACAAGGATTGTAACATCTTAGACTATCCTAGTTGACTCGATAATGAAAGTATTTAGGTAACTTAGGCGCGGAGGCTAAGCACTTCATACTTCAATGCAATGATGATTATGATTGAGTGATGTAGGGAATTTTGACAATACAAGGCATGCTTCAGCGTCGTGTTAAGATCTCATGACAAAGGGTTCCTAAGGGAAATTATATTTGGTCATGTATCTGTGCGGTGTGTGAAAGTGATACTAAAGTTAGGCCGCAAGGGCTAAGTGTGTGGAAAGATATTATTTGTTAAAAGAGTCAAATGGTGGTGACTCTTTAGGCTAGGTAAGCTAATGATGTAGGGATCAAGCTCCCAAGTCTAGCTCTAAGTAGATAGGGATGAGCATAGGAAATCCCTTGATATGATCATGGTGTGAGTGTGTGAATGTGAATATGAATGCATGTTTATTACGGCCGCACCTCGATATGAGGTTGCCTACGTATCTTTTAGGAATCAGGCCGAACGTAGCTCTAACCAAACCTCGCACAAGTATGTGTATACCTCAAAAAGGTCTTTTGAAGGGTTGTAACGTGTTTAGGCTAAAGGTTTGAATAAGAAGGGGATAAAGGCTCAAGACCCTAGATAAGCCCCGAAGGTGTGCAACCTTTGCTTTTGAATCTTTATATTTTTATGCTTAAGGCTTTTAACTCTTTTTTAGCTTTCTTTTCTCTTTTGCATTAGCATCTATTTTATTTTTATAAGTGTGGGCAATCCCGATCATACGGTCTATCACTCACTTGGCATTCATGTTTCTCAGGCACGGTACCAAGCACTCGATAAGAGACGCAATCTGAGACGTGTTCATATCAAAGACATGTTCATGTCAAAGACATTGGAACACTTTCCCTTTTGTACACTTTTATTATTATTATTATTATTATTATTTTATTTTTTGCTATTTTAATCTTTTGAAGTCACTAAAGCTTTTTTTTTAAATTGAAAATTGCATAAGTTGCGCACTATCCCATCCCAAGCTTAGGTAGATGTGGGTTGAAAAATAAAGGTATATCGTTAGACGAGGCTCAAAGTGGTTTATCAAAAAGATTGTATATTTGAAGGGTGAAAGGTGATATGATGTGGCTACAAGGGGTGCCTCAAATCATTGGTATACCTTGTGCAGAGTTTGACATTTTTTTTTATTAATTTATTTTTTTAATGCAATGCAATGCAATGATCATATGCAAGGAAATAAATGCTCATTTTATTAAAAGGGGAAAAATAAAGAATCTACAAAATTAAATTCAAGGGAAAATAAATGTGCCTATGCTAGACTTATTTGGGGAGGGAAAAAAGGAAAAAGAGGTCATGAAATCTTGTCGTTGAAGCTCGCCTCTTGTCTTGTGTTGTTTGCTTCATCATCACCCAGTCTTCTCGCTAGCTAGAGGCAATAGGATCTTGTTTGCTTCTATGAGATTTTGAAACCTGTAGCACTCATCAGTGGTATGACCGTTTCCTCGATGGTACTTGCAATAGGAGTTGGGATTCCATCTCGAAGATCGATTTTCTGGCGTTGGATCCTCGGTAGGGCCAATAGGTTTGATTAATCCTCGATCATAGAGACGGTCGAAAGCAGCATCGTAGGTCATTCCAATGGGTGTGAACTCTCTCCTGGGTTTCCTTTTAGATATTTGATTTTCCATGGCTAAGACACCATTATGGTCAAAGGTACTAACATTATTACTAGAGTGGGCGTTTTCGGAAGAAGAAAGATTGTCGTTCTTCTTTCCTTTCCAGCCACTATGGTTACTATTGTTTGTAGCTTTTTGCTTTGCGAGGTCATCTTCGATTTCAATTCCGATGTCATAAATGGCCTTGAAAGTATTCGGATTGTGTTGATATTTTAAATGCTTCGAATATTTCTCTTGGAGATTCTTGATAAACATCCTCACAGATTCTTTTTCAGTGGGCACCTCAATCATCTTAGCGGAAGTTTCCCTCCATTTATTGAAGAAAGAAGTAAAGCCTTCATTCTCTTTTTGTCTTAGCATCTCAAGTTGTCTATGATCGGTTTCAACTTGAATATTCCACTTGTATCTATCAACGAAAGCGTTTACTATCGATTCCCAAGTAGAGGTTTTCTCTTTGTCAAGGGAGAAGAACCATTGTTGGCAAACGGTTTCAAGAGATAGAGAAAACAGAGAGGGGAAAACCTTTTTATCGATACCCTTAATGTTCATTATAGTTTCAACACCTCAGTCACATCATTCAATTGATTCCTAAGTTCATTGACCTCTTCTTGACTCGCCATTATCTTTTTAGCTTTCTTCTTTTGACGAATTTGTTTATCGAAAAGTGAAAATTGAATAAAGAGGTTGTCCTTGATTAATCGCCCTTCTCTCCTCGACCAAGTACTGTGGAAAAGGAATTTAGGGATATTCATTGTTAATTATTTGACTCAAGCTTTATTCAACATGCAATGGATGGAGGAAGTGAAGAAAGATGGTATAGAATGTGAAGGAAAATGATGTAGATGGAGGGATGTGAAGAAAGATGGTATAGAATGTGAAGGAAAATGATGTAGATGGAGGGATGTGAAGAATTAGGAGTAGAATGTACCCTCAACTTAAATGACGGAAAGAAAGACTTATGCATGAACCTAAGACATGGTCATGGTGATACCTATACTCAAAGTGTGTGCTAAGACTAGTGAGTGTAGGTGACATGTTAAGACTCGTGTCATGACCATGTGGCTAGACTATGTGACTTAGTGTCTAGGCTCGATTAATGACTCGACAAGGTGTTATTGACAGCGAATTTTTTTTTGTTTTTTTTTTTTGGAAAATATGAGAAATTTTATTACTAAAAGGAAAAGTTACAACTTACAAGAGCTAAGTTATAACAAACACCAAACCCCACAAGACCTGAAAAACAGGCCAACCAACCACCAAACAGTTCAAGCTCAATCTCCTGCCACCTTCTAGGAAGGGTTCAGGAGAAAGAGACAAGAACAACCTGAGCTCAAGCTTCCGGCCACCATCTAGAAAGGGTTCTGGAAACAAGGCCCAGGAACACAAAAAAAAAGCACAGAGCAGGACAGACCTGCAAACAAGAAACACCACCCCTGCAAACTGTATAAAAGCAAACCTCCACCTAGACTCAGCTGCAAAAGCAACAGGACTAGACAAAAGAAGGTAATACATCACCTCAAAGATAATAACCAAGCTAAGCACCAGAAAAGCAAAACAAAAAGCTAATTGCTGCCTAAGAAAAACATCAGGAAATCAAAACAAAAACAGCAGCAGCAGCCACCCAAACCAAACTGCAGCAAGCCTGAACCAGCAAACAACAACTGCAGAAAGAGCAACAAAACCCAACAACAGCTGACTTGCTGACCAGAAACAACAATAGCTCAGCCTCAGAAAACAGCAACAGTAGATCAAAAGTCAGATTTTCTTCCCGCTGGGATTCTACAGGCTGAATGAAAGATAATATCCCTAACTAGGACATCAACAGGCTTGCAACAACCAGTGAACAAAACTGCATTCCTCTGTATCCAAATACCATAGACTGTTTCAGTGAAGGCAACTTGGATCACTTTGTTTTTCAATCTGGAACTTCTGCAGATTTTCTTTAACCATTCAATCTCATCACCAAACTGCTGAACAGGCTTGGAAACATGTAAGATACTCAACACCTTGTTCCAAACCTGTCTAGAGTACTCACAATCAAAGAATAAGTGTTGAACACTTTCATTGCTATTCAAGCAAAAGAAACACCTTGGATTACAAGAGATGTGCCATTGTAGCAACCTATCCTTAGTGACAAGCCTATCCCACAAAGCTAGCCACAAGATAAATACACTTTTAGGAGTTGCTAAGTTATGACAAATGACCCTCTTCCAAGGAACCTTAGGAACTTGAGGCCTAATAGCAGCATAAAGCTTTTTTATTTTCATCTTGTTGCCCTGTATGAAACCATCCCATCCCCCTTGATCATTCACAATATCTCTACAACTCAGAATCTTCTTCAAAAACCAAGAGCATTTAGCAGGGGTAGGAGTGGTCCAACAATCTTTATGCTTGAAATAATAGATATGGACCCACTTAACCCAAAGATTATCAACCTTGTGAGCAATATCCCAAAGTAACTTAGTGACAGCTGCTTTATTCCACTCAGGAAGAGAAAGCAAGTTCCAGCCACCACAGACTTTAGGAAGACAAACATAATTCCAAGCAACCAAAGATTTCTTAGCAGGGGCAGAGGATCCAGTCCAAAGAAAGCATCTGAATCTAGCCTCGATCTCTTTTAGAATTTTCTTTGGCAAGATAAAGATTTGAGCCAATATGTCTGAATACCAAACAACACACTCTTCACCAACTGAAGCCTCCCAGCATAGGACAAGTGTTTAGCCATCCACCCTTGGCATCTAGCAGTCACCTTATCCACCAAAGGCCTACACTGAGAAATAGTAAGCTTCTTAGAAGAGAGAGGGACCCCAAGATATCTAAAAGGAATAGAACCTTGAGAAACACCAAGAAGCTCTTTCAGCTCTGACTAAACATCAACAGAAACTCCTCCAAAGTAGACTTCACTTTTATCAAGATTAGTAGAAAGCCCTGAAGCACCAGAAAATTTCGAGAAAGCTTAGAAGAGAAGCTTAACAAAAACACTATCAGCTCTAGAAAACAACAATAGATCATCAGCAAACATCATGTGAGTTAGGTTTAATTTCTCACATCTAGGATGAAAGTTAAAATCAGGAGTTAACCTAAGCTCATCAAGGCACCTGGAAAGGTATTCCATACCAATAGCAAAAAGAAAGGGAGACATAGGGTCACCTTGTCTTAAACCTTTCTTAGCTTCAAAAGGAGGGGCAGGAAAACCATTGATAAGAATAGAATAAGAGACAGAAGTAAGACAAGTCCAGATCCAGCTAATAAATCTCCGAGGAAAACCAAGCTCCTGCATAACAGTAATCAAGAATCCCCGCTCAACTGAATCATAGGCTTTCTTCAAATCCACCTTAACCATGCATCTAGGTGAAATAAAATTGTGATCATAGCCTTTTATCAACTCAGTTGCAAGAAGGATATTGTAACCAATGTGCTTGCCTGGAATGAAACCTGCTTGAGCATCATCAATGACCTCACCAATGATAGCAGCAATTCTACCAGTTATGACCTTAGAAATGAGCTTATAAACCACAGTGCAACAAGCTATTGGCCTAAAATCCTTAACATGAGAAGCATTAGGGATTTTAGGAACAAGAGTGACATTGTGCAATTCCATTGCAAAGGCAAGGTCCCTTTAGTAAAGAAATCAATAACACTAGCATAAATATCATCTTTCACAATATGCCAAGCTCTCTTAAAGAAAAAGGAGTTAAAGCCATCAATACCAGGAGCTTTAGTGCTATCAATTCCCTTAAGAGCAGCATCAATTTCAGCATGAGAGACAGGCTGAATGAGATAGCTCTGAGCCACAGAGCTAAGCTACTTACCCCTCCTCAAAGTAACAAGGTCAACAGTAGGAAGCCAAGGAGCCTGAGTCCCTAAAAGAGACTTATAGAAGGAGATAATTTCATGAGAAATAGCATCCGGATCCTTAAGCAAAACCTGGTTAGAGTCAAAGATGGAGTCAATTCTGTTCCTTGCTTGTCTATTCTTCATCACGGAGAAAAAGTAATGAGAATTGCCATCTCCAAGCTTAATCCAGTTGATCCTAGATTTTTGTTTGAAGATACTTTCTTGAATATCATTCCAGTGTCTGACAACCTTAATAGCATCAGATTCTTTAACATATAAATCCAAATCATCAGGAGTCTGAGCCATTAAGTTCTGAATTCCAGCAAGATCGACATTAGCTTGATCAATCTTCTCCTCAATGTTGCCAAACTACTTGCTATTAAGAGACTTGATACTAGACTTCACATAATTAAGCTTCTGCCAAACAGAACCACCAGAACACCAAGCCTGAGAAACAGTATCAAGGAAATCAGGATGATCAGCAATGCAGTTTAAAAACCTAAAAGGTCTACCTCTCCCAGCAGGAGCTGGACAAATATCCAACAGAATAGGACTAATGGCGAAGCTGAGAGGCATTACAACTGCAAGAGATGTGGCAAGGATCATCCTGGAAAGGATTGTGATGGGAACTTGGTTGTGTGTAGATACTGTAACAAGAAGGGCCATAGGGAGTTTGAGTGTTTCTCCAAACTTAAGCAACAAGGGAATGGGAACAAGTTTACTCCAACAAGCAATCAAGGAGAGAATTCGAATGGTTATAATGGGAATGGAAAGAACGGAAATGTTGGCAACAACAACTCCGGGACTCAAGGAAATTAAAGAATGTCACTACAGGTCGTTTGTCTGTGATGAACAAGAAGGAAGCTGAAAGGTCTTCTGATGTTGTCACTGGTAACTTTTCTATTCATTCTATTTCTATTAAAGTTTTATTTGATTCTGGAGCCACCTATTCTTTTATTTAAAGTTATGTTGTGAAACAATAAGGACTAGTTAAACCGAATCCGATTGACTTGCCTATTAGTTTGCCTATTGGTGAAGTTGTGAGGTGCACCAAGATACATAAGGGATAACCATTGATGATATTTTGATATACTCGAATTTTGAGGAAAAACATGAGCCCTTGAGAGGTCGAGGATTATATGAGAAAGAGATATCCTGAGTTATTTAATGAGGTGAGTTACGAGGGCGTAACTCTTGTTCTTTAAGGGGGGTAGAATGCGTATAATTTCGCGCTTTTTGCCCTATTTTATGTTATTTTATGGTGTTTTCATGCTTTTCATAGCTATTTTATTGTTTACGTATCTAGTGAAGTACGTAAATTGGATGGTGATAAGATATTAGTGTCAATATTATGACACAATTGGAATTCCAGCAACATAATTTTGAAAATTTTGAATGATTTTATGCAAATGTTTTGCAATTTAAGGGATTTTGTGCTAAGTTTCGGGACGAAACTTCTTTTAAGAGGGGTATATTGTAATCCCCCATATTTTAAAATATATTATAAATGAAATTATATATTATTTATAATATTTACTTGTATTTTTCCGGAATTTAATTTCAAAAGTTTCAAATTATTTTTGGGGTTGATAAACGATTTTATTACAAAGAACTTTTTATGAACCTTCCTTCTATAATTTATGTCCAACAAACAAACCAAACCCAGTTTACTTTCTTAATTGACCCATTAATTTAATGAGGCCCAATATCCCTACTTACCCTACTACCCTCTCTCCTATAAATACCCCATACATCCCAAAAATTTCCCCACACAAAAGGTTAGTCTTATTTTCTTTCTCCTTTGTTTTATTAATTTGTGTAATTATAATTATTGATTATGGGTTTTGATTTTATTGTTTGAAATTAATTTAATTAGTATCAAATTGTATTTTGATGATTAAACTTTATAATTTCAGATTTTATAAATGTTATAATTTTCAGATTTTGTAAATTTAATAACCTAGGGTTTTTAATCATTGAAAATCATGATTTTAGGGTTTTTATGAACAATCGATTTAGGGCTTTTATAGTAATGGTGTTTTGAAATTTTGGTGATTATACTACTAATTAGTTTAACTTAATTCCAGATTATTTTGAACACGTAAATTCGTGTTTTAATGTTTAGATTTTGGTTCGTTAATATTAATCCCGTTTTAATCCCGATCAGGTTCTGAACTCATCCGATTTTGACAAAAACGTAGTGTTTTCCATGTGGAAACAATGTTTTAAGAAACACTCACTACCGTTGGTAGTGAGCACCACCCTCTCGTGGCCAAATTCAGCCTCTAAATATGATTTTCGGGCAGTTTTTGATTTTTAACGAAGTTTTTTTTTTTATGCTTAATGTTTATAATTAGTTTTGGGTTTTGATTTTATAGTATAAAGTTTATATTTTTAGTATCAAAATCATGTTTTTATGTTTTAAACTAATAATTTCAGATTATAATTGTTGTTATAATTTTCAGATTTTATAAGTTTAAAAACCTAGGGTTTCAATTTATTTAAATTGGGATTTTAGGGTTCTTATGACTAATTAAATTGGGGCTTTTGTTCCTATTGTATTTCTAATGCATAATTAACCATAAAAACATGTTTTTAATGAATTTTTAAGGAGTTTTAATCTAAATTATATTGCTGGAAATTTGGTTAAGTATTAATTTATTATTGTTGCTTGTTTCCTAGGAAGTGATTATTTCTTAGGAGACTTTTAAGTGATTAAAAGTGGCACAAAGGATTGTTTATACGAGGTACGTACATGTCTACTTCGTTGTAAGTAGTATCATGTTTAGGTACCAAAGAAAAGAACTTAGTTTCATGATTAGAGAACACTTGGATGAAAATTGTTTGGTTATACATTTAATTAATTCATGTGCTTATGTTTATGAGACATGTTTTGGTGAATTGATTATCTTTGTATGGAATTATGGATGCAAACATGTTGAATTATATTGGATTAATTGTTTGTATGGAATGTTGATACTGGCATATTTTTATTGGATTGGTTTGTTAACCACATTTGGATTATTAAAGGATTGAAATTGAATGGTTTAAGTGGAATGAATTTATTAATTATTCCACAAGGTTATTATTATTTTATTTATTACTTAATCATGACTTGTTAGTATGTTGAGTAAAGGTGGATTAAGCCGAAATGGCTAGGTGGGTTGACTATGTTCAACAATTTTGAATAATTTGGAAGTTTAATGGAATTAAAGGTCAACTTGTGATGTGATCACCATTGTCCTAAATAAGATTAAAAGTGAATTGATGTATGATTGTTATGTATGGTCTTCTTGATTGAGTCGGCTATTAATTAAAATTGTAATCACGTAAAGTGAAACATGGATGAGCAATAAAACTCTAGAAAGCGTGCACTTCTAGAGTATTGACAATTATGGGTTGGGGTACACGGTGGTAGCCCGTGGCTTTCCGAGGCTTGTTTGATCAACATGTCCTCTTCTCTTTTGGTATTTACATTTTTATTTTATAATGAAAGTTAGATGGGATCCTAGACTAACTTTGTGAGAATGGAGTCGCGCCCATTCTTGCATCGCGCTAAACTTTTATTTTAAATGGTCATTTGGGACCAAAATAATTTGGTGGATTGGACAACCTCGTCTATTGCTTACTCCAACTAAATTAATTAAATTAAATATAAAGAGTCAAGTGTTTGGAATTGTTAGCAAGTATGTTGAGTCGATTGAATTGTTTAAGTGTGGAGTCTTGATTAATGAATTTATGTTGTATGTTTATTTACTTTAACTAGTTGAGCATGCTAGGCTTGGTACTTTGTAGCTTGTATGTACTCAGCTTTGCTGATTGCGTGCTTTTGTGTGTTTTCTTTTGGTCATGGCCTTCGCCTTTCAATGACCCTGTGATGATCCAATTATTACACTTGTATTATTGGGGAGCAGTATTGCACAGGTTAGCTTGATGATGTGAAGTTCGGGGATTTGACATACGCATTGTCAAGGGATTGGTGTGATTGAGAGTATTCGTTCTTTGTGTTGAACTTATTTATGTTTTACTATTTTAATTATGTTTTGGGATTTTGGAATATTGGTTTGGTTTTAATAAGGGCCTTTATGGTTCCAATTTGTAAGCTTTGATTATTGGTTTCTAAACTATATTATTTTAATATTTAAGTTGGATTTCCGTTGCGATACTTTGATAAAGCCTTAACGTTTTAACACGTGGCGGTAACATGCCAATGGTTCTCCTCTATTTTTATTTAAAGTAAGTGGTTTGGAAAAGGGAGAATTATTGGGGTGTTACAGCTGCACTTTAGGAGCTGCATTTACTGACTGCTTGGGAGCTGCAGTCACCGAATGCTTAGGAGCTGATGGCACTTTAACAGAACAATCATGGCCCACTTTATTACACTTAGAGCAAAAGGGTGGAGTCCATTCATAAACTACCTTAAGTTCTAGAGTTTCCTTCGAGGGGCTTTCCACAAACACAGATTTAGGCAATGGCTTGGTAACATCAATTTCTATTAGAACTCTAGCAAAAGAAACTCTTAGTTGTCTTGTAGTACATTCATCAGAGCAAATTGGTACACCAAGAAAACTACCAATACGACTAAGAGTTTCAGGACCCCAACAATTTAAAGGTAAGTTTGGGAACTTAACCCATAAAGGAATAGTTCTCCAAATCTCAGCACCAAATTCAAATTTAGGACTCCAAGGTTTAATGATTGCTGGTTTTCCCATGAACATATGCGGACCAGAGCAAAGAATAGTATCCTTATCACTAACTGAGCAACAATTAATGATAAAATACCCATCGTCATGCCAAAAAATTTCTGGTTTTTTCACATCATGCCATTGTTGAACTATGAAACGATGAACAGCAGCAATAGTAGGGTAATGACCAACAACATAAAAAACTAAAGCATTAGACCATTTCCTATTACCTTCCAAAAGTTCATATTCCTTAAGCTGAGCAACCTGCTTCCCATTCTGAACAACCGGATCAACGAAGAACAGGGGAGCTCCCTTAGCAGCTAACTTCCCAGAGAATGAGCTTCGATCTTCACCAACCTTGTGTGAGTTCTGTTCCGGGGGAGGTACAGAGTGAGAATCAGGGATAGCTGGTTCAGATCGATGAGCAGCCGCTTCAGCATCCAATGGAACAGTAGACCCAGAAACCCTAAGTACTGTTTTATTGAAATTCGAAGATGTTGGTCTAGCAATGGCTTCCACAAATAGGGCAATAATTTCAGCATCACTCCGGGGAATAGAACCACAGGCTGGATTGACCAGTGTCGGCGCCGGAGTGACAAGCTCGTCTACCTCCTGAATCGGGCTTGGAACAAAAGCTGTACTTGAGTTTCGCAAATTCTGTAAAATTTCATCAGTAGAACTTCTATGTTGTACTAATTGGGGTGTAGAGTTGTTCTGCTTCTTCTTCTTAGCCATCGAAGCTCAAAATTGATGAAGAAACCAATCAAAATCGATTAACCATGGAGAAGAGGAAGAAGAGAGAAAGTTAACGAAAGTGAAACCCCTAATGCATTACAAAACTCGTTTGGCTCTACTGACAGCGAAATTTAACCGAATTAATTAGTAAACTGATTAATTAGACACTAGGTGATGACTCGACTAATAATCCGAACTGTCGGCAAAACGACAGGACTGGCGTCGCACTGTGTAGCGTAGCGCCAGACGACAAATTTGTCGCCAGGCGCCACACTCCACAGAGTGGCGCTACAGTCCAGACTTTGGCGTTAATGCTGGAGCATCAATCTGGGACTGTTTTCGGTGTTATTAATCAATAGGGGTATGCCTAAAGTTGTACTAGGTCAATTCTGATTAAAATATTAGACTTTATTGACTCAAATTAATTAATTAATTAATTAATTAGGCAAAGTTCTTTAAGTCATTAATTTATTTAATCTCAACACAAGTTAAGAAAACGGTTAAGAAAACATAGAATATATGCACAACAAATAATGCACAATTAGTCAAGTAGGCACAATATGATGCAATGAGTTTGCAACCTAACCATGGCTTTAGTTCTCTAAAGTTCGGGATATGGGTTAGTCAAAGAGGGTTCATGGTTAATTGTCCAGATGCACCGCGCGGAAACCTAACCGTGAAGGGTTGGCGCGAGTGGATGGGACACCGCGAGTTTTAGAAAAACTCGTTTCCATGGTTTGGTGAATTCAACATTCTCAGATGTACCCTTTGTTGCTCAGAGCGTTCAATCAGGTAGATGGAGCACGAATTCCCAGAGGGTTATGTCCATATGTAGAACACATATGGGTTTCAGAAAAGTGAGAAAAAAAAATTCAATCAGGAAGTAGGATCGAGCAAACAATACGAAAAACTGGTCGAAATTAGAACGCATATTTTTGGCTTGGTATTGGAAAAATTTGGCACCAGCAAACAGAGCTCGGCGCCAAATTTTAGCTGTAGCGCCTGGCGCCAAAGCTAACGTATGGCGCTACAGTTAAAAATATGGCGCCAAACATCTGGTCGTTGACGCTAATTCCTACATGCCTCAGCAGCTTTCTATGCTCGATAAAATTTTCCAGTTTCGCGCAGTGTTATTTCGGTCCTAGTTGTGAAAGATATTTCTCAAATTTCCTACGTGTAAAATCCTATGTTTTTAACTCATTACGGATGGTCTTTCCAATGAGATCTTTTTTTTATGCATATGACAATAATGTTAATCAAAATTAAGCACACAAAATACTTAGAACGTTTCGAGTCTCATCCACTCATTCTAAATCATTGCCGAAACAAATTCAGGAATTAAAATAGAAATCCTCCCCAACGGAGTCGCCAAAAACTGTAGGGAATATTTTCAAGCATTAACCCCCTAGCTTGAACCCCACTGTGATCATACACTAAAGTACGGTGGCGTCCAAAAGGGAAGAAGATAGAGCAAAAGAGTCGCCAACAAGTTTTAGGAACTTGTAAACCGTTCACGGGGTGAAGGTTACACCCCTTAACAATCCAAGAGATCGTCAACTCCATAAGGTCTTGAACCAAATAGGGTTCGAGGATGAAGGTACAAATCCAACCTAAAAGAGATTGAACCTGCCCTAATAATAGGCCTCTACTTTATTCTGATCGTATTCATGTGCGCTTTCTGACTAACATACAATCAATAGGATTAACCCTAAACCTATTTATCTATGTTGGTTGAACATTAATGCACAAATAAAACTATTATTGGCGATCACTTGAATTATAATCAAATTAACCCTAACAAGATTATTAATTATCTTATTAAGCGTGATTACAAATACCAATTCCCTTTAAACATGCATAAAAGGCGTGATCAAGCAATAACAATAAATAATGCAAGCAACATAATAAATAATCATAATAACAATTATAATTAAAAATAATCATCATAACAATAATTATAACAATTATAATCATAAATCATAAAAAATAATCACAATAATGATCAAAACAATAATCATCATAATAACAATCATATTAATAATAATAATAATAATGTTAAAGCATAGCAAGATCCTAGGCATGATACTAACAAGATTAATAACAAACCCTAGCATGTCACTAAACATCAAAAATCAAATCTTTAACCCTAACATGATACTAACAATCATAAATATTAGGAAGAACAAAGGAAGCATCATACTTTTAATCATACTTGATATTAAAGTTGCCCTAGACATGATACTAGGAATCAAAATAACAATCTAAACATGATTTCTACATAATAACATCAATAAAAACCTTTAAAGTACTTACTTTGATGCCTCGTACCTCTTTCTAATAACAAAATACACACGTTAGTAACTTCAAGGAAAATAATAATCAAACAATTAAATTAAATAATGGAAAGAGAGATTTGGGACCAAACCCTCATAAATTAAACCTTTCACGTCTAGGGCGAAGGCAACTTTGAATATGGCTAGGTGTTTCTAGATCTAATGAATGCGGAATTTTGTATTTGAGAAAGCTAGTTTAAAAAGAAAGAGAGAGAGAGAGAGTAATCAAGAGAATCTTGATGAGAGCCGGTGAATGATTATTGAAGAGAATGATAGAGAATTGATGATTGTGAATGAATGAAAACGGAGTTTTTACGACGTTATTTATAAAGAAAATCAGCCAAAAAGATAAAATTATCAAAACAGAGTCTGGCGCACATGAAACAAGGTTGGCGCCAACGCTAGCTATTGGCGCCAGCGCTAGCGCCAGGCGCTACAGCTGGCGTTTGGCGCTGACCTGGAAATTCACGCGTTTTCTTAAAATCAGATAAAAATTGTCATACAGGAGGATAAAATCGTATCTTCCTCAAAAATGCTCTTTGATTTTAATTAAAACTCTGAAAAGTCAACAAAAGTCAATTTATCAATGCTAATTGAATTCGGAATGAAAAGAACCTTCTAGAAGAATCTAGAAAACTAAAACCATTCCTAATTACATTAGGAATGATAAATCTATATTAGGCCCTCCCCTAGATCATTGGGCCGTATATAAGGCTCAAACCGGGCCCAGTTTAGTAAATTGGTCATAACTTACTCAATATTCATCGGAATTGGGCTTATAATATATCATTGGAAAGCTCTTGTCAAGCCCCATCCAACTACACTACTATTGGACCCATATCATGGACCAACAAAACTGGATTGGATGTTTTCTTAAAATAAGTTTTCAAAAACAGAGAGAAGAGAAAAGAAATTAAAACTATCCGCAACACTAAACTTTCCACACTTTCACTTCATTCGATTATGATTCGACGTGAAAGGTATTCATCACTGGGTTTGTTTTTGGGGAGACACAAATGGGTGTCTACAGGTTGATAGAGCTTAAAACCCCTGGGATTAAGACGTATGTAGAACAGACATGTTTTTTTAGAAAAATCAAAGGAAGCTCATTGTGAGAAGAGAAATAAAGCCACTGGAAAGATTTCAAAAATTCCCGTGACATGGCATAATCCACCGTGTCACGGTGCCGAACACCGCTTGATGGTGCCCAGCGCCGTGACACGGCAGTCAGGAAATCTAACCGTGCCTCTGTTTTCTTCGTTTACGACCAATTTATCCAATTTTTCCTACGGGACAGACCTGAGATACGACGTTAAAACGTCTATGCATATGTAAAAATGCCAATTTAATCACTGTAATATTTTCAAGAATCTTTCAAGTCTCATCCACTCATCTTAATTAAATACCGATCACTCAAATCAATAAATAACCAAGAATCCTCCCTAGTGGAGTCGCCAAATTGTAGGCGTCGCTCGAAGTGCGCCTACGTAAAAGCATGTTGTGAATATGCTTGGCACTCATAGGAAGTGGGAATTGACGTATACGATTAGGGACAAAGAAAGTAGGGAGCCGCCAACAAGTTTTTAAGGAACTTGTAAATTGTTCACGAATCATCAAAGGCAACCACGATTAAGGGACAACGATAGGCAACAACGATTGGCTCGTGAAGGTTACACCCATTCATAATCCATGAGATTACTAACTCCATATGATTCGGAGCCACAAAAGAAGGATCAGGGATGATGGTACGAAGTGAATCATGGAGTCACATTCGCCCGTATTGGTCTCTACTCGATTCTTATTGTGAAAAGTAATTCCTACGATCTCAAAGACATGCAAACAAAGATTCAATTTGCTCCAAACTATTATTAAGCTAAATTGGTTGAATATTAATGCAACATATAATTCTAAAATATTTGTGATCACTTAATTAAACAATAAGATTAAAAAGGATCCTAAACCGATTTTCCAAATTATCTTATTAGACGTGATTTTCAATTACATATTCCCTTTAAACATGCAATATGGTGATCATTATAACAATAAAAAAAAATATTGGAAGCAATTTAACAAAAACAATGTTAGTCAAATCAAATAATAATAATAATGATATTAGCAATATTAAATAAAATAAGTAAATTAATTAATTAATTACTCACATTCCGCGCGTTCCTTAAAATTGATACATCATGAATAAATTGTTAGTAACTTTAATAAAAAAAAATTATAAATTGAATGAAAATTAAATTAAATAAATGTAGATTTGATTTGGTCCAAACCCTCATTTAATTATTTGTACCTTTCACGACTTCGTTTAAGGACGGAACCTCGGGTTAAGTATGGACTCCTTGGAATGCTTAAGGGAAGAATTGTGTAATTAGGACTATAGGTTTGAAGCTTAGAATATGAGAGAAAGAGAAGAGAATGATTTTTGGGTGTAAAAGAGAGAAAGAGAGAAGGATTTGATGCCCCGAACTGCAGAAATGAGGGTCTTATTTATAGGGAAAATGAGCAGAGGGAACACACGGAACCCTAAAAAGATTATAAAAAACCCAAAAATTAACACCGCGACACGGCAGAGAACACCGTGACACGGTGCCAGGCATCGTCAGACGGGGGAAGGCACCATCAAGACAAGAGAAAATCCCGTGACGTGGGAAAAATTGGAGTGACGCGGGACATATTTGACTTACGGGAAGTGAAAGCGCGTGAAGGGTTTACGTGGAAAAGACACGAGAAAATTCCGTGACACGGCACACGTACCGTGACATAGCAGTGTCCACTGTGGCACGGTACAGTACACCGTGTCACGATATGGGAAAACGCGGAAATTACACGGAAAAAGCATCGTGACACGGTGTTCAGTACCGTGTCACGGAAACAGGTACCGTGCCATGGTGGAATTTGATGCGAAAAAGCATTGAAAATAGCACAGTGAAACGGTGTTTGGTACCGTGACACGGCGCAAGGCACCGTCAGACGGGGCACACTCTCGTGACACGGTGCTTTTGCACTGCGCGGTGATTCTAGTTTTTTACCCGGTTTTAAAATCATCATAACTTTTGATCCGTATTTTGGAATAAGGCATATAATATATATATATATATATATATATATATATATATATATATATATATATATATATATATATATATATATATATATATATATATATATATATATCATTGGAAATATTATCAAGTCTTCTTTCCAACCCAATTAGAATCAGGTCAAAAAAAATTTTAGATTTTAAGATATGGCCGTTTTAGTGGAAGGGTGTCGGTTTTGGGCCGAGTTTAGTGTTTTGCAAATATCTTTTTCATTATAGCTCGGACTCGGGCTTATGATATATGGTTTGAAAGCTTATTTCAAGGCCTATCCAACCAAATAATAATTGGATCAAAATTATAGGACCAAAAAATCAGTTTCTCTCGGTTTTGCGATGTGGACACGAAAGTGGATAACAAGTTATGGTTTAGGGAAATGACCTAGGAAATGAATTGGTTTATGAAATGTATTGGATAGAACATGGATTTAAGCACTCCAAAGATTAAATGCTCAACTCGACCAATAATGGCGGTGAAAGGTGTTCATCATCGGGTTTTGTTTTGGGGAGACGTTTTTAGTTGTCTACAAGTCCACTAGTTGAGAATAAAAATTAAATATTGTAAACGCTTTGTAAATAGGAAATGGAGCAAGTATTTCAAAACGGCCGAAAATAAAAAGTGAAGCAAGTATTTAAAAATAGAGTAAGTACATACATTTTAAAAAATAATAATAAAACTATTTAAATTTTTTAACTCTCTCTCTTTAAATCCTAATTATTTTTTATGTTCTCTCTCATCTTTAACCTAGACTCACACAACCAACAATCAACGCCGCGGTCAAAACCACCCTTCACCACCACCAACAACAGAGATTGGTAGTGGCATCCATTAATGTTGACTAATTTTAAACTTGTATAATGTATATGTTAATATCATTACACTTATGCATTGGCAAACTAAACACCAAAAGAAAAAAAAAAAACCATTGGCAAACTTGATACTCCTCCCATTTCTAAACAATTGTCCTTCATGCATGTTCCGTTTTGATCATTCTTTAATAATTGGCAGATTTCTGAAAATGGCAAGGGCCAATTAATTTTTAATTGTTTTTCTGTCCACAACTTTTAAGGTTTATACTCCCTTCTATTTTCTAATGCTTTACTTGAGGTTTTGCACTTTTATATCTCATTTTAAACTTTTTTTAATTTAATCTAATATATAAATATAAACTAATTTTTTTAAAAATTATTTTACTATATTTAATAAAAGATATTAATGGTCAAAATTATGTCTTGACAAATATGAAAATATATATATATATTGAAAATGGGAAGACATAAGCTCACCACGTGTCATAATAACTAGACGAATGATGTGACGCATGTCGTATAAGATTATATTATTCATTAAACAAAAATGATGAATTGATAGCATTAATATTAGAACACATGACCTCATGCTCATTATACGAGTATATACTTTAATATCAACTACTCTAATAGAACATCTTACATCTAAAACGTTTGTCATATAAGATTACTATTATTCATTAAACAAAAATGATGAATTGATAGAATTAATGTTAGAACACATGAACTCATGCTCATTATATATACTTTAATATCAACAACTACTCTAATAGAACATCTTATGTCTAAAATGTTTTGTTAAATATAGTTAAGGTGTGTTCAATTCAATTAATTTTCAGTTATCCGAACTTAACTTATCTTATCTTTATATGAATTTACTTGAACTTATTAAACATTATCAACACTTATTATTTTAGTTGTAATTTGTAATTGAGTTGTAAACCCTTATTATAACTTATTTTTCCTGAATTTAACTTATCTGAACTTATTATACCCTAAATAAGAGAAAATAAGGTAAACGGAATAGGCCTGTAATCACATTAATATACTTGAAGATTTAATGTTCAATTTTATACATGTATATATATCTAACAATTTATAATAATGTTTGTAAACCTATGGAGATTGGAGGGCTAAGGATTAGAAGGCTTAAATTGTGGAATATTACTAATCCTAATAAACTTTGGGTTAGAATTTTAAATGAAAAATACCTGAGGCATAGTGCTCTCTTTGACTGTAATGCTAATTCATCACAGTCACGAATTCGGAAAGACATTTTGAAAGGTAGACAGTTATTGGCTTCGGGTTTAAGGGTGGGTATTGGCAATGGGAGAACAACGTCTCTTTGGTATCATCATTGGGTGGGAAAGGCTCCCTTGTATACTATCATGAATGTAGAGGTCCCAAATTCTAAGGGACATTGGAGTGTGGCTAATATAATCAGGAATGGATGTTGGTATATAAGGGATGTTGAGCATCTTTTACCTCCATATATAATTACAATGATCAAAGCAACTCCTCTGCCAAACATTCATGATATGGAGGATTTTATTACTTGGGATTTAGGAAATCTGGAATTTTCACTATAAAGTTAACTTACCATTTTCTGTTAAAATATTCTTGTTCTCCTTCGAAAAATTTGAAATCATGGAAACCATTGTGGAAAATACAAGTTCCTATAAAGTACAAAATGATGACTTGGAATTGTGCTCGTTGTATCTTACCTGTGGCAAAAACTATCTCTTGTTATATGCCTCTTATTTCTCCTGTTTGTTCACGATGTAATTTATACAATGAGCTACACATTCATTTGTTTAGAGATTGTTTTATTTCTTCAATTCTATGGAATGATATATTTGCTAGAGTCTACATACCACACAACTTTGATTTCCATTTATTCAAGAATGCAGATTGGAAAGACTGGTTGAATTATAATTTGGGATTGAATAAAATATGGAAAATTATTTTTGTAACAGGTTTATGGCATATTTAGTTACAAAGAAATGACATGGTGTTTGAGAATAAGAAAGTAAACTCACTTTCTTTATTCACAAAATTTTTAGTGGACTATCAATTCAATTATACTATTTCCCAAGTTGATGATAGGAAGAATAAAGGCAAAGGCAAGATTGGATGTTCTTCATCCATGAACTGGGAAGCACCAAAGGCTGGCTATATCAAAATCAACACTGATGGGGCATAGATGAACTCTGCTATCTCATCTGGGGGAGGTGTTCTGAGACGTTCAGATGGCACTTGGTACGTGGGCTTCTCTTGTAAGTATTCGGCAATATCTCCTCTAGCTGCGGAGTTATATGCCTTAAATGATGGTTTATCAATTGCAAGTGATCTGAATATTAAAAAGGTGGAGCTTGAAACTGACGCAGAATCTTTGAGAACAATGTTGCTTACTACTGGTCCTAGCTTATTCTCATCATGAATTAGCTGCAGCGGTTTGTGACGTGGATGCGATCCTTAATCGTTTTGAAGTGGCTGTAATTACTCATGTGCCTAAGGAGAAAAATATCTTAGCTCACAAGTTGGCAGCTTATGGAAAGGATATGGCTGTAGGATATAAAACACACTACCTGATTCCGGAATGTGTGAGAGCCATCTATGAATCTGAGCTGGGTCAAGTTTCTGCTGCAATTACTGGTAATATTGTTGCTGCTTCAAGGAATGATGTTGATGCATCAGCAATTACTACTGCTATGTCCCTGTAGGTTACTGGGTATCTTTTGTGATGGATGAATTTGTATTTTGGGGTACTGCAAGTTAGGGGGGCTGATCTACAAGGTTTAATGTATAGCGGCTTGGTTGTTTTAGCCTATTTCTTAGGCCTTCTTTTGGTTAGCATCCATTTTCAATGTACAAATTATGTGATGCTGGTAATTACAGCTATGGCTTTAGCCACTTAATATAAATATCTCCTATTTGTGTTAAAAAAAAAAAAAAACAATTTATAATAACAAAAATTAATCTAATTTTATTTTAACACCACAAATTTTAAAACTTTTAATATAACACCACCAAAAAAACCCAAAAATTTGATTTCACCACCACTTAACCCAGCCCCCACCATTGTTACCCTAACTCAGGCCCTACCGCCATCACCCCAACCTAGCCCCCACCGCCGTTACCCCGACCCAGCTTCCACCGCCATCACCCAATCCCAGCAAACCACCCTCAACCCACGAAACCAGATAGTCGACCACCCTCATCCGTTGAAACCAACCCAACCGTACCCCAAAACCAGCCCTGATTTGGTTTTCAAGGTAGGAGTTTCAGGTGAGGGTGAGAGGAGTCGGGGTTTCGGCGATTTGGCGACGGAGATGGGTTGATGTGCTGCAGTCGACTACTGGGCTAGCCTGCGCTGGGGTTTGTTGGATCATGGTTCGTGGTTCGTGGGTCGGGGAAATGACGAGATAGAGGTTGGGCTGGTTTGGGCTGGGGTCTGGGTGTTTAGGCAGCGGTTTCAGGTCAGGGAGACAACGATGGTGGCTGGGTTGGGATGACGGCTGACGGCGGTAGGGATCGGCGCCGGTGGTGGGGTGGTGGCTGGGTTAGGAGTTTAGGATTTTTCTTTTTTTTTTTAATTTTATTTTTCAAATTTTTTTTTTAATCCAATAGTTGATTAACACGTGTATTGGGTAGGGCCCACTTAACGGTTTTTTTGGAAGGCAAAGTTAAGTGGTGGTGAAACCAATTTTTTTTTTTTTTTTTTTGTGGCATTATGATAAAATAATAAATATTTTTGGTGTTATAACTAAAATCGTTATAATTTTATGGTGTTATTTTCTAATTTTTTCTTTCATTTATTGAACTTTTTAAGCTGAAGCTTTATTTTTTTTTCTATTCCAGTGACACGTCTTTTATCTACAAGAACCACATTATTTTGTTAAAAAGTGTTAATCATATTCATAAACTTGAATATGTAATATTGTTTAATTTTATATACGTATATATAACAACAATCTATAATAACAAAAATTAATATCATTTCTTTAATTTGCTCATACATATAACCTATATCTATTACTAATTTAAATATACAACTCAAAATACAAACTCTCGCCTCTCCTCCCCTCTTCTAGGTTTTTTTTTTTTCAAATTCTTGGTCATTTAGGCCGAAAATAGTCTAATTTTTTCGGATATTAGACTATTTCCGACCCTTTTCCCTTAATTTTCTTCATCTTTAAATAAATCTACATGAATAATAGATATTCGTCCGTCTCTTTGTGATGATGGAGTGTCTCTCTATGGTGGAGTCATTAGTTTTTATTAGTTTTGTTATTTGTTTAGGTTTTTTTTGTGTGTTATGGTTAATTAAAAAGGTAATCATTTTTTTCCCTATTATCGAGTCGTTGGTAAAAAGTTGTCCAAGATCGCAAGCCGTTCGAGTGAATTAGATAAAAATTATCCTTACCGCTAAAACAAATCGTTAGACCGTCTCTCCGAAAAAGCTGTATATTCTAGCGATGTGTGCGAGAAATGTACTACAATGCAAGATTTATTCAATGATCGTAGCTTTGATGAAGGAAACCCTTATGATTCGATTTTATGTATTTGTTGATTTAGATTAAATTTGTAGATGTCATATGACTTTCGATTAATGAATTGATTTGTTTCAAAAAAAAAAAAAAAAAAAAAAAAAAAAAAAAAAAAGTAAATGTTACAAATTTAATCTATATTTTTAGTTTGTCACGTAATTTTTATTATAAAAACTCATTTTAATACATATAATGACCCAAGACACAGGGCCGGAGCCAAGGGGGGACTAGCGGGGGCCTTGGCCTCCCTCTTGGCTCAAGATATCAATTAAATTTGCTCTTAATTGTCATTAATTTTGGTTTAGAGGAGTTGGTTTTTTCCATGTGATAGTATGCAAATTATCAAGGGATCAAATCTTGTAGCTAACAATTTTTTTTTTTAAAGTAAATGTAATACGTAGGTATAATCTTGGCCCCCCTCACTTAGAAATTCTGGCTCCGCCACTGCCAAGACATCGTGCGGACAAAAATCTAATTAGCATTTAAAAAGCGAAGGTAGTATTAAAATTAAATAATCCCCACCCCAACTTACATATTTCACATTTTTATTTTATTTTTTTATTTTTTTTTATTTTATTTTTTGAACAGACACAAACTTTACTTTAAAATAACTCATTGCACTATCTTAACTATTTCTTAAATTTATGTCCAATTGCAATGTGTCAATTTAATGAAATTGGGAACATAGGATGTTAAAAAAATGGAAGAAGTTACCTATGTACGAGTAACGTTTAAAAGGGAACAGCATCAATGGTCAATGGGGTAGCTCTAATTAACGACAAGGCGTGGTAGTGGCGTAACGCATGACATATCACATACCAGTAATACCAGCTTGTATAGTTGTGTCCATATATAGCCAGATTTACATATCATCATCGGTGACTTCATGTTTTCATGTGCACAATTTTCTAATCCTTCTTTCATAACATGTTGCCATCTTAGATTCTTAGGGAATAGGATATTTGTTGATTAAACCCTCCGTTTCGTATTAATTGCAACACTGGTCTAAAATAAAAAAATTATAATATAGATTATTGTTAATAGAAGAGAGAAATAATAATAGTAATAATAATAATAATAATAATAATAATAATAATAATAATAATAATTATTATTATTATTATTGAGTGGGGGCCCAGATTGTATCTCGGCTTCCCACTAATTTATTGTAGGTTGTATGACTTTTTGTTTTTGAGATATAATAATAATAATAATAATAATAATAATAATAATAATAATAATAATAATAATAATAATAATAATAATAATAATAATAATAATAATAAATAAGTGGGGTTGGTATGAAAAAACAAATAATAAAATATTTGTAAAAGTGGGATTAGTGGGAGAGAAAAAATTACTTCGTATAAAATAATACGGAGTAGTAGTTTTTTTATCAAATATAGAAGTGTTGCAATTAATATGAAACGGATGTAAAAGAAAAGTGTTACAGTTATTACAAAATGGAGGGAGTAAAAAAAAGAAAATAGGAAAAATTGCTCCCATTAATCTGAACTTTGCCTCGTCTGCCCAAATTAATCCCAACGTTCGTTTATTATTTATCACTCCCAACTTTAGGGGGTATTAATTTCTATTGCAACCAACAGGTAATCTAACCTGATATTGCAGGTTACCTAGACACGTGTCCACACGTGATAGATCCAAATAAAATTAAAAAAAAAACAAAAACCAAAATACCAGCCACCCTATCCCCACCCCCTAATCCATCGGAACCCTAACCCCAGCCTCCAAACTCGCCGGAAACCGGCCCACCAACCCCCCTAAACCACCGAAAACAGCCGGTCGTTTTCGCCCCCTTGAGCCCCGCAGTACCACGACAACCACAACGCTCCAGCCACGCACCACCACACAATCGCAGCACCACGACCACGCATCTCACTTCCCCAGTTCCCCCGCCGTTTTCACCCTCTTTACCCCCATTTTCTCCCCTTCCCTGCCGGATTCCGCCTACCCATCCCTTTCCCCGTCGAATTCCACCCGTTTACTCGTCGTATTTTGCCCCCTTTTCTTTCCCCGATTTCTTTTCCCCGGTTTTGGTGCGCGAGAGGAGAAACATGGGGCTGTGGTTGTGGTCGTGGAGAGTGAAGGAGCATAGGAGGGTGGGTGGTGGACGTGGCGCCGACACTAGGGAAATGGGGTCTGGGCGGTGGTCGGTGCTCCGGGGGAAGATGTTTGTGGCCGTGGGTGGGTGGGGCAGGCTGTTGCTGTCGTGGGGAAGGTTTTGGTTTTTTTTTTAATTTTTTTTTTTTTTTGAAAATTTAACCAATCATTATGTGACACGTGTACAACTAATCACAAGTCAGCAAAATTTACCTCTTCAACCGGTTTTAAGTCATTTGGGTGCAATAGAAAGTAATACCCCCTAAAGTTGGGAGTGATAGATAATAAACGAAAGTTGGGATTAATTTGGACGGACGAGACAAAGTTCAGATTAATGGGAGCAATTTTTCCAAGAAAAATTAAGGCCAAATGGTTTTTTACAATACTACATTATTTAAATTGATTATTTGTTTTTATTTTATATTAAAGTGATGATACATATTCCATACTTTGTTGTATACATATATTTATAAACTAGATACAAGTCCCTGCGATGCACATTTCTAGTAAATCATTTTATTTAATTTAAAATTTTGTATATTTATGAAGATCATTCATTAGATTTAAGGAAAATTCCTAATATCATAAGATAGTTTTTTAATTTTAAAACTAAAGTTATTTTTTTTTTGTTTTATTTATTTTATGTAACGCTTGAATATAAATCTCAAACCTAATTAATTAATTTTTCTAATATGTCAATTTAAATTTTTAATTAAAAAAAATGACAAATCTCGTTTTTTTTATTGATTAAAATAAGTCTTTTGCCTATGTATTTTTTTAATATACTCATTCTGTTTGAAATGTTAGTCTCATTTATAATCTTTTAACAATAAAAGATTAGGGTCGTCCCAACCTTTTTGGAGGCCCTGTGCAAAAATAGAATATAAAATTTGGCTTATGAATTTTCTCTACTCACGATATATTTTTTTAGGGTAATGTTACATGTAGCCCTAAGGGCTATATATAAGCATTAAATATACTTTTGGAAATTGTACAAAATTAAGAATTCATGACAAAAACACGCGTAAATCAGTGTTATTAGTGTTTATATTTTGATGATTTCTTAACTTTTTATGGTTTTCAAGTGTAAATTTAATGCTTATATGTAGCCCTAAGGGCTATGTATAACATTTTCCTATTTTTTAATACAAGAAACAAAATCGTTGTTCTTCACAAATACGGAATAAATAAAGTTTGTAATTATAAAAAATGAAATATTTTGTAAATAGAGTTTAGTCATTTATTATATATGGTAGAAAAAGAAATGCATTAATGATTTTGGAAATAGTAAACATTAAATAAGCATAGACATTAAATACATTTTGTAAACAAGAAAAAAAAAATACATTTTTGTAAAAAAAAAGACTTTAAAGAGAATTAAACCAAGGACCTCTTGCAAGTGAAGATGGTAGAGCTCATGAAACCACTAAGCCATTAGTAATGTACATGAATAATTTTACAACATATATTACTTATACATTTTTAATGATCTGAGGCCCCAACCAAAGTTGAGCCCTGTGCGGCAGCTCATGCTGCACACCCTAATGGCCGGCCATGTATAAGATTATGGGGAATAAGTCAAATGAGATTTAGTTTTATTCGTCTCGATGAGTACATTATTAAAATCAAACTTTTATAATATTTGCTAGGGAGAGATTAAAGATTTTGCGATAAAAAATTTGCATCCATGTAAAAAGAAATATTTATTTTTTTTTGAAAGAAGATAATTATTAGTTTTTTAAAAAAAATTTAAATTTAAATTATTAATTATTCGTTGTATTTACCTATGTGTCGAAATTCTTAAATTTTATTTGTCACTTTTACTTAAGTAGCAAGTAAATTTTTTTATTCTAAAATAAATTATTAAACTAATTTTTCATTGGATAAAATAATACCTCTTTTTATGTGGCGCACCAATTGCTCCCGAAAAATGCCTACTTTACATATATATTTTAGATTTAGATTTTCTTTTGAAGTGATGGATTTACCTTTTTGTGCCATTTAGAATTTTCTTTTAGAACCTTTCTATTATAGCACAATCGACTAAGGGCCTGTTCACATTTACTTAATTTCAGTTCAGCTTAGTTCAGTTAATCAGTTCAGTTCAACTCCAATCAGTTCAATTCAGTTCAGTTCAGTTCAGCTCTTAATTTTCATCTCTCATAAAATATTCATATCAGCTCAATTCAGTTCAGTTCAGTTCAGTTCCAGCTCCAATCAGTTCAGTTCAGTTCAGCTCCAATCAATTCAGTTCAGCTTAGTTCAGTTCAGCTCCAATCAGTTGTGTTTAGGGTATTTTTACCCTAGACACGTGGACCAGTGAGAGGTCGCCACGTGTCAAGCTTAGGATGGCCCATGTGGCTCAATATCCTCTTGACACTTGGCGCCCTCAGATATGCCTCTAAAATGGCGGCCTTCAAGGGCCCAAATCCCTAGGAGCGCAGTAAAACGGCGCAGCCCACTAAAATCTAGGTCAAATGACCTAGATAGGGGCACATTCTCCAACGACCCTATAAATAGGGAGATATTCCCCCATTTTGGGGACACATTCAATCATTTATTACACCTTTATTCTCTTACATCAGAGAAAGACCTGAGCTTGGAATCCGAGCAGATACCCACCTAAATTTCCGTTCTCTTTATTCCGTTTCAAGTTACTAACTTGACCGTCGGAGGCGGAGCTCCAACCACCCGGAGTCTCCGTTATTTTGCAGGTACTGCTCAGCCGGATCAGACTTCGTGACATAACTCTCCCAAGGGACAAAAACACCCAAAACATTTGGCGCCGCCTGTGGGGAGAGTACCTCGAAGATGGTTCAAGAGTCTGTACCACCCCCTAACCGTCTGGGCGATGACCCAGAAGTCTTTACAGACCAGGAGGATAAGGATCCTCAGGTCAAAACCTTTACAGCCGATGATGGCTCGCTCAGAATCAATAGCATCCGGCCCAGAGATATTCTGGAGCGGGGTGCCTCCCAGGCGGGTCCAAGCCGACCCACTGGGCAGCCGGAAGGGGAAACCCAAACGGCCGCTGGATCAGCCCCTGTCACCCGAGACGAACTCATGAGATTCATGACAAGTTTCAAGGGTGAAATTAAAGAGCTGATCACCAAAAGCCGGGCTGGCCCAAGTAAAGGTCAGTCGGCGAAGAAGACTCCTCCAGAGAAGGGGAAGTCAGTCAGAGACCGGCAGCCCACTCCTCATCCAAAGGAGAAGGCGGCCGGGACCATTGATTGGTCAAAAATTCTCCTTCCTAGGAAGAACACCAATAACACTCACCGGACTCAGCAGCCGGTGAGAAGTTAAAAATCAACTCTTGATGCCCGGGAGATCATAAACCGGAAGAGAAACCAATCGCTGTCTGAGTCGGCTTCAACGTCGAACTTTCCAGACAGCTTCAACAACATTTCTGCAGGGAGTGCACCCTCCTTGCATGAGAGCCAGACAGGCGGTAATACCGTCCATTCTGGCCCTCCCATGATTGAAGCTGTACCGTATGTGCCTACTCAGGCTTACGGACAGTATCCCCCTCACTTCATGCAGCCGGCCTTCTTTGGAGGTCAGGCGACATATCCAAATGTCCAGCCATTGGACTGGTAGCTTCGTCTGCTGTGCCTGGGTGAACAGCCTTCTGCGTTCACCCGGGAGATAACCGAGGCGGCCCAGCCGGCCAAGGTTAAGAATGTATTGGTTGGTACCTATGATGGTACCACCAATCCGGAAGACCACCTCATGGCTTACACCAACCTCATGTATCTGCAGGGGTTGGATGATGCCACTTGGTGTCGATGTTTCCCGGCTACATTGAAGGGCATTGCCCAACAATGGTTTGGTAATCTGCCAGCCGGGTCCATCGATAGCTTCAGGAAGCTAGCCTTCCTATTTGCTTCCAACTTCTCAATGAACATCCCTGCTAAGAAAACAAGCCTTGATTTGAGCACTGTTAAGTAGGGAGAGAGAGAAGGGCTGCGCTCATATGTCAGGCGGTTCAATCTGATCAGAATTGAGATTCAGGGACTGTCTGATGAGGTAGCTTTTTCAAAGGTCTGAGAGACGGGTCGACCTTTAAGTTCAACCTAGTCAGAAACGGGGCTTTCACCCTACAGGCGGCCCTGAGGGAGGCGGAAAGCTACATTCAAGCTACCGACCTCTGCTCGCCTGGTAGCCAGTCGGACTCTAAGAAGTCTGACAAGCAGAAAGGTAACCGGCCTGCTCAGCCGGCTAAAAAGAAAGAAGAGAGCAAAAAGAGAAAAGAAATCTAGGCGGTTAGTGATTCTGACCAGCCGTCCCAGAAGAAGAAGAAAGAGTTTAAACCGTACGTCCCCAAGTACGAGTTTAACAAGGACTGCAATTCCATCCTCATGGAAATTAAGGACCGGCTGTCCCTAGAGAAGCCGAATCCAATGAAAAGTTCCGTTCAATCAAGGAACAAAAATAAATTTTGCCAATACCATGAGGAAGTTGGCCATGACACCAACGACTGTTTCAGCCTTCAAAGGGCGTTGGACCGTCTGGCTGACAAAGGAATGCTGAAGTCCTATATTTCTAAGTCCCCAGCCGGGGCAAAGAAGAAGAATAAGGGTCAGTCCTCTAAGACTACCCCCCAGCCTGCTAGTAGTTCGGATACCGACAAGGAGCCGGTCTACACAATAGCAGGCGGGTTTTCCTGTGGTGGCCCTACCATCCGGGGCACCAAGAGCCATCTTCGAAAGACGGACAAGGATGATGATGAGCAGGCGTCTGCAAGCACCTCCTTCCCAGACGTCTTGATCACTGAGAAGGACAGGGGCAGCGTCTGCCGTCCACATGATGACCCGGTCGTCATTGAATGTAAGGTTTCCAACCAACTGGTTGGAAGAATCCTTATTGACACCGGCATCTCATCAGATATCATCAGCCTCCGGTGCTTGCAAAAGCTGAAATACAATGTCAGCAGCATGCATCCGGTCACCCACCCCTTGGTTGGTTTTTGGGGTGGGATGGTCTACCCAGCCGGAAGAATTTACTTACCTATCCGGCTGGGAGAGAAGGGCCAAGGACGACATATTGTCGTCAGATTCTTGGTCGTTGAGGAGTTGATCGCCTACAACATTATCCTTGGCAGGCCAACCCTCAACGTAGCCAAGGCAGTAATCATCCCATCTCTCATGCTCATCAAGTATGAGAGGGATGATGGCACTGTTGGTTCCCTTAATGGGGATCAGAAGACGGCCCGAGAGTGCTATCTCTCAGCCGTCAAAGACACTGTAACCCCAGGCGGCAAGGAACCAATAGACCTTGACAATGTCAAGGACGCTGACCCAGCGCCTGCCCCACCAGCCGCCGGAAAGAAAAGAAAGGCACTTATGCTGGTGGAGGTGAAGAAGGAGAAAAAATAGCAATCACTGACCGGTGAACGGTAAGATGAGCTCCGTCCCCAACCGGCTGGTGAACATATTGACATACCTCTGGGAGACAGCCGTCCGGAGCGTACCGTGAAGGTTGGGACGGTTGCCTTTGCTAAGTTAGGTGCAGACTTGCACCTTCTGCTGAAAGAATTCAAAGACATTTTTGCCTTTGAATTGGAAGAGATGCCAGGCGTCAGCCCGGATCTTGTTGTCCACAAACTCGCCGTGGACCCTAAAAAGAAGCCCATCCAGCAAAAGAAAAGAAATCACGGTGAGGAAAGAAGTCAGGCGGCAGCTGCCGAAGTAAAAAAGCTGTTGGATGCTGGGTTCATTAGGCCATGTAATTTCTCCGACTGGGTGGCGAATGTTGTGCTTGTAAAGAAGCCGAATGGTACATGGCGGATGTGTGTTGATTACACAGATCTCAACAAGGCATGTCCCAAGGACAGTTATCCGCTTCCTAAGATCGACAGTCTGGTCGATTCAACAGCCAGGCATGCCTTGATGAGTTTTATGGATGCCTATTCCGGCTTCCATCAGATACCCCTGTGGAAAAAAGATCAAGAAAAGACGGCCTTCGTCACTGATCAGGGGTTATTCTGTTACACGGTGATGCCGTTTGGTTTGAAAAATGCGCCGGCTACGTTCCAACGGATGATTAATACTGTCTTTATTAATCAGATTGGGAGGAATGTAGAGGCATACATTGATGACATGATAGTCAAATCCAAACAGCAGGCGGATCACCTTGCTGATCTCCGAGAAACCTTCACCACACTCAGGCGGCATAAGGTCATGTTGAATCCTAAGAAATGCGTCTTTGGTGTTGAGTCTGGGAAGTTTCTCGGATTCCTGATTGATCAAAGGGGGATAGAGGCTAACCCTAAGAAGATACAGGCGGTGATTGACATGAAGTCACCCCGTACTGTCAAGGAAGCACAGAGACTAACCGGTTGCTTAGCTACCCTGGGGAGATTCCTCAGCCGGTCAGGTGATAAATGCCTTTACTTTTTCCAAGCAATCAAGAAGAAGACCATATTTGAATGGGGGGATGAGGCTGAGGCGGCCTTTCAACGGCTGAAAGAACACCTCCACTCTTTTCCATGTCTTGTTAGTCCACTGCCTAGGGAGGTGTTATACATGTACTTAGCCGTCTTAGATCATGCGCTCAGTGCCGTTCTCCTTGCTGAGAGAGACGGTGTTCAGCTTCCGGTCTATTTCATTAGCCATGTCCTAAAAAATGCTGAGCTCCGGTACCCCATGGTAGAAAAATTTGGCCTTGCCCTGTATATGGATTTCAAGAAATTGAAACCTTACTTCCTGGCTCATCCGGTGGTAATCTACACCGACCAGCCTCTCAAGCGGCCAATGTCTACTTTGGAGTCATCCGGCAGAATATTGAAATGGGCTATTGAAATGCAAAGTCTTGAAATCACTTTTGAACCTAGAAAGGCAGTGAAAGATCAGGCGTTTGCCGACTTCATTGTTAAAATGACACGACCGGTGCAACCGGATAATGTTGACCAGGTTTGGAAAGTGTATGTAGACGGAAGCTCAACAAAGAACGGCTGCGGTGCAGGAATTATATATGAGTCCCCTGAGGGGGACAAATTTGAATATGCACTGCGGTTTAAGTTTCAAGCCTCAAATAACGAGGCGGAATATGAAGCCCTGCTAGCCGGAATCCGCATGTGTAAGGCAGCAGGGGCAACTAAAATTGACGCCTATTCTGATTCACAATTGGTCGTTAGCCAGTATGAGGGAGCATATGAGGCAACTCATCCGGCTATGATCAAATATCTTCAGGCAGTCAAAGAAGAGACTGGGGCACTTGAGGAATTCCGTCTGAATCAAGTGCCTAGGTCAGATAACAACCAGGCGGATGCATTGTCTAAATTGGCTTCTTCCGCCTGCTGTGATACTCCTCGGTCAGTCTTTTGGGAAGTTCTTGAAAAGAGAAGCATACATGAAGAGCCCATTGGAACCTTAGACCGAAGCTCTACCTGGATGGATGGCATCCGGGCATATTTAGCAGACGGCACGCTTCCTGATTCATCACAGGAGGCAGCCGTCCTGAAAAAGCGAGCAGCAAACTTCGAGTTGAGAAATGGAGAACTCTTCAAGGCGGGTTTCCTCAAACCTTTATTGAAGTGTGTTACCCCAGAAAAGGGGAAAGAAATTCTCGAAGAATTGCATGCCGGATACTACGCCTCTCATATAGGCGGCAGGTCTTTAGCCGTCAGAGCCAAGCGACATTACTTTTGGCCTACTCTTGAAGCAGACGCCAAAGAGTTAGTCAAAATATGCGACAAGTGCCAAAGGTTTGGCCCACTGATTCGCCGCCCGGCTACTGATCTGACGACAATCCACAGCCCAGTCCCATTTGCCAAATGGGGCATGGATATCTTGGGTTCTTACACGCCTGCTCCAGGCGGAAAGTGCTACATTTTGGTGGCTGTGGATTATTTCACTTAATGGGTAGAAGCTGAGACGGTTAAGAACATCAAGACAAAGGATGTCATCTCCTTCATCTGGAAGAACATCATCACCCGGTTTGGGGTACCTATATCTATGGTGTTTGATAATGGCCCTCAGTTTGAGACTCCCCAGCTCAAGACTTGGTTGGGAGATCAGGGTATCTCACATTGTTTTGCATCAGTCGGCCGACCCCAAGTAAACGGCCAAGTTGAAGCCTTCAACAAACTCATCTCAGACGGCATAAAAAAGAAAATTGAACGGGCCGGCGGTTTATGGGCAGAAGAATTAATTCATGTCCTATGGGCCATCCGGACTACTGCTAAAGGGGCAACCGGAGAAACCCCATTTCTTATGGTATACGGTGCTGAAGCCATTTTGCCCATTGAGCATTACGAGCCGACTCTCAGAGTTATGCTCTATGATGAAGAGGCAAATTGGGAGGCCATGCGGCTGGCATTGGACTCCCTCCCGGAACGCAGGGGCAACGCTGCCCTGCGCCATGAGATATACCATCTGAGAATGACCAGAGCTTATAACAAAAGAGTGCACAAGCGTCCCCTGAAAGTGGATGACTTCGTGTTACGAAAAATGGAGGCAACCGGTAGGGCCAATGAGGCTGGGAAGCTAACCCCTAATTGGGAAGGCCCCTACCGGATTTATGAAGAAGTCAGGAACGGCACCTACCGTCTGGAAACTCCGGACGGTCGCCGCCTGCCTAGAACTTGGAATGTAGACAATCTAAAAAAGTACTACTTCTGAGAATGTATAATTTTTGTAAATAGTAAGTCAATTAATGAAAATTCAGGCTTTGTTTGCAGAATTATTTTTGCCATTTTTATTGTTCGTCCGCCGGGGCAATACCCAGACGGACCCTGTGTTTAACTTATTAAGTTTGATACTTAGTTTGGTTGAACATTATAACTGCCTGTCCGCCTGGGTAAAACCCAGACGGACTCTTTATTTATTTAAATTACGTTTGATAGTGTAATTTAATAATTGCTTGACCGCCTGGGAAATACTCAGACGGACTATTCGTTCAACAAGCTAAGTTCGATATTTAGTGTAAATCCAATGTTGTAATTATGTTCGGCCAATGATCCGATTAAAAACTAAGCACAAAAACACTTAGTGGCTATACAACCGGTCTCAAACAAGACAAAAGGCCAATACGGCCGGATGATTGCTTATTTTATAAAACCGCCTGTCCCAATATGGACAAAGGAGTCCGGCGACACCCCTCCGGGTGCAATCGTCGCAGAGAACAGACTATTCGTCGGTTCTAGGTACAAATGCAGATGGCAAAAATTAAACGACCAAATTGGTCAACTCATAGTTGTCTGACCAGAATAATCTATGAAGAACAATTACGTAACCAAGTACCGAATTCCCTAAGGCATCAGTCGGTCATCGGTTGAAATTCTTACTTGGGTTATTTATTCCAAAGTTGCACCCACTTCCCCTATTGGGGCAAAAGATTGTGTAATGGCTACGCGTTAAACCCAGACGGAATATAACCGCCTGGGTAAGAAGCTCAAAGCACCCGCTTTTATGGCCGGCTGTGCACTTTGTTTGGGGCAATCACCATTGTGATTGATTGTCCTAAAAACACTTCATACTTCTCCTAGTATCAAGTGTTTTCAAGCCAATCAATCAGCTTGAAATAAAACCAACCACACAGCTGCCCAGGGGCAAGAGCACCCAGATTGCAAATTGCCGCATGCTTTTTTAAGTTAGGCAAAATATTAAAGAATTGCAAACAAATGCAAAATTCAAAATGAAAAACTCAAAACACAAACATATATAAACACCGATTGAGTCGGAATACTTCATTAATATTTAAAATGGCACAAAGGCCAGAATAAGTGTTAACCGGACACATCCGGTGAAGAAAGAAAGAGATAAAATGTTAACCCAACTCCTTAGTTGGTAAAGATACAACAATACACGACATAAAAGCCGGTAAAGAAACAGAATGGCATACTGCCGCAGAAAGTGGGGAGGCCCGCCTAAGGCTGAGGTGGAGTCTTCTCCGGCTGAGTCTGGCTGGCTTGGCCCTTGTGATGATCATCCGCCGGCTCCTCATCATCAGAGACTTCATATCCCTGCTCAGCAGCCTAGTCTTTGAAGCGAGGCGGTGGAGCATCACCCAGTTGCTGGGCATCATACACCGCAGTGGCGTAATCATACCTCAGCTTATAGACCTCAAAGTCTATTTCTGGGTAAAGGAGGCCCCAGGTGATCTTCAGCCGGGCCAAGTTGTCCCGTTCATTCTCCTCAGTTAGCCGGGTCTGCTCTTGGGCCAGCTCATCCAACTTCTTGTTGCGCAGATTCATGAGCTCGACCTTCAGGCGGTCATTGTCTATCCGGAGTTGGGCATTTTCTTTGTCAGCATCTTCCAATGCCTTGAGATCTGATTTGGCATCTTTCAGCTTCTTGTCAAGGTCATCAGCCCGGCTGTTAGCTTCATCGTTTGCAGCTGTCAAACTCTGGATCAGCTCCTCCTGTTTCAACTCTACTGCTTTAATCTTTAAATTACACATATAATCAGAATGTTCAGCAAAGTTGAGGTTTTCTAGGGCCCTCCGTTTGGCGTCATTTACCTCTTCTTGCTTCCGCCTGAAGGGGCCCCGGAGACTGTCCACTCTCACCATAGCCTGAGACAATAACAACCGGTTTGTGAGTTACTTAGCCAAATTAAAGATAAAAGATATCAGGGTAAAGGGATTTTTTACCTCAGCCAGAGAACCCGTTATCCGTTCGAAGTCCACGACCTGCAGATCAGGTATGGAGTTTTTCTCAGATCGGGTGAGGGTCCTCACCATCCGCTTTGCGAAGCTTGCAAGATCCGACTGGTCAGAAGTTAGATCTGCATCAAAAGTAGTGCTTTGTGAGATAGAAGCAGCGTAGTCAGCATTCATCCGTTGCCGGCTGCTGACTGACCCCTTTGAAGGATCAACCTTGGTCTTGACTCTCATAAAATCAAGTGGCCAAGGTATTTCAGTTCGTTCCTTACCTTGAGCTTCTGGATGGGTCTCCGGCTTACTATCCTCCCCAGTGGTTGCCGCACCGCCTGCAACCTCAGGTGGCTCGCCACCCTTCGATGCCGTAGAGACATCCGACACTCTCTGCTGTTCTGAGCTTTCGCTTAGTTTTTTCAGAACAGCAGGGGATTTGCCCCCAATCGTTGGACGACCGGATTGGGAAGATGTTTGTTTCTGGGGGGGATCCTTCCTGGCGGCTTTCGCAGCCGGAGTCTTTTCCAGATCATCTCCTTGCCTTTTGAGCATCTTGGAGAATGATCGTGGAATTCTCTTGACGAACTCCTGAGAGAGAAGCAAAATGTAAGTATACCCAACCGGTATATATATATAAAAAAAATGCAAACACATAAAGTCAGGCGGCCTTACCCCACCTTTCTTCGAATCCTTAGCCTCGACGGCTGCCTTTTTGGCGAGTGCCGCCTCCTTGCGCAGCAGCGCCGCGGACTTAGCTGGAGTTTTATCCTGGTCAACCATCCTCAAGGCTTCTTCTGCAAAAACAAGAATTTCAAGTTAGAGAAAATTAAGGCAAGTTTGCAATAAAAATGAAATAACAATCATTCCGGATGAGAAGTATTCTACCCCTGGGAAACATTGTACTCAGCCCGCAGGCGGACAAGAAACACTCGTCCTTGAAGAAGTCCGGATGGGGGATCCAGTTCTTGGGAACTATGATGTGAGTCCCATCCCCCATGGGCTCAGTTGTTGTCTCAAAAAATCCCGGCTCTATTATTTGCTCCCGGGCCTTAGTAGATAGCACCGGGAGAGGGCATTTTCGGCCTAGAAGAGCCGCCTCGGTGTTGTACCGGCGCAGTGTCCGGTTGTGTCTTAAAGTGGGGGAAGAAATCAAGTAAAATTTATCCTTCCACCCGGACCATTTGGACACTTTGTCCAAAGTCATCAAGTATTGGGGCAAGGTAATCAGAGTATACCATGCCCCATGGCCGCCTGGGGCCTTGCTCAAGTAGTGCATATGAGCGAAGGCGAAAAAGCTGAGGTTTAAATATTGAAACTCGTAGGCGGCGACGTAACTTAGAATGTTCACCCACGAGTTAGGGGTGAGCTGCCAAACCCCCCAGATCGTACTCCTTGAGGATTTTCCTAATCCCGGGGTGGAGGGGGAACCGGAAGCCGGCTTTGATAACCGCCTCGTAGCAAATGAAGTAATCATCTGCGTGATCAATGTCGTCACTCCAGGCCATTACAGCCTCAGCCGGAGGGACAATAACCTCCCAACCCCTTCCAAAGGGATGTTTCACTTTAAAGGCCCTGAACCCGCTATTAAGAAGGGCAATGTTACTCGGCAGCATCCGGGTCTTCTTGGGGTTGGGATTGTCAGCAACCTTGGGCGGCTGCTGATAGTTAGCCGCAAAATCACCCTGGTCGGAGCCGGAAGATTCGGCTCATGATCCTTGGCCGGCCTCAGCACCGCCGGCTTCATTAGAGGAGGCGGCTCCCTCGCCGTCTACCTCTCTTATTCCAGAGCTCCCGGAGGTAGAGGGAGCCTCTTCGTCAGATCCGCTCTCCTCCCAATCCCTCTGTTCCCCTTCCGGGAAAACCTCATCGGCTGGCACTCTCATAGTGCGCCGGCTTTTAGACCGCCTGGCCGTCTGTTTCGTTTTGGCCATTGTGTCCTGCACAGACACAGAGAGGGAGGAATTCGGAGATGAGCATATTGGTTCCGACAGTCCAGAAGAGGCACCCCCTGTTCTAGACTCAGCCGTTCCGGGGGATCGGCTGAGTGTCCTAGGCAGTGCCGAGTGGGTGGATTGGGAACTCATTTATATTCTCTTAAAAAAGCCGGGTATACAGGCGGAAAAAATGGTATACAAATTGAAAGGGAGAAAAGCTAAAATGGTACAGGCGGTTACCTTGCTTTAACTCTGGAAATCTGAAAACCGCTACAGCCGGTGAACCGGGTGATGTATTGCTAGCACTCCGAAGCTTGAAACTTGCTGTGAGGCAGGCGGGAGCAGAGAAATATCTCTCTAGAATCTTTCTTTTTCTCTCCCTAAAAAGTCAATGTGAACGTAAGGTGTGAAAAGGAGGGGGGTAACTTTCTATTTATAGAAAGTAAAAGTGGGGGGAAAATTTTGATTTGAAATTCAAAATTTTACCCGTTACTGTTCACCTATGAAGGGTGGACACGTGTCATAGGCCCCACGTGATATGCATGTGCGACCTGTGAGGGGCAAATGTTTAGGGTATTTTTACCCTAGACACGTGGACCAGTGAGAGGTCGCCACGCGTCAAGCTCAGGATGGCCCATGTGGCTCAATATCCTCTTGACACTTGGCGCCCTCAGATATGCCTCTGAAATGGCGGCCTTCAAGGGCCCAAATCCCTAGGAGCGCCGTAAAACGGCGCAGCCCACTAAAATCTAGGTTAAATGACCTAGATAGGGGCACATTCTCCAATGACCCTATAAATAGGGAGATATTCCCCCATTTTGGGGACACATTCAATCATTTATTACACCTTTATTCTCTTACATCAGAGAAAGACCTGAGCTTGGAATCCGAGCAGATACCCACCTAAATTTCCGTTCTCTTTATTCCGTTTCAAGTTACTAACTTGACCGTCGGAGGCGGAGCTCCAACCACCCGGAGTCTCCGTTATTTTGCAGGTACAGCTCAGCCGGATCAGACTTCGTGACTTAACTCTCCCAAGGGACAAAAACACCCAAAAAAAGTTCAGTTCAGTTCAGTTAAGCTCAGTTCAGTAAATGTGAACAGGCCCTAATTAATGCCAAACCATCTACATTTAAAATTAATATAATACGAAGTACATGGTTAATAAAATTGGAATTTCATCAATATAAAATGGTCATAAATTGCAATTTTATTTTGCATAAAAAAAATATTGCAATTTTATTTTATTTTTTAAAAATTCTTAAAATATACTAGATGTTTCATCTGTATCATTCAAAAAAATACAGTAGTAAAAAAATAATAGATCCGTTTCATAATGTTAGTCCCATATGGAATCAATCACATAAAATGAGAAAAGAAATATATTTGGAATCTAAAATTAAAGTACAACATAATTCATAATTAGGCCCTGTTTGATTAACCTTAATTTTGCTGAACTGAAATTAATTTTGCTGAACTGAACTTATTTTTACTGAACTGAACTTAATTTTACTGAACTGAAATTATTTTTACTGAACTTAAATTATTTTTACTGATTTTCTATTATAATTCTTCTTTAAGGAAACTGAATTTTACTGAACTGAACTTATTTTTACTGAACTGAAATTATTTTTACTGAACTGAAATTAATTTTACTGAACTGGACTTGTTTTTACTGAACTGAAATTATTTTTACTTAATATTATTTTTTAAGGTGAAGAGAACAGGGCCTTAGTTTAGCTTATTTAACTTTTTTTGATTTTTTTATTAGGAAAACACAAGTCATAATTGCATAATTTTAGGAAATTATTTTTTAACTTAGAGTCATGTCATCAATCCACAACCAATTAGTTCAAAAAAAAATGAAATATATTTAATACGGGTAGATTTTTTTAAAACGCTCAAAATTGTATATGGGACTAACATTATGAAACGAAAGGAGTATCATTTTTAAAACTCGTATTACAATTTGATGTATTTATTTCGAAAGGTAAATAGATGGTTAAAATAAAATTAAAAAAAAAAAGGTTGGAGGAAATTATTTAACAGAAACTTAAAAAAAGCTAAAAAGTTGATTAAGGTGGACTGTGATTACTAGTGTACTCTTCACTTGGATGAAATGTAATTGCTAAAGTGTACTCTTCGCTTGCAATTCAAATATCTTATTTTATCCGTACTTATCTTATATGAATTTATCAATATACCTTTTCATTATATACGGAGTACGTACTAAAAATCGAATTTATTAAATCCGTATATGTCTTATCTGAACTTACCGATCATTATCTTTATTGCCTGTCGTAGTATATACCCTCCCATTAAAATCTAGAATCTCGTAGAGACCTCTACCTCTACGGCTCTACCTCTACCTCTACCACTCAACTTACATTTTGCATAACAAAAGATATTTTAATACTTAATTTCGTGGTTATCTAGTCTTGTATATTAAAATAAGGCTAAAATTGCATTAAAACAAACAATTTGGAAAAATAAAAAGCCCAAGATATTCCAAGTGGTCCATCCAGTTACACGTTTACCGTCATTCTATCCTCCACCCTATATAAAACGCCTACAATTCCATTTTCTCTTAGAATTTAAATAGAAAAATCCATCAAAAATGAAAATTGGGTATATTTTTATAGCAATTTTTTGTAGTGTAATTCTAACATGGGCTTGGAAAACCTTGAATTGGTTATGGTTTAATCCCAAAAAGATGGAAAAGTGTCTCAGAAAACAGGGTTTGAAAGGAAATTCATACAAATTTTTGTATGGTGATTTAAAAGAAACCTTCAGAATGCGTCAAGAAGCAAGAGAAAAACCTATTCCTTTTACTCATGATTTTGTTGATCGTGTTTTGCCATTTCTTCAACAACATATCAAAAAATATGGTTAGTTAATTTGTTTTTTCTATTTTTACTCTATTCTAATATCAGAAATAAATTATTGATTTGCACGCTTTTCTCTGTTTTAAGTACCGATTTTGTCGCTTAATCAATCATTTTGTTTGCCTTTTTTGAATAAGTGCTATTGATTTTTTTATTTTTTACTTTTTTAGTTAGTGGTCTTTTTTTCTATTTTATTTTATTTTATTTATTTATTTTATTTTTTAAGTTAGATGTTATCGAAGTGGCATGTAAACTCGTGATAAAATCTTGTCTACAATGTGACTTTTTAGTAAAAGAAGAGTACCACTGTAGAGTAGTGGTATTGGTCATGGCAAAGTAGTTTTTTTTTTGAAAGATCATGGCTAAGTAGTTACAATAATTGAATTAAAAAAATTACCTGAAAATAGTGATTTGTTCTAATTTTTTCAAACAATATGTGCAAGGCTGAAAAATGATTAAATTCTCAATAATTGCTCTTGGCCTAGCTATTTATAACTCAGCAATTATTGATAATTTGACCATTATTCGATGAATTGATAATCTTCAAATGAAGATACATATATTGGGAAATTACTTGTCTTAGTACATTGTATTTATAGAGTAAATGAACCTTTATAAGGTAAATGAACCAAAATCAAATGTGGAAAGTGTTTCAAGAGTTTGAGTTAGCGTAGCCTATTTGATAGTGAAAAATTAAATTTATCAAACAAAGAAATTCATTGGACTACATTAAAGAACAATTTTGCATGTATACTTTTGCACTATTTATATGCTAATTTTGATCACATGTTTTCTAATATATAATATAAATGAATTGATATTATAGAGAGGACTAGTCTTTGTATTTGTTTTAACTTTTAAACATATTAATTTTTGGTAAGGTAATGATAATTGATGATATAGACATAGTTATCTGTTGGCCAACATGTCCAAAGAATCGAGTAAGGTATATTGGGACGAAGGGTGCACAATAATGCGAGAAATGCAATACATTATGGTGTGTGTTTGGAAGGAGGAAAGATCGAACTAATGAAGGGAAGGAGATTTGGTGGTTCACTTTTACATTTTTTAGATATGAAATGGGTAAGAGAAATGAAGTGTATATACGGAACTACAGAAGTTTAGTTCCCTTTTCTAATTTCATATGGCTGAAGAACATTTTATCTGAAATTGTTTACAAAGGTGGAGGAAATGCAATAACAATGGAATAAGGATATAACTTCTAGTTGGTTTATTCGTAGTGTATGTCATATATAATCTAATTATGTATGTATGTCTTTTCGAATATTGAGGGGACTATCAGTTATGTTCTGATGTTCCTCAAAGAAGGAATTTCATTGTGAATGTTGAAAATCTTGTTATATTCAGCTTAAATATTGGGATAATTGCAGGTGAAAATTCTTGGACATGGCTAGGGCCTATACCAGTTATAAATATTGCAGAACCTGCGCTTATAAGAGATGCCTTCAATAGGATGAACGAGTTTCAAAAGGCAAAATTGAACCCACTTGTTGGATTGCTTGTTCCTGGACTGGTAGGCTATGAGGGTGAGAAATGGGCTAAACACAGAAAGTTGATCAACCCGGCTTTTCATATGGAAAAGCTTAAGGTATATAACTGACCAATAATAGTACAGAATTATAAAAAGATTTTGATAGTATTGGTAACAACTCACTGCAAGTTACTTTCATTTTTTGTAGCTTATGCTTCCAGCATTTGGGGACAGTGTTATTGAAATGGTCAGCGAATGGGAGAAGTTAGTGTCTGGAACAGGATCCGCTGAGGTAGATGTGTGGCCATTCCTTACCAGCCTATCTGCGGATGTTATATCTCGAGCTGCATTTGGCAGTAGCTATAAGGAAGGAAGAAGGATATTCGAACTTTTAAAGGAGCAGACACAAATTACAATACGCCTTTTTCAGTCAGTTTATATCCCTGGATGGAGGTAAGTTAGTTAAGATTAAGCTTTATTGCACTTGGATTTTTTTTGCATATTGGTGCATTGCATTGAAAATCATACCCATCTTAGGTATGTGCCGACAAAGACCAACAGGAAGATGAAACAAATGAACTCTGATATACAAAATTTATTGATGGGAATCATTGACAAGAGGAAGAAGGCAATGGAGGCAGGTGAAGCTCCTAAGGATGACTTATTGGGAATATTGATGGATTCCAACTCAAAAGCGTCTCAAACTCAAAGTCTTGGAAGTCACAAGCAACAGCAAGCTATGAGTCTTCAGGATATGATTGATGAGTGCAAACTCTTCTACTTTGCTGGCCAAGAGACCACCTCGGTTTTGCTGGTATGGACAATGATTGCGTTGAGCAAGCATCAAGATTGGCAAACACGAGCAAGAGAAGAAGTGCAGGCGACATTTGGAAAGAATCAACCAGATTTTGATGGGTTAAACCATTTAAAGATAGTAAGTGCTTATAACTTCAACTCTGTTAAATTACTCTTTAAGAATTGAAAACGTCAAATACTAGGCCTAAACTAAAGAGATGCAATTTTTTTTTTCCCGCGAATTAATTGTATTTGTTTCTGTTATAGGTGACTATGATACTATATGAGGTGCTGAGATTATACCCTCCTGTGACATCAACATCCCGAAGGATATATCAAGGTGACATGAAACTTGGAAACATATTGGTCCCTCGTGGTGCTATGATTAGTCTTTCAATAATGAATACACACCGTGATCCCAGACTCTGGGGAGATGATGCAAATGAATTTAAACCAGAAAGATTTTCAGAAGGGATTGCAAAGGCAACCAAGGGGAATATATCATTCTTTCCCTTTGGTTGGGGCCCACGAATCTGTATCGGGCAAAACTTTGCAATTGCAGAAGCTAAAATGGCGGTGTCCATGATTTTGCAGCGATTCAGTTTTGAGTTGTCGCCGTTCTATACCCATGCTCCTACCACAGTTATAACTCTTCAGCCCCAACATGGTGCTCATGTGATTTTACACTGGCTTGAAGGTTGTGATTAATTGGTATTTACAGAGTTAGGAAAGATATGTACACTTAAATTATGGTACTTATGCAGCTATGGTAAATAAAGTAGTTGTCATATTACAAGCTCAAAATATAATTGTCATCTAGGATCTAATGCTCTATTCATGTAATTATGGTTTTCATACATAGTACGTGCAGCGTACTGCCAGCATTTGCAGCTCGAGTTCATATCTCAATTGAAAAATTAGTTCTATGGATCAAAGGGAGGATCATTGCCACTCATGGGTAGGGGTTTGCAGTTGTACACACATAAATCTAGACATGAATATGGACTTGAACTGAATCGTCCAATGAATTTAACTTCGGTTCACAATCCATTAAATTTTAGAAGATTCTAGATTTCCAGTCCAGTTTGGGTACAAAAATACTCATAACTAGTTATTCAAACTAGGGGTGTTCATAAATCGGTCCGGACTTTAAAAATGGACCGGATTACCCCGGACCGGACCGGGCCAAATTAATCGGTCTGATCTTCGGGTCTTGAATTCATTTTTTTGGTCCGGTCCGGGTTTGGGCCTATCTTAATCGGACCAGTTTTCGATTCAATTCTAATTTTCTGTCTTCGGTCCCATCCAGGTCGGTCCGGTCTGGTGTTGGACCGATGAACAGCCCTAATTCAAACTAGAATGTAATCAGTTATATTTTTGTTTTTATGTTTACGTCTTAATATCTCATTTTCTCTTCAATCTGAAACACTTGCAACTATCTCTAAAGAATCCTTGTACAAAGGTTGAATCTTTCAAGCATTTCATCTTAATTGTCAAGTGTTGGTTTAGTGGTAAGTAAAAGACCATTTAACATTGTTGTTGGGGACAAAGCCAATCACCACTATGTACAGTTTAAGGGTGAGCATTTCCTTACTCTAGCTTTTTCTCCGATTTTAGTATCTATCCATTAATTCGGGTCGGATTGATCTATGAGAGTATTTAACGCCATTTTCTTTCTCCTCTCTTTCAAAATCTTGCTATCAATTCAAGAGCGTACAATTACAACCTGGAGTTATTGATGCGTATTTTTGATGGATTTTTATTTGATGGAAGGATTTGAGTGATTTTAATGGTGAAAATTCGAATGATAGTCTCAGAAGGCTACGACTTCTATATTTGATCTTAGGAGCAAGATCCCAAAACCTTGGGTAACAAGTTTGAACCTTAACAAAGTTCTCTGAAGCAAAAGTCATAAATCTCTACTTTAATTCATAAAATATCATATATATATAATTGACATACAGTTAGTATATATAGGAAAAATAAATCTACCCTACTTGCTCCACTAGCAATTTAAATAAAAGCCCTAATAAGTAACTAATTAACAAATATAGTCCACTAATTAATTAATACAGTTTTGGAAGTCCAAGGCCCCATAAATATTACTAATTAAAACACAATTTTGGAAGCCCAAGGCCCCATAACTATTACTAAGACAATAATTAAAACATTATTAAAAACTCACTTGTAAACCCCAACACTAAGAGTAAGGCAAAACCAAGAGAGTTTTTAAATAAACCAATAAAGATAGCTATAAAAAAAAAAGGGGACTCAATTCACATTAGTTATGCATTTCGTCTTAGATTTTAATCTTCATTTCCCTCTCCTTCAAAAACGATGATTTCCATCAATATTGTTTAAATTAAAGTTTATTCCCTGCTTGCTTCGTTTAAAAAAGTAATTTCCAAAGTATTGTCCAACTTCAGATATTTTTTTATTTTTTATATATATATTTTTTTGGTAAAGAAGTAAAACTGCTAACGCGGTTTTAAGAGTAAGGTCCCGTTCTCTTCACCTTATTTTCGTTGAACTTAAATTATTTTTAGTGAAACAAAATTATATTTGCTGAACTTAAATTATTTTTACTGAACTTAAATTAATTTTACTGAATTTAAATTATTTTTGTTGAACTAAAATTATTTTTATGATTTTCTATTAGGATTTTTTGTAAATTACCACCCCAAAATGTACCATGTATTGAAATAATCACTCATTTTTTTTGAAATTAAAAATAATCACCCATATTTTACAAAAATGTAGGTTTTACCACCTGACTTATACTCCAACCAGTTTTTCGAGCATGGGCCCCACATAACGACTGTTTTTTATTTTTATAAAAGTTTGTTCTCGATTTATTTCCTCCATTGTTTCACAAACTATTCCCAAACTTAAAATTCTTTATTTTTTCCACAAATTCTACCAATTTTTACTCCAAGTTTTGCTAATTGACAAGCGAATCATTTGAAGAACGCACTTAAATTTTTGTACACCAATTTGTATAGCAAGATAATTGAAGATCGCATTTAATTTTTATTTTTTTTAAATTTTTTTAGTTATTTTGCAATGTTTAATGAAGTAGAATTCAAGTTATACAATTTTTTTGTTTGGAATGTGTTTTATTAGGAATTTAATGATGTAATCGTTGTTTGATTCATTCAATTTAACTTGAATTGAAAATTAGGGTTCTTCATAATGAAATTGTGAGGCACATGCTCGGAAAACTGGTCGGAGTATAGGTAGGGGTGGTAAAACCTACAGGTTTGTAATATATGGGTGGTTATTTTTAATTTCAACAAAAATGGGTGGTTATTTCAGCACATGTTAAATTTTAGGGTGGTAATTTAAAAAAAATCCTTTCTATTATAATTCTTCTTTAAAATAACTGAATTTTACTGAACTGAACTTATTTTTACTGAACTAAAATTAATTTTACTGAACTAAAATTAATTTTAATGAGCTGAACTTATTTTTACTGAACTGAAATTATTTTAACATAATATATTTTTTAAGGTGAAGTAAACAGGCCCTAAAACCACAATCACTTCTATTGTAATACCCCATATTTTTAAACGTATCTTATTTAAAATAAATATTTGAGAAGTATTTAAATTAATTGAAATGTTTTATTTAAAGTATTTTAATTATTCATTTAAATAAGTTTAGAAATATTTTATAAAATGAAAGTTTATTTAATTAATTATTTTATTTAAGTTGGGGTTTAATTTAAGAAAGTTTTATTTTAGTTAAGTTTTATTAGGGAAGGGATTAGGAAAGATTAAAAAGGGAAAGTTTAGGAAGAAGGGTTTCTAGAGAAGGGGTATAAATATTCAACACTTGAGGCAAATCAAACTTTGCCCAAAGTGGAGAAAACCCAAGGTAAACTTCTCTCCCTTTCTCCTTATTTTTCTTTTTCTTTCTTTTTCCCCCTTCCCCTTTTCGGCCCTCACCTTCACCGGCCACCAGCAGCAGCACCGACAGCAGCAGCGGCGCCACCAGCAGCACGACGACAGCCGGATGTGGTGTCGTGGCTGCTGCCCTCTTTCGAACAAAAAAAATTAATCTTTTTGTTTTAAAAACTATTTTAATCCTAGATCTAAGTAGTAATTATGAGTTTTGTGATTTAAAAAATGAGTATTATGTAAATTAATTTTCAGATTTTGATTCTAATTAAAAAAAGCCCAATTTTGAAACACTAGATTCATAAATTATTAATTATTAAAGTATTATGATATACAATGGTTTAAACCTTTGATTTAAGAGTTTAAAGCCTAATTACAGCAAGTTTTCATTAAAATTTAATGCTAGAATTTTTGGTAGTGCACTAAAAATCAAGTTTCTTTCAGGAATTTCAATTACCCGTTATTTGGGATTAAAGTATGATGTTTTAAATATAATTTCAGCTTATTTTAATTAAATTATGAGGGGTTTAATAATTGTATATATTGCTGGAAATTTGTGTAGAGAGGATTTTAATACTCTTCTATGATTTTAAATTGTAGGAGAGTTCGAAGTGAGTGATTTCTATAGTCGTGGCGATTTTAAGATCGTATACAAGGTACGTTCGCGTATTTAGCATAATTTTATTGATGTAGTAGCATGCTAAATGTGTTTACTTGATTACAATTGGTATCATGCTGAATTTGGAGTGGAAATTATGATTTGGTTGTTATTGGTGATTGAATTATGAAGCATGATTTTATTTGTGATGGATTAATGGATGGAAAATTATAGTTTGAAATAATGTTTATGAACCACACTTTTATTTATGGCATGTTAGAGAACATGTTTTAATTAAACTAAATGTTTAATTTGGTTTGGAATATTAAAAGGGAATTTTATTATGGTTCATATATATAATTTTTATTGATGCTTTAAGCTTGAGAAAGGAGCTATGTAAGTGTCTAAGTAAACAAGGAATAAATTATATTTTGGTGCCTTACTGCACTGAAGGTGTTTTTAACACCGAGGGATAGGATTTATGACGCTTTATGCGTTTAAGGTGTCATTGACACCGAGGTACATTTAAAAAGGGTTCAACATTAAATATTATGTGGTCACTAATTATTCAAAATTTAAATTGGTATGTTTGATTATTTGAATAATTATTGTTGATTCAATGATTATGGTTTGAGAGTCATCACCGAGTTTAATAATATGTAAATAACGTAAAGTGAAAGAGATTACGCACAAAAACTCTTGGAACGTATATACCTTGAGTATGAACATATGGGGGGAGTTATAGGGTTTTATATTTAACCATAACTTTTACAGGAGTACAGGACGCTGCACATTCCTTTTATTATTATTATGCGCAGGAATTCCGCCACTTACGAGTTGTTATTGATGCTGGCACGGTTAGCTCTCGTGTCAGTAACCTCAATTTATCAGGGGAGGTTAGTGGGGAAACCCGTTTGATGCGTAATCAATGCTAAATAAATTATGTAGTTGTCTAGTTGAGAAGTTTTGTTGAATGTTGTATGCTTGAAAAACAGGTGCAACAAGGTAAGTTGTGTGTTGATAGGTAAATGCATGTTAGTGTGTTAATTACGCTTATGTACTCAGCTTTGCTGATTGTGTGTTTGTTGACCTTGTCTTTATCTTGGCGCTATGATGACCCATTTTTAATGGAGAGTAGTGGAAACAAGTAGAGAGAAGCTTTTCAGGTGATGAAGCATATTCATGAATGTGCATGAGTGAAGAGCAAATCATGCTAGTTTCCATAAGTATATGAAGTGTTTAATGCTTTAATTATTTATGATATTATTATGCATGACTAACGGGAAAGTCTTGAAGTTGATTTGGTTTTAATAAGGGCCTATAATGGTTCCAAGTTGTAGGTTGATTTTATTTTACATCGTTTGACTTTGGTTTGACTTTACTTTCGTTGGTTGACTTTTCAAGTTGACTTGTTTTGAATGGTTTTGAAATTATTCTTCTGATATGTGTCAGTGATAGTTGTCTTAGCCGTTTTCACGGTGGCGGTAATGTCTTAGATATTCCTGTTTAAAATTTTAAACAGGGCAAAATAGGTATGTTAAAAGAAAGGAATTTCTAAGGTGTTACAAAGTGGTATCTGGGAGCTTTGGTTGAGATTTTATTATCACTAAAGCCAAAAATGTGTTTTAAAGTGTTTTAAAACATGGCCAAGTACTTATTGGGGAAATTTTTTAGAGAATTATTTTATTTTATTTTGAGAAGATCAAATGTTTATTTGATTAAATTTAAAAACCGAAAATTTTATTTTATTTTAAAGGAGGTCTGAAATATTTTTTTTTAATAAGGACCGAAAATCTTATTTTATTTTTTTTTTTTTATTTTGGGAAGGTCCGAATTTTTTTTAGGGGGAGGGCCGAAATTTTTTGGTTTTCTTCCCTATTTAATTTCGAAAATATGAATTAAAAAGGAGTCAAAAATAATATTTTTAGTTTGTTCTTTTGCAAGAAAGCAAGGATTAAGGTTATGTGCTTACAGTTTTCTAAAAGCATGTTGGTGAGAATGGGTAGGAAAGAATTTTGGCATATAAGTTATAAATAATAATGTTCTTGTATGCATTAATATTTAGGTTGTGAATGTTTAATCATGTGAATATATTGCTTGAGGATATGTATTTATGTGTTTAGGAATAAGAAAATTGTTTGATTGAACATTGAACCTAAATCATGCAAGAACTGTATTATTTTGTTTTCTTTTGGAAAGGGAATTCTTTTCTAAGTCTTTTCTTTATAGGATGCCGAATCTTACTAGCAGATACACCAAATTAGGCTCTCTCACTAAACAACCTAATGAACATCCCTATGATTATGTTCAAAAGATTCGCTTTTACTGTTCCTACAGAAGCAATGTTTTAAGGGATAGGGTTTTTTATAGCCCTGATCGTATATCAGCTATGATTGTCCGTTGTTTTCATGAGGAGCCTCCTTATTATGCTATTAAAGCCAAATTTGATGATTTCTACTTACTAGGGGACATCCCAAATTACTACAAATATAGGGACTATTATGGATAGTAGTACCCTGATTACAAATTTTTGATTTCCTACCTTGTTAGGGAGAAAGCCCATTGCCGACAATTCAACCTTCCATACCCTGACTATTATTATGAAAATTCGGTGGGATAAAATCCCCCTTATCCTAGTCATCAGTCAGAGATTTCCTCTTCTTGTTCTTCTTCTTCTTCTTCTTCACAGGGTGATCAAGCAGAGAATGGAGAGCAAGGGGAGGTAGACAGTTCACTCATGGAGATTTCTAACCCAAATCCACCTTCAACTCCAATTATTATTGAAATTTCTTTTGATGAGGAGGAAGAGGGAGAGTTCGTGCAGGTAGAACTCAAACCAGAGTCACCTGAACCAATGGGGGAGGAAGATGATCCTGAGTTCAACCCTGGTAGCTATAAGCAGTCGGTAGACAAGAGATAAAACAACCGAAAGGATTAGATTTTTATAGTTTTCCTCGTTATGAATACTCAATTACATTTTATTACTATTATTGTTTCAGTTTTAAATTAATAAGTGGCATAACCACATTGAGTCAGTGAGCTTATGTAGTACATAAGTTTTTAGAACTCAATTGTATTTCAGTAATTCTAGTTTATTTTAATTAATAAAAATCCTATTTATTTCTTTGTTAAATTATTTATATTATTGATAAATAATTCATTTCATTTTCCAAAATCTTCCATTTCACATCACCATCCCAATAGCAAATTTCCAAGCAAATTAATTCCAATAAATTATTTCTAAGCTATGGGGATCTATGGGAATTACTTTTTATTAATATGTGCTGCTTTATTAAATGCATGGTTGGTTAAAAATAAATAATTAATTGACAAAGCTACACATTTAGGGAATTCTTAGCTTTTGCTATCCCAATTTGTTAGCTTCAAATTTTACTGTGAATGTTTCAAGGGTGTTAAGTAATAGATGAGTGTATGTCTTGAGAGCTAACCAAATCCATTTATAATATAAACCCTTGATCTTAATTCAAGAGAAGCAAAATGATGGGGGGAAGTAATTTTGGTAATGATGGAAATGATTTGAAATAGTTGGCTAGGAATTCAACCAACAATGGGGATGCTCAGGGTGAACTTTTAAAGAAGGTGGCCCAAAGCATAACACCAACCTATCAAGGAGTGCCTGACTAATCGAGGGGGGAAACTAGGTCGTTGAAACTAATCTTCCCTCGGCCAAAAAAAATTTGTAATCTCTCAACAGACCCTTATACCCCCTTATACCTAGCATAGGAGTAAGACCAGGGTCGAACCACTAGGAATGGGAGGTGAATGCTAATGCCAAAGCTAAGCTATCTCGAAGTAATGACATAAGGTGTGTAAATTCAAAAGCAACCAAAAAATCAAGAAGAAATCAAATATATCAAACACTAGGGTTTAGGATCCACATATACTCGCAATGGATACAACTAATTGAGATTGGAATTGACTAAGTCGAGTGTTGCGAGGGAAAATCAATTAAGCAATCAAGAGAGTACGGTAGGCTAATCTCCTAGAGGTTAAACAAGCGTCAACTACGAGAGACTCTTACTAGGAACCTTGAAAACATACTCAATCGACAAAAGCAAGCCATAAATCAATTTTTAGTATCAATGTGAACATACAATGCAATCTAGTGCACCAATCAAAGTTAGCTACTCTTCAATTAATCACACACATGCACTTAATAAATCAACCAATTTAATTACTACATCAACTCTATCAATTTCCCCCAATTAGCGTCAATCCATTACTCATATATGCTTCACCATTCCCCTAGCTAGAAAACTACTCACAATCCATGGAAATCAAGATAAAAACTAAGCTAAACAACAATTTCATCGTCATTATATCAATCAAACTAATTCAATCACAAATCCAATTCAAACTTGAACAATCAACAAAACAATTGAAATCATAAGCTAAAGATTGCATTAAAGTAAAAGAAATCCTTACAAACTTGCTTCACTTCAATAGAGAAAATGCTAGAATCATCAATCTTCAATCATCAATCAAGAACTTCTCTCTCTACAATCTAGAGTTTCTCTCTCTACAAAAAAATGGTCTAAAATTTCTATTCTAATTTTCTTTCTAATTCTCCTCTCTAAAAACTCTCTATAAAAATAGAATGAAAATCTATATATAGTAAAACTAACAAAAAGAAATTAATTAGATCGTCCAAAATAGACCCGTACAGGCGCGACAACTACAAGGGGGAGCGCGGCCGCGTAAAATTGGGTATGGAACAGAGACCCAGATAGGCGCGCCCGCCCCACCAGGCCGCGTGGCCGCGCCATAGTCGTGCGCGCCAGCGCCTGGGAACAGGGCAACCCTCTTCACCATCATATCGATGCTCCTCGTGCGTTTCACTCAATGCTCTTGATAATTACAGGACCTTGCCGTTTCCAAATTCTATGATTGTGGGTTCAACACGAGAAATTGTGCCCCCACGGCTTAAAAGCATGACCTAAAGTCTTTAGGAACTTGCACTTCTCCATGCTTGAGCTTCAAATATAGAACATTAGGCATCCTAATTAATACCAAACTTGGAAAGGGGCCTCGGGAATCATTAGATAACGACCTTAACTTGCAAAATGAAAGAAACCAAGAAAATAAAAGAGAAAATAAAAAACTAAACCAAGAAATGCATAAAAATAGAAATTTAACTAAGAAACTGCAAACTAAAGAAATAAAGAGTAAAATTAAGGAAAAGCTAAAGAAAAGAGCTATAAAATAGCATGAAATCCACCCTAAAGAGAAAAAAATGAGTGTCATAATGACACTCATCACTGACCTTACCATACTAGAAAATTGGTTAAGGGAGTTTGAGAAACTGTTAGGGGTAGTTGGATTTCCACAAAATTCTAAGGTGGGCTGTGCTTCTTATTACTTGAGAGGTGAAGCCGATCTTTGGTGGTAGCAAAATGAGACAACTATTAGAGCGCTACCTGGATTCAATTACACTAAGTTCCAAGAGAAAGTGAGAGATAAGTTTTACCCTAGCTTCTTACAGAAGCAAAAGGCTGAGGAGTTCTCAAACCTCAAGATGGAGGGTATGTCAGTGACTGAATACTATAAAAAGTTTATTGAGTTGTCTTATTTTGCTGAACAGTCCGCTTCTACGGAGAAGGCAAAGGATAGGAAGTTTGAGAGTGGTTTGACTACTGATTTATAACTAAAGTTATGTGGACAAGTGTTTGAAACCTTGGATGAGGTGTATGGAAGAGCTGCACACTTGTATGCTTTGGAGTTAAAGAAAAAGAAGGAACTGACTGATTTGGAAGTGAAAGAGAAGAGGAAAAAGGTGGGACAGAACTCTAGAAACCAACAGGGTAACCAGAACAAGTTCAAAAAGCAAAAATACCATCATAACAGCAATAACTTCCAAAACAACAAAAATTCCCAAGGTAACAATCATCAAGGAGGACGTAACTTCAATGGAGGGGCTAGAAACAATAACCAAGGGAATAACAGAAATGAGAGGCATTATTTTTGCAAGAGGTGCAAATTTAATCACCCTGGAAAGGATTGTGAGGGCAACTTAGTTGCTTGTCGTGCTTGTAACAAGCATAGGAATCAAGAGTATGAATGTTTGTCCAAAGTAACTAATGGGAATAAGCAGAACAATAATTCAGGAGGGACCTATTTTAGGTGTTTTTATGTCCCTTGGGAGAGTTACAACTCGAAGACTGGATTCGACAAGGACGCCTGTACCTGCAAAACAAACAGGGCACCGAATGGTCTGAGGTCCACCTCCGAAGATTAATTTAGTACGGAATCGGAGTAAAACGTGCGGAAAGTAAGTTATCTTCTCGGATTCCGAGCTCCGGTGCTCTATGTTTTAGAAAGCAATAAATGCGTTAATGATTAAGACGTAAAGTTCCAAGTGTGAAAGTTTCAAGGTGCCCCAATAATTGGGGGAATCTCCCTATTTATAGGGTCCTAGAAAATGTGCCCTACCCTAGAGTTTGATGACCTAGGGATTAGGGCAGCGCCGTTTTGCGGCGCCCCTTGGGATTTGGGTCTTGAAGGCCACCATTCCCAGGGGGGCATATCTGACTGACACGTGTCGTCCATATGGGGAGTCCATTTGGATGCCTCTCAGAATGACACGTATCATTCTCTCACTGGTCCACTTGGGGGTATTAAATACCCCAAATCATTTGCCCCTCACAGGGGTGACATGGCATGCCACGTGACGCCTGTGACAAGTGTCGGCCTCTAATTCGCCAAATTTTTACTTTTACCTTTGAGAAAATCTAGGGTTCTTACCCCAGGTTTTCAACCCCTCTATAAATAGAAGGTTGACTTCTCCTTGGATTCACACTTGCGTGAATCTTTGGGAGAATCTTGAATCTCTGACTTTCAAAGACTTTGACTTCTTCAGCATCCGGCACTCGGCCAATCATTTGCCTGTTCCAACAGACTTAAAGACCAAGCGCCTCGAGTACCTTCTTTTAAGGTAACCGCCTGATCCTTTCTTTACTTAATATTTGCATTTTTCTTTTTCAAAAATGGTTTCCCAAACGCACCCGGCACGGCCTAGGTTAGCGATCAGCCGGTCACCAAGGACGGCTGAATCTAGAACTAGGAGTGCCGAATGCTTGTTCGAGGACTCCCCTTTGTGTACTTCTCCAAATTCGACAGTGTCTGTGCCCCTACAGGACACCATGGAAAGAACAAAAGCAGACCAGTCGGAAGTATAGGACGGACGGTACCTGGTACCATTCAGAGAGTTCAACAGTCTACTCGGATGGCTCCATTAGGGCTCCTGTCTCCGAGGTTAGCCGAGACCCTCCTAGCAATATTAGTACTCCGAGCTCCTCAATTCTAAGGGATTCGGATGATGAACAACAATTTCCCAGGTCGAGTGAATCGGTGCTGGATGTTGAGATGGGGGAGGAAGTTGCTGGCACCAGCCGGCAGGCCCCCAGCTCTGAGGAGAACTCCGATGATGACTCTTCGTCATCATCTTTTAACAGTGCCTCCGTTGGCTCGGAGGAGGCGCGGTCCAAACTTGCAGACACCCGAGAATCCCTTTCAGTAAAGAAGGGAGAGGGCTATGCAGAGCCGCCTGCTTTGCGGCGACAAGAACGTGCTCCCTATTTTTTGCACGTCGCCGAAAGCAGAAGGAAAACAATGACGGCCGAACACGACAAATTTCTTTCAACCCATGTCATGGGACATGGTTATCTGTTGTCGTGCCAAATGTTGAGGACAAGATCACCTGGCTAGAGAAGGCCAGCTATGGTCACCAGTGCTTTGGATGCTACGAGGCGTCCATTCAGGCCGGACTACGCTTCCTTCTCCATCCGGTCGTAGAGAGAATCTTAGACGGATACCAGCTGGGTGTCTGGCAACTAGCCCCTAATTCTTTGGTTAACATCTTGGGCTACGTTGTCGCCCGTGTGATGCTGGAGGTTGAGCCCAGCTTCGAGGCATTTGCTCATATGCATTACTTGAGCAAGACTCCACACGTAAGCGGGGCCGACTGTTTTACTCTCACCAGCCACAAGGGCTACATGATGGCTATAGGGAAGGAGAATAAATGGAAAGACTGGAGGTCTAAGTTTTATATTGTCTCCTCCCCAAACTTCCAAATAAAACAGGCGGTATAACCGTTGGACTAAGGAGCTGCCCCTCCTTGCAAGGAAGAAAGCCCTGCCGCCTGTCCCAAGGAGAGTGCAGGAAGAGATTTTGGATCGGGGCCTATTTTCGGTGGCCGTCCAAACCAATGAGGAGACGGGGGTTAAGGAGGTAACCCCTAGAGCTATATTCCCCGCATTGAGTAGCTCTCGGAAGGGGCATATTAGGCTGTTTGTGGCCTTAGCTTTGAGAAGCCGAGAGGTAGTAGGCCGCATGCATTTACATAACTTAGTTGCTCATAATGACTAATATTTTTGCCTGAGTTTCTAACTTCTTTACTTTATTTGTGCAGACATAGCAATGTCAAAGGTTCTTTCTCACCAAAAGCCGGCTGCTAACCCTGCAGCCTTCTACCGTTTGAACGTCTTAGGCAAGCGAACGAATGAGGAGCAGCTGCCTAGCGGCACTCCCTAGGTGAATAATGTTTCTTTAATTTTGACTTGTCAAAATTTTGTTTAATTCGCAACTAATACGCGAGATTTTTGCAGAGTGGCCTAACCAAGCCTCCTCCCTCTCAACAGCCGGACCCTAAGCTGTGAAAGTAGTCTGGTGGCGACTTTAGAAAAATCTGAAAGCACGCCGCCTCAAAGCCAAACATAATTTATTAAATACTTTATAGCATATGCATGTTCTGCCTATTCTTTCCAACGCAAATCCAATTCTTCTCTTTTCCTTGGTTTCTTATATTATCTTATTCTCTTCTCTTATTCAAATATTATTATTATTATTATGGGGGATTTATAAATAATTATTATGAGTAGTTTTGATTATATAAAATCAGATTTTTAATAATATTTATGTTGAAAGGTTCATGTACATATAGTTGGGAGGTTTTAATTTAATTATTTGTGAACCTTATATTGATTAAGGTTATATTTATTTGTGGGGTGTGTTCAATCAAGGTTCTTGCGGTTCTTTTTGTGGTTTTTCTAGCAAGGATCAAGGTACGTTTAGGTGGCTAGATACCTTTGAAAGTAATTGGTTTGAGTAACATGTTTTACATGATTTGATTGGTGATTGACTTAAATTGATTTTGAAATAAATTGTGAATTATTATTATTGTTAATGCTTTATAAGCATGTTAGTAATCCCACTATGCAGATTTGGTTTATTGATAAGGCCTTGGAATTTGTATGATCAAGTCTTTCCTCAAGAATAGTGACAGGGTAAAGTCGTATCCCCTAATAAAAAATAATTACCTAAATCACTAACTAAGGTAGATAGGGAAGTAGGGTCGATCTCCACAGGGAAACAAGTCTTTTTACTCCTAATTAAATATTATAATCTAAATTATTTAAGTAACCAATATTTATAATTAAGTAAAAGACTAAACTACTAAGGTTGAGAATGGGAAGAAAACAATATATGAAAGGATCTAGGGCATAGGTTCACCAATAAATAATATTCCAGGGTAAAACATAGTAATCAATCATTGACATTGCATAAATAACATGATTAACAGGCTCTCGCAATTTATTAATCAACATAGATCTAACAGGCTCTCGCAATTTACTAGATCTAAGTTCTTATTGAAAATAGCCTTTAATATCAAATTAACATCTGCTCGATTCATCAATTTAATATTGCTATACTTTTACAAGCCGCAATTGTAAAACATTAAAACAATCCAATAAGAAATCATCATGCAATACCAATAATCAATAATAGTCAATCATCAATGCGTCAATTAACCAGATTGTAAAGGGCTCTCGCTACGTATTACAATCACACAATTAATTTACCGGTATTAAATCTCATCTCTCGAATCTTGACTTAACCATTTATAAATTAATTTCCTATTAAAACTAGACCTAAACATTAATTCTCATCTCTCGATTCTTGAACCAATATTGTCAAACTCATGCATAAAAGATAGGCCTAATCTAGTCACAGAGCATTAAATCAATCAATAGGAAATTAATCTAGCATTGATAATCAACAACAATAATTTACCCCTTCATATTATTTATTAGATCCCCATAAACCCTAGAAATTAAACTACTCACACATATTAAAAACTAAACTAATCAATGTAATAAAATAAATCATGATGAAAGGAATAAAATAAATAACTAAGATTAAGGGAAGAGAAATCGTTACCAAAATAAATCTGGAATTAATGAAAGAATTAAGAACAAAGGTTTAGAGAGAGATTAAGAGAGAGAAAACTAAGTAGAGAGAGAAAGTCTAAGAAAGAAGATTAAGAGAAGAGGAAGAGAAGAAGTAGTCCTAAAAACATATTACGGAGGAGTATTTATACTCCGTACAAAAATCCTAAGCTAAAACAAATTAAAACTATGTTAATCGTCAACTAATAAAACACGCGCCCAATCGGGTGAGGCACCGCCCGATCGGGCGCGCCTTTTTGACTCTAACACTAATCTCGCGCCCGGCCGGGCGCCAGACTAAGCTTCTCCCGCCCGGCCGGGCGCGCCTCCGGGCGCCAGCCACTTTGGCCGGGCGGCTCATTTGGGCCACTATTTGGACTTCGATTGGGCTCCAATTCTTCGAACCAATCTTGGTTTCCTCTTTGGGTCTTGAATACTTGGTCCAAATGCCCCGGTATCACCTATACCGAGCCTTTAGTCACCGATTCGATGTCTCTAACCGACCCTGGGCTATTGAATCTGGTCGTGCTTCTCCAATGCTCGTGATTGCTCCAAAATATCTCGGGAAAATACTTCAAAAGTGTAAATCCCTGCAAAAGTCAACCAAATCTACGAAAACACTAGAAAACACCAATTAGTAATAAAAGTGGCTCTAAAGAGCCAAAAACACTACTAATTATGACCAAGGGACGGGGGTAAAATAATATATAAAATAGACACATCAAACTCCCCCAAGCCAAACCTTTGCTTGTCCCTAAGCAAAGATCTCATCAATGAATCAATAAATATGCTTCACCCCAAAAGTAAAAATCAAGCACAAACGATCCAGGGTAAATCAAATAAACATGCTTCAAAGTCAACCAATCAAATCCATCCAATTACCTATCTTCCCTAACAATTGTCAAAAAGAGCAAACCACAAGAGCATATAGAATTCAAGACTAGTGCTCACACACTCAACTCTCATTTATGTGGCGAGTAAAAGATGTACTCGATCGCTCTCCAACCACCCCTTTAATGTGAACAATGCCCTCCCAACTCACACTCTCGTGTGTATAAGACAATGAACGCTCAATCCTACTAGTCGATTCGAAATATGTCAAATCATAACTTGCATTGATAAACAACACTTTCACATTCATACAATTCTATGCACAAAGGTCGAAAGGTCTTTAGAGCTTGTAATGTAAGGCTAGGGTAAAGGGTAGGATAAATTTGGGAATAAGTGAGAGAGAAGCTATGCTTAAAGGAGCCATATCCTAATAAACCCATGATCAAAATAATTAATGATCATACATCTCCTACATAACTAACTCTAACATCAACCAAATATACTCCAATCATAATAAATAGACCCAACTCTTACAAATTCACTCATAAAATATAATAATGAAGAAGTAGAGTGAATAAACAAACTTTATTTTCCAAACATGAATTTTTTCAATGAAGCTCTTTTTTTTTTTTTTTTTTTTTTTTTCCTTTGATCAACCTCCAAATAGAACATTAGAACATTTTTTTCCCTTTCGAAGTTCACTTATTTTTTTTTTTACATTTTTTTTCTTTGAACTTCTATTTTTTTCATAACATCATGCTTTATTTTTTCAAGAAAATATAACTCTCATACTCATCAAAAATAAACATGAATAACAACAAAACAAATTCTCAAATCCCACCCAAATTGTGCAAACAATAAGCACACTACAAACTCCCTCACCTCACTCACTAATAGCTCCCCCAAGACAAGCTTGGGACTAGTAACCAATGGGGCAAAATAGGCTTGTAATGCGGCTAATAAACAACAAAAGGTCAAGGCAACAACATGGGTAGCAAGAAGGGAACAAATGTATCTACAATGTCTGGAGGCTACCTAAAAGAACAAATGCCTTCGTCCTCCACAATGTGCATAATAATGAATCATATAAATATTACTAATAGTTGCAAACCAATACTCAAACTCATTGACATACCAGGAACTATGGAACTATCACACATTCCTTACCAAATTAACTAGTTAAGCACTATATTCACAAGTAGTTGGACAAAATTGACGCATGTTAAGGTTTCAAGGCAATCAAACATCAAATCATGATCCACTAATCCACAATGCTTATCATCAAATACCAAGAATCAAAAACAATTTTCTCAAGTAAGGGGCATAGGGAAGCATGATTTATAATTCATTAGAACGTATTTTTGGATTTTTTTATTTTTCAATTTTTTTGTATTTTTAAATATAAAGATATGGAAAACATTGAATTTAGTTTGATTCGATTGCTTTACTAACATGATCTAATCAAGCCAATGGCTATCAAATCATTTGAATTATTTTTTTATATGATCTTTCAATCATAACTCAACACTTCATGCATTTTATATATGGGGCATGACTACTCAATAGCATGTCCATATGTGCAAAGGCCTAAGATTTGCTATATTTTCATGGTATGATGATTTTGGTACATGGTTAGGGTCTACCTCAAGGAGGGCCTTTCCAAGGTTGTAATGTGGCTAGGCTTGGGGTTATGAATAATGGACATGCTCAATTATGCTCCCAAAATCCCTTACTTTTGGTTCTTCTCAAATTAAAACCTTTGTACTCTACATTAGGTTCCTTTTCCTTATCATCTCTCTTTTTTTTTTCTTTCTTTTTGTTTTTTTTTTTTGACAAGTTTTTTTTTGGGTTTAGAACGATTTTTTTTCTTTTTGCGTTTGATCTTTCCTTTTGGGTTTAGACTAACTTTGTGTCCCCCTCTTATGTTTCATTCCCCCAATTTCCTATTTGTATCTTTGCACCATTCCCATCCCACGGTATGGAATAATGTAGGTTGAATAACTAAGGCTTAATTGACGAGGCTCAAAAGGGCTGCCAAAAAGATGGATTTTCTCTAAGGTTAAGAACATGGGATTATATTTGTGGAGTTTCAAGTTGCCTCCTGTGTTGGTGAAATCATCATATCCTTTCTTTATGGGCCTAATACGGGCCTCTTTTCATTCAAAATTGTAAGCCAAAGCTCATCGAGATTCTCAAAGTGTTGAGTATGTATGTCTTTTGATATTGCATGTTTGTATGTATAAGTTTTATTTAATTCAAGTCAATAACAATAAAGAGATTGAAAGAGAACAAGTTAGACGTACTTGAAAATATATTTTTTATTCATTAATTAATGAGAGTACAAAATAAGTAGATTCGACAACATGAATCTCTTAGTCTATCATAAAAAAAAATAAAAAAAAAATAAAAAACAAAGCAAAGAAACAAAACAAGACCTAGGGTGCTACATCTTGAATTGTTGATAACTTCTTGAGATTGCGTCTTCGAGCTTTGTCCGTTTCCAAAGTAGGTGAAATCCTTTCTAAAAATCAATTTCATCTACATAATTCATGGTTTCATTTATCAAGTCCCTTTCAATTAATGTTCCCACAGTATAGACTTTTTGAAATGTGTCTAAACCAAGGTATTGTAAATGACACTTGTATGGTGGAGACATATTGTCTATGAACTTTGGGACAAGTTAATGATCCAAAGGTCTTTGTGAAATAAGAGCAACCTTTGATTTCCACCTGGAAAGGAAGTCAATGAAACCTTCTTCTTCCCCTTGCTTAAGCAATTCGTGATCGCGCAAGGTAGTTGTAAGCTCGATGTTATCTCCATATTGGGTTAAAAAGGCTTTTACAACGTCACTCCAAGTGGAATTTTGTTTTGCATCGAGGTTATAAAACATGATATAGCAATTCGGTCCTATGAAAGAGGAAAAGTACATGATATAGGCTTGGCTTAACCCCTTTCAATGCCATAATTCCAATAAAGCTCAATAAGTGAGTCCTATGATTGTCTGTAACCTTAAAGGTTGGCAAATCCGTAGTCAATAACTTTTTTGGGAGAGTCTTGCCACTAGGTTGTGGTGCAAGCTCATAATTGAAGTACTTATTCCCTGAGTTAGCTCGAAGGACAAGTTTCTCCAAGGCCTCTACTCTTTCAGCTCTTGCTTTTTCTTGCAGAATGTTTTCTTTTTCTTTTTCTGCTTTTATTTTATCCTTTTCTGCTTATTTATGAACCTTCATTTGGGCTTCTTCTTCTCGTAGGGATTTTAAGTTTTTAAGTTCCTCTCTAAGTTTCTCCAATGCTGCTTTGTCACCCATGATTGGACTAGTGTGCGAATGTGGAAGATGATCTAGTAATGTGTATCACGAGAAATTGAGCGCGTTCACTTAAACCTTTTCTGCCAAGCATTCAAACAATGAACCAAAGTCAAAATTATTGTTTTATTTCTTTTTTTTTAATCCTTGTAATATGAATTCAGTTTAAGCAAGTTTATTTATGAAGAATGTCAAAAAAATTCACGAACAATCATTAATGGAATGTCATGATTTGTGTTGACTTCAACAATGTAATCATCTAAGGATTTTACTTTAAATGAATCGTTTTCGAAATAGTAGAAGAGAAAGGCAAGAAAGTTGGATTAAAAATCCTTATCAAATTTTAGAAATATTAATCAACCCGAACATACTCCTTAAAATGATCAAATATACTATGGTATTTATTGATCACATAGGTTGCAATAGAGATCTATATCATTTTTTTTTAATTATGATTCTCATATTGCTCATCTTTAAAGGATAATATTTTACTATTTGCTTAAAAAGAATGATGGCCTCCGAATGTAAAATCCAAGAAATAATTAAATCATTTTCTCGGTTTTATCATTCATTAACTTCTCTCCTTTTTTTTTTTTTGAGAATTATAATATTTTTTTTTTGTATCATACTCTTTTTTTTTTTAAAGAACAATTTTTTTCGTTCTATTTCTCTCTATCTCTCTCTCTCTCTTTTTTTTTTTTTTTTTTTTTTTTTTTTGTGTGGCAAACATCCCAAGTAAGGTTCTCAGGATTTTCTTTATAAACCACAGAAGAGGTAAATAAATTATACTCTTAAATCAAGGTTGCTCAGTTACAACTAAAACATGATAAACAGGATAATAGGCACATTTAAGAATAAACATATTGATGATGTCCTATCAAGGGATGTGAACTTCTAATGACGAACCCCATAAGAAGTAATGTCATTAGTTTGATTATGAAGTACGTAAACGAATCATCATAATAAAAAATAGTATCGCGCACAATTTTCCGTTTTGCGTTAAGGTGGAAAGTGAAACTTTTATTTTATTAAAATGCAAAAACAACGGCTACTTTTTTTTTTTTTTTTTGAAAAAACGAAAATGACAATCAAAGAAAAGGTAACCAAGTTAGACAACGTTGTTAGGAAAAGAGATTTCTTTAGCACCTACTTAACGATGAACCTTGAAGCGGTAATATCGTTTTCTCCATATGATATTGCTTGTAACGAGTCAAAGTTAACATTGAACAGTGGGCGCGCACAAGCACACGGTTGCGCGGAGGTGCCGCGCGCAAATTCTGTACTTGCACTTGGAGGGCGCGTGCAACTTTGACAGTTGCACGTGACACCTGATAGGTTCGACAATTTTTTATTTTTTTTTTAAATTTGAAAATCAAATTGCATACAACATTTTTTTTTCTTTTTGTCGAACCATAATTTTGCAAATTTTTTTTATATCTCTTGGTGACAAGTTGGAATTAGTTAGATTAGACACGAAACATATATTCATGTAGTCACATAAGCACATAAAAGGAACCGTCAAAGCATACAATGCCATTCTAATGTCAAGGCTTGGGTGTCCAAAGGTACCATATCTTAAGAGATGATGCACGAATCAATCACTCAACGTGTTGACCGATGACATAGCCCACCCAACATTTTGTTGGCGATATGGGTGGGATGATTGTTATTGATTTTGGGATAAAATCCTAGTGTTGTCAACCCCTAGTCAATAAGTCAATCCCCAATGGTTAAAGTGTGCTATTTTTATGCATGATGCAATGTTGCTTGTTTGATTTTTACTTTTGTGAAAAAGGAAGATATTATGCGTTCGAGTCTCGCTCTCTAACTAGAGATTATCAAATTTAGTTCTCGTTACAAACTATAAGCAACCTAGTGTTGGAAACCTTGAACCATAACTATGAACTAATCTTGTAACCTCTAAGTCCCTAGTGGAGTCGCCACTGTAAGGAAGGTGTTCCTGTCTGTAACACCCCCAAATCTCCCTCTACGAAAATACCTGTATAATACGCATAATTATATCATAGAGATAGACTTGGGCGTATTACCGCCGCGTGATTACGCAAGGCTACTCAAAATACTTAACTCAACAACAAAACTTGCAGCGGAAACTCAACTTTCTTTTATTAATACTTATAAAAATAGTAACATTGTTATGAGTGCTCAAAAAATAAATACAAGATCAACATTCCTAAACTAGGTGAAGCAAATCCCGGGACTCCCGTATGCTCATTCAGGACTCCACCTGAAAATAGTCAACACTACTTACCATTACGGTAAACAGGGCGAACTAAAACAAATAAGAAATACGGATTAGCAAAATATGCTAAGTACGATAAGTGCAAGATAGTGTAAACTCAATTTATTTGCAAACATGCTTTTAAAACCAATTCCAATAGTTAATCCAATAAATTCAAAAATCATTATTCCAAAACCGACTCCAATGATTCAATATTCAAAATAATAGTTAATAAAACCAATACCTTTATTAATAACTAATTCCTTTTAATCCAATTCCTCACCCAAGTGTGCACACCCCCCAAGCTAGTCTCCTTATATTACAAGACTATTTGATGTGTCTATTTTATATATTATTTTACCCCCGTCCCTTGGTCATAATTAGTAGTGTTTTTGGCTCTTTAGAGCCACTTTTATTACTAATTGGTGTTTTCTAGTGTTTTCGTAGATTTGGTTGACTTTTGCAGGGATTTACACTTTTGAAGTATTTTCCCGAGATATTTTGGAGCAATCACGAGCATTGGAGAAGCACGACCAGATTCAATAGCCCAGGGCCGGTTAGAGACATCGAACCGGTGATTAAGGGCTCGGTATAGGTGATACCGGGCCATTTGGACCGAGTATTCAAGACCCAAAGAGGAAACCCAGATTGGCCCGAAGAATTGGAGCCCAATCGAAGTCCAAATAGTGGCCCAAATGAGTCGCCCGGCCAAAGTGGCTGGCGCCCGGAGGCGCGCCCGGCCGGGCGGGAGAAGCTAGTGGGAGATTTATGAACCTCAATGTTGATGATGCAGGTCAGGTTATTGAAGATATGGCGATACACAATTCCCAATATGGGAATCCCAGAGGATTTTCTAACAAGGGGAAACATAGTGTCGACTCTGTATCCTTTTTGCAAGCTCAACTGACCTCTATTTGCCAAAATTTAGATAATCTGAGCACTGCTAATGTAGCTAATGTTTCTGCGATTAATAATAATTCTAATGAAGCCTTCTGTGAAAATTGTGGTATTGTAGGTCATTGGGAGCAGGATCGCAGGAGTTCCGTGGAGCAAGTTAATGCCTTCCAAGCTTATAGGCAGAATAACCCATACTCCAACACTTACAATCCTGGGTATCGGAATCATCCATACCTTTCCTACCGGAGCACTAATGTTCAAAATCCACCACCACAAGAACCACAGGTGCCACAGCAACAGCAGCAGAAATATTATCACCCCAATGCTAGCCAGAAGAATCAACCACAACAACCCCCCTCATCTTCCGACCCTTCTTTGGCGGAAATTAGAGCAATGTTGGTCAATATGCAAAAGCACATGGAGAGTAGAGATGCGATAATTGATCAAATTATAGCGCATAATAACATTGTAGATAATCAAATTGCGCAACTCTCCGCTACTCTACAAGCACGCCAACAGGGAGCCCTGCCGGCACAGCCAACTAGGCCTACGGATCAAGCATTTGCAATTACTCTACGGAGTGGTTCAAACTATGAAGGGCCCTCTATGCCCAGAGTTGATGAACCTGTTTTATTAAATACTGCTAATCTTGATTCCATTAAACCAGACAATGTAGTTGATAGCCCTGCAGGGCTAAAGGATAATACTAACATATCTAATTCTACATTGCAGGGTAAAACCCCGTAGAGGGTAGCTACTCCATACAAGAATAAGAATGCTCAAAAGCCAATCATCAAACTTCCTTTCCCCAATCGTCAATTGAAGACAAACTTGGATAAGCAGTTTGGTAAGTTCCTGGAGGTGGTAAAAGATTTGAAGGTAACAGTCCCCTTTACTGAATTCATCACACAAATCCCCTCATATGCAAAATTTATGAAAGAAATTTTGACGAGAAAAAGGTCTATTAGTGAGGTAGAGACAGTAGCTTTCACTGCAGAGTGTAGTGCCGTACATCAAAATAAGTCTCCACCTAAATTAAAAGATCTGGGTAGTTTCTCTATCCCTTGTCATATTGGCAATCTCTTGATTGATAATGCATTATGTGATTTGGGTGCTAGTGTTAGCGTCATGCCATTATCCGTGTGTTCTAAGTTGAATATGGGTAAATTAAAAGCTACCAATATAACTCTACAAATGGCCGACCGTTCTTTCAAATACCCCTTAGGTGTTTTAGAGGATGTCCCCGTTAGAGTAGGTAAGTTTTATATACCTGTAGATTTTGTTGTTCTTGATATGGCTGAGGATATGCAAACCCCAATTATTTTGGGTAGACCATTCCTTAACACTGCAGGAGCAGTCATAGATGTAAGAAATGGTAAGTTAACACTATCAGTAGGGGACGATAAAGTTGTTTTTAATCTGAATAATGCCCCCAAAAGCTCCATGACTGAGGAGAAATGTTTCAGTGTTAATGTGGTTGTAAATTATTCTAACAAGCCCCAAGCTCTTGAAAAAGATCCCTTGGAGGCGGTATCTTGTGTTGCATCCTTTTCAGATGAGATAGAAAAATGGCAGAAGGAAGTCGATGCAATAGAAAAAGCACTCGACAATGTTGGTCTTGGTTTCGAGGATGAACAAGTGGAACCGATCGAGCAAGTTGCGCGAATCGAGCCTACGGTAAGTGTTCCGCTAGATCGAGTTGCAAGTGTTGAACGCAATGACAATTTGAAGCAACATTCGATCGAAGAAGGGTTTTAATGCGTAGCATTGAAGATCCCCCAGTCCAAGTCAAGGAGGATCCACCAGATAAGGTGACTTGGCGTCCCACAGGTTATGTCAAGAAGCCGCATCGCAGCCTAAACATCGCTAGACCGGGTGAGAAACCACCCGATCAAGCGTTAGGCCAAGGATCCTAGAAATTGTACTTGGTAAGAAGGTCGTGCGGGACCTAGATAAACCAGCGCTTTGCGGGAGGCAACCCGTATTTTTAATGCTTTTTCGTCTAGTTTTTCCTTTTTTCCTTTTCTTACGAGAGGAGAGACGAGGGAATTTAATGAGTTTTATGAGTGTGTGGACAGGTTTGAAGGAAAAGAGTTAGCCAATTTTTGGAGAAAAGAAGACAATTAACAATATCCGATTTATTCTCGGGCCCGACCGGGCGAAGCTCGCCCGATCGGGCGCGAGAGCAAGGGTCTGGAAATAAGAAATTTCGCACGACCGGGCGCGAAACTTAACGTTTACGAACTTAATTGTCCGCCCGATCGGGCATGCCTCGCCCGACCGGGCGCGAGAATGAAGCAATTTTTGACCCAAAGATCGCCCGATCGGGCGAATGGCGCCCGATCGGGCGCGAGAGCTACGAAATTTTAGGCCGGCAGATCGCCCGACTGGGCGAGTGGCGCCCGACCGGGCGAAGTCTGCCCGACCGGGCGCGAGAATCAGCCAAAAAATTCTCCAGATCACCCGACCGGGCGACCCACCGCCCGACCGGGCGCGAGCCACATCCGCGTCTTTTTCTTCCCCTTTTCTTCTTTCTTTCTCCATTTCTTCTTTCCTCCATTACTTTCTCTCTCTAAAACTCAAATTTTCTCTAACTTCTCTCTAAGATTTCTCCTCCATTACCAACCCAAATTCAAAACTATTTACATATTTGTGATCCTCTCTTCATTCTCTTCACTTTCACATATAAATTTTTCAGTTTTAATTCAATAAATTTTTGACCCATTTCTTCTACATGGCTTCAAAGAGGGCAAGATCCATTTTTGGTAGGAGCTCCAGCTCGAGGGAGGAGTACGACCCAGACTTGCAGCTCCCGTATTGGCCGACGATCCGGATCGTGAGCCGGGAACAAAAAGAACGATTGGAGCATTTGGTCGGTCGTGAGCTCTTCTGGTGCAGGTGGTGCAGGTGGCAGTGGAGGTGCGGGCTTCGGCTCGATGGACGAGGATGATGAGGACTAGCTATGCTGGGCTAGTTTCCGAGCCAATGAGGACATTGTCTGATTCTGGCTTGGGGGAGATTTTGGTTTGGTATTTTTCTTTTTCTCTTTTCTTTTATTTTTGGTGTGTTTTATTAGGTTAGTTTTCTTGCTTTTTAGGTTAGTTTTATTGCTTTCTTTTGCCAAAGAAAAATGAGATGACGATCACTTTTTTTTTTTAAAAAAACAATCATCTTATTTTCTTTAAATAATAGGGCTATTTATTACCAAGGTAATTTAGGTTTTTTATGCATTGCCTAGAAAGAAAAAGAGTAAAGACAATAAATTGATTTGATATATTGACAGCCTTGACGTCAACTTTAGATGTCTTTTACAACTCTTGAGAATTGGTCTTTTCACTTGTCATGAGCAACTAATATGTCCGCCTATGTGAGATATCTCCATCTTCTCTAAGCGAGGAACATTGATTAAACATGATCGCTACATGAAAAAATAATTGCCATCGCTATTACACGTATACCTCACTATCAAGTCATCACGATGATTCAAATATTAGTCAATAATCCTTGCTTTTTGAAAACATGTCTAATTCTCTTTCTTTATTCTTCTATTGGAAAGATTGGATCCCCCTTCCTTTTTATACAAATCCGTCTTTTTTTTTCATTTCTTTTTTAGGGGGTAAGTCGGGATGATCCCTCACATTTGACAACTAAAATACTCGAAAAATAATATAATTTTTTCGCTCTTTGCCTCAAATTGGGGGCTTAAAAAAGCCAGGACATCCCCACTGCTCTCTATTTACATATTTAACCACACTATTTATGCTGCGATATCAATGTCATGCAAAGCTTATTATGAACCATCTTAATAATTTTAAATGACAAAAGGAAGAATAACACTTCCTATTAGTTGACCAAGATAATTAATTATGTTACTTGATCAAACAATTTGTGATAAACATATGCAATATTCCAAAAACAAGTCTTGGGGCTTTAAATAAACATGAGAAACATCCCCTAGCATATGTATACATGAATTCCAAAAGCCACCTAAGTCTACACTTGGGGGCTTCAAATTAAAAATATAGGTCTCACCTTAACTTTCATTTTAAAATGAGACTATATTTTAGAAAGTGATTCGAATGATTTTATAAATTATTCTAATACTTCACAAAAGCTAGGTTTGATAAACATTCATTTTCAAACTACGGTGCTTATTTAATTAAAAGAACTTCAATTTCAATTAGAAAAATATGACAATGATGACAAGCAAAAAAACATAAAAAAAATCAGATATGCGAAAGTTTGCTCACATTTTCATATCTTTGTTGAAATAAGTTGCAAATTACAACTTATCTTCACCAATCTTGGACGAAAAAGTCACACTCAATTACAAGCTAGACTCTTCTTTCCATTTTGGGTTCAGTTTTGAAAATAATATATTATTGGACTCCTTTTCAAATTTTGAATTCTAGTTCGAAACAACATGTTTCTAATAAAAATAGTATTTAAAATTTCCTTTCTGAAATTTTGTTTTCTTAAATAAATAAATTTTCAGATTCTCAATAATCGTTTGGATAATACATGTATATACATAAGTATTTCCAAAAGGAATGAATTAAGATTCGACTTGTTCTTGAATTGAACTTGTTCTCGCTTAGTTCTACTGTGAATATTGGCTAAGGGATGGTAAACAAACTACCTACAAGACCAAAATTAAAGATTGATAAGAATAAAGAAAATATTTGATATTCTAAATCAACTTTGAGAATAAAATCACCGCAATGATCTTTACAACCGTTTAGACATTAGGTAGGATTACTAAACCTTAAAACACAATTGTTTTGGTTTATAAACAATCAAAGAACTAACTTGCTTTCTTGAATATGACTTTAACTAAAATGTGAAAGTCATGTCATTGTCCTTAATATCTCAAAACAAAAATAGGACATATACATAGGTCCATCTCAGTATCATATGAATAGCCTAAACAATAGCAAGTCATTAGAACTACCCCAAATTGGGGGATCCAAGACTTGTGAAATAGCAAGAATGCGCATAACCTGACACATGGGGGCTCCAATATCCACAAAAAAAAAAAAAAGAGATGTTCATGCCATTCGAGCTACTTTCGGGAATCGCCTAAGCTACAAATGGTTAACGTAGATCTCGAGCCTTACAATTTTCAAATGCATCACAATGATTTAATAATCATTTTGTTAATTTGAAAACTAAGTTTGCAACTGAACTTGGCCATTAAATAGGTTACATATTCGAGCCATTTTCAAGTTCAACTTCAAAAACTAATCTTAGTGCATAATTGTTGTTTCGATACTTCAATTTACTCTAAAGGTTAGAGAGTATGACTAGCATTGAGCAAAGAAACAAAATCATGATACATAAAAAAATACTTTCTCATACAAAAGTTTAGTACTCAATCATTCATCATGAATTGTATCAAGACACTTTATTAACATAAGACAAACAATTTCATGAGTTAGAATGTAAACAAAAGACTCTTAAATTGTAAATTAAGGAGTCTTCATATAAAATTATTCTACATTGTCGCACACATTGGAATTTCGCAAGGAGGATAACATCTACTTTCTCGAGTTTCAAAACAGTGACAAAATTTGAACTCAAAAGTAGCAAGAATAGATGAAAAATTTGAACAACATTTCATTTTTCCTCACTTGTTTTAATGAATGACCAATATTACTAGACTTAGCAAATTTCCTTTGTTAAAACTATGAATGGTCAAAAACGATTTAAACACACTAGTTTAATCATTTCCAAATCCTAGTTGTTATCATAATAAGAAGAAACATAGGATTTTTAGACTCGTTTCAAGCAACATGAAAGGGTCTAATTATTAACAACAAGCAAATCATCGAAGTCACCCAACACTGGGAGCTACAACATTCAAAAATAAAAAATGGGGGCTTACAAACCTAAAATATAACCAAGCTACACCAGTTCGATGATCTCTTCAAGAATTTCCTAAACTATCTGGTTTTGTGCAAATCTTGAAATCACAGTTTTATAAGTGAATAATAATTACCATCGGGTTATTTTTATCATTGATAAAGCCAATTTTGCAACTTAAGCATGAAAAAATAAACATGAGTCGCAAGAACAAATTCATGTTATTATCAAAGTTCAAAATTTCATTTATATTTTTAATGCATACTTGTTGTTCTAAACACTTCAGTTTACATTAAAATTAACATGTATAGTCTATGTGAGCAAAAAACATAAAAGAAATAAAGTTGAAGCACGAATTTAAAATTAGAATGAACAATAAAAACACATATATGCTTGACATGCTCATACAGGATCAATACCTTACAACTTCGCATGAAATTTGTTGCCATATATTTCTTAAAACAACGACAAACAAACAAATTCATGAAAACAAGTCGAATCGAAAACCCTAACTCCAAGTTAGGATTCTTCATTCTTTTTCTCCATTTTATTGACCAAGATCAAAGTCTGGTAAAATAAAAGGAGCAAGATTTAATTTCCTTAGCTTTAAACGACAACCAAAAAAAATGGGAAGAGGTCAAAATTGGAGAAAGAGGAGAAGAAGAAAGTGAGCTGCACATCGTGCTTCTCCAACTCTTTTACTAATTCAAATGTTGCGCACAACTCATCAAGTTGTGTGTGGTATCCCAGCGCACCCTAGTTTCTTTCGCTCACCTGGCAAGCGCAACTTACTATGTTGCGCGCGGACACTGGTCACTTAAAAGACCAGTACTCAGATTTTAATCGTTTCGAATTTTTTCCAATGGTTTTTGTACGTTGTTAGATGTAATAACGCGCGAATTATCAAAATCTTTTAAAATTGCTTTGCATCCAGTTGTTTCTTTTCTTCTTTGATAGTTTTTTGCACCATCTTGCATGCACACCGTGCTTTGTTCCTTCCCTTAGCATACGTTTTAGACGTTTTTCGTAAGAGTGTCTTAAGACGTTCCGTAGTGGTGCTTTACGTAAAATCTCCCATAGACAAATTTGTCATTTTACTGTAATGACGTTATAAATGTCCGACTTTTCTTCTTTTTTCACGTCCACAACAAAAAGGAAGGCGTCATCATGCAGCGTAAAAATGTGAGGCGTTATCATACAACATAAATTGTATGGCGTAGGTGTTGCGTAAAATTTCACTTCTCCCTCAACTTTGCGAGATCTACTTGTCGGAACTAAAAGGTACAGAAATACTTTACTTTAGGCGTTAGCTCACGAGTCGACAGGTGCGTCGAACCATTTAGGAACATACACTTCTTGATTGGATGCAAATACGGTAGTTAGTGAGCTTACTAGCTTACCGGACAGTTAGGGTGTCGTCCACCCCCTGTATAAAAAGCAACGAGACGATGTCGCACCTATGTAGTCACGTGCCCCCAGTTTTGAGACACGTGTACTCATCTTGTGGACAAAACAACTAAGAGAGTTGCCTATTTTCTTATCTCTCACTAGATTTGGATATATTCCTCCAGTCCTAAGACATGTATTTCTATCTTGTGGACACCGAGTATTGCATTTTTACAAGAGAATTGTCGAGAACTTTATACAGGCTGCGAAAGCCGAAACATTTAGGATGCGAAAGCCGAAACATTTAGGCTGCAAAAGTCGAAAGGCTGCGAAAGCCGAAACACTTTTTATCATCTTTTCAAATTGTTAAACTCAGGCTAAAGTTTCAATGACGTATCGAGGCACTTTAGACCAACAATGACATGATTGGGAGGACATCATCCCCTTTTAATCCTTTTTAAACCGATCTCTTCTCATGACATGACATCACCTAGAATACCTTTACTTGTAAAAGCGTTCTACAAATGCAAGGGATCAATCTAGATTCTTTAGCGCGTTAAAACATATAAAATACTTTTTCTAGCCTTAATAGCTACTTGTTTTAAACACTTAGCAAATCAAGGATCGTTTTGACATCTTTAACATTTCTGAAAGTTTCTCTATTATTTGAGAACTTTGCAGTATGAGTCTCGGATTTATTTCCATGACTACTTTATTCATCGTCTATTCTAGACATGATTAAAGTGGGGGCTAAATGTAGACACCTAATTTTTCCGTCTTGTCTCAAAAGGAAGTGCGATGATGTTACAAAAATTATAAGCTCAATTCCAAACCAAAACAAAGAAGTTATGATCAAAACCCTAAACCGGGCCCTAAAACCGATACCCTTGTATTCCAACGGTCATAACTTTTGATCCATAACATATTTTAACCTAATTCCAACGGCATTGGAAAGTAGAAATTCAGAGATTCCCAATGGTATCTGATACGTCTCAATCCGACTCTGCAATCAAAAGTTATGGAAGTTTTAAAAATGTGTTTTCATATAAGGCAAACCGCAAACTAGTGCAACTCAATAAGTTGTGCATGCGACTCATTGAGATGCGCGCGGAAACCCAGCGCGACTCAGAGATTTGTGCGTGCCACCTGACGGCGCGGCTCTAAAAACCTAAACCTAGATCCATACACTTATAAATAGGGGTCTTCGTTCAGCATTACGGGGACAGAAAAATCAGAATTCTAAACCCCCTAATTTTGAAAACCCTAATCTCTCTCAAACCCTCTTACTATCTGTAGGGAATATTTCAAGCATTACCCCTAGCTTGAACCCAACTGTGATCATACACTAAAGTACGGTGGCGTCCGAAGGGAAAGAAGATAGAGCAAAAGAGCCGCTAACAAGTTTTTTTTAGGAACTTGTAAACCGTTCACGAGGTGAAGGTTACACCCCTTAACGATCCAAGAGATCGTAAACTCCAATAGGTCTGGAACCATGACTGGTAGTTCGGGGATGAAGGTACAAATCCAACCTAAAAGAGATTGAAACTGCCCTAATAATAGGCCTCTACTTTATTCTGATCGTATTCATGTCCGCTTCCTGACTAACATGCAATCAATAGGATTAACCCTAAACCTGTTTATCTATGTTGGTTGAATATTAATGCACAAATAAAACTACTATTGGCGATCACTTGAATTATAATCATATTAACCCTAAAAAAGATTATTAATTATCTTATTAAGCGTGATTACAAGTACCAAATTCCCTTTAAGCATGCATAAAAGGGCGTGATCAAGCAATAACAATAAATATAACCAAGCAACATAAGAATAATCAAAATAATAATTAAAATAATCATGATCATGTTAAAGCATAATAATAGCAAGATCCTAGGCATGATACTAACAAGATTAATAACAAACCCTAGCATGTCACTAAACGATAAAAATCAAAGCTTTAACCCTAACATGAAACTAACAATCATAAATATTAGGAAGAACATAAAAGGCTTCATACTTTTAATCATACTTGGTATTAAAGTTACCCTATACATGATACTTAGAATTTATTGTTGTCACCCTAAACATCAAATTAAGGAAAACATCCTAACATGATACTAGGAATCAAAATAACAATCTAAGCATGATTTCTATAGGAAAAATTGCTCCCATTAATCTTAACTTTGCCTCAACCGCCGAAATTAATCCCAACTTTCGTTTATTATCTATCACTCCCAACTTTAGGGGGTATTAATTTTTGTTGCACCCAAATGACTTGCAACCGGTTAATCAGGTAAACATTTGTGAATTAATTTTTTTTGCACACGTGTCAATATGTAATTGGATGAAAAATAAATAAAGAAATTAAAACAAAATTTTAAAAAAAAAAAAAATTTAAAAAAAAAAAAAAACCCCAACAACCATCCCCTTCCACCTGACCACCACCACCACCACCACCTCCCCTTACATTCTCTCAGCCACAACCACTAGTGAACCCAGCCACCTTACCAACACCACAAGAAGCGCAGCGCATCCCTGGTCCACCTCGACGCCGGACGTACCCCCACCCAAGCCCACATCGACGCCGGACGCCACTTTCTCAGCAACAACACACCACAAAAATCAACCACCACCGTCACCTCTCATCTCCGATCTTCATCAACCTCAATTAACACCTTCACACCCACAACCCACCTGCTGCACTCGCCCAGCACCCCCACCATTACCGAACCGCGCACACAATCACACACCACCTCTTCCAATTCGCTCAGTACCACCACCAAACCACACACACTCACACACCACCTCTTCCAACTTGCCCAGCACCACCTCTGCCAACTCGCCCAACACACACTCACACCCCCGAATCACCAATTTGGCTCACAAGCAGCAACAATCCAATTCAAATTAAAGGGATTGAAATTTGGTGGAGAACGGGGCGAAAACGGCGGGGGATAGGGAAGATAAGGTGAGTTATCAGGGCGGGGGAGTGGTGGGCGCCGTTTTCCGGCAGCGGGGGAGGGGATTTCAGGGGTGGGGGCGAATTTCCGGCGGGGTGGGGGTGGTGATGGAGTGTTTTACGGGATAGGGGTGGGGGGCTGGGCTGGGTTGGTTTTTTTTTTTTTTTTTTTAATTTTTTTTTTAAATTTTTTTTTAGACCTATCAGGTGTTGACACGTGTCTAGGTAACCTACTATATCAGGTTGGATGACCTGTACGGTGCAATAGAAATTAATACCCCCTAAAGTTGGGAGTGATAGATAATGAACGAAAGTAGGGATTAATTTCGGCGGATGAGGCAAAGTTCAGATTAATGGGAGCAATTTTTCCATTTCTATATCATAATATCAGTTAAACCATTAAAGCACTTACTTGGATGCCTCGTACCTCTTTCTAATAACAAAATACACGCGTTAGTAACTTCAAGGAAAATAATAAAACAAACAATTAAATTAAATAATTGAAATAAAGATTTAGGACCAAACCCTCAGAAATTAAAACCTTTCACGTCTAGGACGAAGGCAACTTCGAATATGGTTAGGTGTATCTAAATCTTGTGAATGCGGGATTTTGTATTTTGAGAAAAGCTAGTTCAGAAAAGAGAGAGAGAGAGAGAGTAATCAAGAATTTCTTGATGAGAGTTGGTGAGAATTCGTGAATGAAAACGGAGTTTTTAGAAGGCTATTTATAGAGAAAATCAGCCGAAAAGATAAAAAATCGAAACAGAATTCTGACGCGTAAAACGAGGTTAGCGCCAGGCGCTGACATTAGCGCCAGGCGCTAACGCTAGCGCCAGGCGCCAAGCTTAGCATCAGGCGCTAATGCTGGCGTTTGGTGCTAACTTAATTATTGACGCATTTTCTAAAAATCAGATAGAAATTGCCGTACAGGAGGATAAAATCGTATTTTACTCAAAAACATTCTTTTATTCTGATTAAAACTCTAAAAAGTCAACAAAAGTCAATTTATCAATGCTAATTGAATTAGGAATGATAAGAACCTTCTAGAAGAATCTAGAAGACTAAAACCATTCCTAATTGCATTAGGAATGATAAATCCATATTAGGCCCTCCTCTAGATCATTAGGCCGCATATAAGGCTCAAACTAGGCCCAGTTTAGTAATTTGGCCATAACTTCCTCAATACTCATCGGAATTGGGCTTATAATTTATCGTCGGAAAGGTCTTTTCAAGCCCTATCCAACTACACTACTATTGGACCCATATCATGGACCAACCAAACTAGATTGGCTGTTTTCTTAAAATAGATTTTCAAAAACAGAGAGAAGAGAAAAGAAATTAAAACTATCCGCAACTCTAAACTTTCCACACTTTCACTTCATTCGATTATGATTCGACGTGAAAGGTACTCATCACTGGGTTTGGTTTTGGGGAGACACTAATGGGTGTCTACACTATCATACTACTTTTTCCTATTTCTTCCCAACTACTCTTCAACGCTAATTTAATCCATTTAAGCCTTTGGAGGTACAAAGAAGAAAGAAGGTCCATAAACATCCAGGGCGAAGACCTAAGCATACAAAGAAGAACAGTTAGTTTCACGAGCACTTAGATAAATAACTTTTCTTTTATTGTTTAAATAACTTAAAATGAATAAATAGTGTTATTTCATCACTTTAAATAAATTTTAATTAATTAATTCAAATAGTATTCTTTTGTTTAATCAAGAATAGAATTTGATAATTAATTGTTGTATTATCACTTAAGACAAGGCGAATATTGTTTATTTTGTTCTTGTCGCGAATATTGATTAAACAAAGAATAATGACTTTTTCAATGTAATTCCTACGTGATTAATGCTTGTAAATAAAATCAACTAACTTAGTCTTTAGGTATCACATTGCATATATTTTTTGGTAATGAAATTGTGAAAAAGGAAGAGCTAGTAGAGGCCGCACTAGGGCTAAGATAGCGATTCCTCTCTAAAGGGAACGTTATCTTAGTACCCTTGCTCCCAAACTCATTTCTGGTTTATGTAGACCAATTTGGCCATGGGGAAACTTATGATTTTTGCTAATTATCGCATGAAATCCACATGAACGAAAGGCATGAACGAGGTTTATGAGTTTTTCCAAAACTCATTTGCGACTCCTACTTGTTTCTTACAAAAAAGCGTGATGAGAGTATCATTTCTAATTCAATGTCTCCCAAAAAATCAAGAATTCAAATCCTAATACACCATAACAAGTGTAAAGTCCTAGGTTTTTAAAGGGCCATGGGCATCTAAGGAAGGATCCCCTACAATAAGAACACCCTCCTTACAGACGCTTGTACCTGCAAAACAAACGGAGCTCCAAATGGTCGGAGGTCCGCCTCCGAAGATTAAGTTAGTACGGAATCGGAGTAAAACCCGCGGAAAGTAAGTTATCTGCTCGGATTTCGAGCTTAGGTTCTCTCTGTTTTAGCGAGAAATAAATGCATTAATGATTAAGACATAAAGTTTCAAGTGTGAAAGTTTGAAGGTTCCCTAATAATTGGGGGAATCTCCCTATTTATAGGTTCATAGGAAAACATACCCTACCTTAGGGTTCGATGACCTAGGGATTAGGGAAGCGCCGTTTTGCGGTGCCCCTTGGGATTTGGGCCTTGAAGGCCGCCATTCCCAGGGGTCATATTTGAGTGACACGTGTCGTCCATCTGGGGAGTCCATTTGGACGCCTCTCATAATGACCCGTGTCATTCTCTCACTAATCCACTTGGGGGTATTAAATACCCCAAATCAGGACCCAAATAAACTTTTAAGGAAACAACAATAACTTCACTGGGAATAAGGGAGGCTAACATAATGGAGTAAAGAACAACAATAATAACAACAATGGGAACAATCAGCAGAAAAGTGGAGCTATAGGAAAATTGAATATGTTAAGTAGGAATGAGGTTGATTCCACAAAAGATGTCATCATTGGTACTTTTTCTATACACTCTATTCCTGTTAAAGTTTTGTTTTTTTTTTCTGGTGCAACTTTTTCTTTCATTTAAAAAAGAATTGTTTCAAAACTTAAAGACTGTTTGAAAACAGTAGTAGTAAATTTACCAATAACCATTCCGACGGGTGGGGTAGTGAATTGTACCAAAACCCTTAGGAATGTACCTTTAGATATATAAGGGAAAGTTTTTCAGTTTGACCTCATCGAGTTTAAGTTAAAAGAGTTTGATATCATCCTGGGAATGGATTGGTTGAGCTAGTACAATGCATAAATAAGTTGTTGATCGTAGAAGGTAAAAATAAAGACAAGTGAAAATGAGTCAGTGACTTATTGGATGCATGGTGAAAATAAATGCCTTAGGTTGATATTTGTGTTAAAGTTGGCAAAGTACATGAAAAAGGGGCATCCAGTGTACTTTTGCAGTGTAAGAAACATAGATCATGATGAGGCAACTAAGCCAGAAGATATAGAAGTGGTAAATGAATTTCAGGATGTATTTCCGGACAAGATCCTTAGAATGCCACCTAAAAGCGCTATTGATTTCACCGTAGACTTTTTCTGACAACACCAATATCCAAAGCACCATATCGAATGGCACCTGCAGAAATGAGTTGATTAAAGAAGCAACTGCAGGATTTGTTAGACAAGGGATACATCAGATCGAGTGCATCTCCTTGGGGAGCACCAGTTCTGTTTGTTAAGAAGAAAGATGGGAGCGTGAGGCTTTGTATTAATTATAAGGAATTAAATAAGGTGACAATAAAGAACAAGTATCCACTACCAAGGATTGATGATTTGTTTGATCTGTTGAAAGGCGCAGCTGTGTTTTCTAAGATTGACTTGAGGTATGGATATCATCAGTTTAGGATTGCAGATCAAGACATTCCTAAAACTGCTTTTAGGATGAGATATGGACACTATGAGTTTACAGTAATGCCATTTGGATTGACAAATGCTCCAGCAATCTTCATGGATTTGATTAACAGGGTGTTTCATCAATTTATGGATAAGTTTGTAGTAGTGTTCATAGATGATATATTGGTGTATTCAAAGAATAAAGAGGAGCATGTAGAACACCTGAGGGCAATTCTGCAAACCCTTAGAGAAAACAGTCTTTATGCAAAGTTCTCTAAGTGTGAATTTTGGTTGGAAAAAGTAGCATTCTTAGGTCATTTTGTGTCAAAAGATGGCGTGGAAGTAGATCCAGCCAAATTCAAAGTTGTGAAGGGTTGGCCTACGCCCAAAACAGTGTCTGATGTTTGGAGTTTCTTAGGTCTACCAGGATATTATAGGCGTTATGTGAAAGGTTTCTCAACGATTGCTAAACTTATAGCTACTCTAATGAAGAAGGACAAAAGTTTGAGTGGGATGATATGTGTGAAGAAGCATTCCAACTATTGAAACAAAAGCTGGTTACAGCACCAGTGCTTACACTGCTAGATGACAATGGAATCTATAATGTGTATAGTGATGCCTCAAAGAATGGTATGGGATGTGTGATTATTCAAAATGGAAAGGTGATTGAATATGCATCAAGGCAGTTAAAGACCCATGAAGTGAATTACCCAACCCATGAATTAGAACTTGCTGCAATTGTCTTTGCACTAAAGATTTGGCGTCATTACTTGTATGGAGTGAAATGTAGAATTTACACAGATCATAAGAGCTTGAAGTACATTTTCACTCAAAAGGATTTGAACTCTCGCCAAAGGAGATGGTTAGAGTGCACGAAGAATTATGACTTGGACATATAGTATCATGAAGGGAAAGCAAATGTATTTGCAGATGCCCTAAGTCATAAGACCAGTCATGGATTGAATAGCTTGATAGTGGCTGATGAGTTATGTAGGGAAATGAGTAAAATGAACTTAGAATTTGTGGAATGGGGAGTAGCAGCTGGCATTCTTGCGAATTTGACTATCCAACCAACCATATTTGATGAGATCAGATAAGGGAAAACCAAGTAGGAGATGTGAAATTGGATAGGATTCGTGAGAAAATAAAGCAAGGCAAAGCTATAGATTTCAAAATTCATGTCAATGGTGTGTACCTCAAAAGTGTGAGGAAATGAAGAGAAAGCTAATGAAAGAGGGACACAATACACCTTATTTAGTGCACCGAGGAGGGGATAAGTTATACAAGGATTTGAAAAAGGTGTATTGGTGGCCTAGAATGAAGAATGTAGTTGCGGAATTTGTAGCAAAGTGTCTGACTTTCCAAAAGGTGAAAATAGAGCACAAGAGACCCTAGGGGACCGTGCAATCATTATAAATTCCTGGATTGAAGTGGGATTGCATTTCAATGGATTTTTTTACTTGTCTTCCAAAATCAAGGAGTGGAAATGATACCATTTGGGTAGTGGTGGACAAACTTACAAAATCTGCGGTGTTTACGCCAATGAAGGAGACTTGGAAGATGGAGCAACTTGCAAAAGCTTACATCAAGAATGTTGTGAGGTTACATGGAGTTCCAAAGGATATTATGTCTGAAAGAGATTCCAGGTTTCTTTCAAAATTCTTGAAAAGCGTACAGGAAAACTTTGATACGACACTTAAGATTAGTACAACGTTTCACCCTGCCACAGATGGGCAAACTGAGAGAACCCTTAAAACCTTGGATGACATGTTGAGAGCTTTTGCTATAGATTTCAAAGGAGGATGGAAGGATAGCTTGGATTTGATTGAATTTTCTTATAATAATAGTTATCATGCGAGCATAGGAATGACACTATTTAAGGCATTATATGGAAGTGTCGTAGTCTAATTTGTTGGAATACATAAGTGAAACAATGATTCTAGGGCCACAAATGATTGAGTATACAGTGAAGCAAGTAAGGGAAATTCAAGATAAGATTCAAGCAGCTCAAGATTGCCAAAAGAGCTACGCATATTTGAAGCATAGAGAAGAGTAGTTTGAAGTTGGTGACACAGTGTTATTAAAGGTATCACCAATGAAAGGAGTAATGAGATTTGGAAAGAAAGGAAAACTGAGCCCAAAGTACATTGGTCCATATGAAATACTACAAAGGATAGGCAAAGTAGCTTATATGTTAGCCTTACCGTACCTATGGAGCTTAGCAAAGTACATGATGTATTTTATGTGTCTCAATGAAGAAGGTATATACCAGATAAATCCCATGTGCTACAACCTGAAACCATTGAGCTAGACCAAAGTTTAACCTATGAAGAGAGACCTGTCAAAATTCTTGACAGTAAAGTGCGTAGTACACGCAATAAGAATGTTAAGATAGTGAAAGTGCTATGGTCTAACAAAAAATATGAGGAAGCCACTTGGGCGACAGAAGAAGAAATGAAAAAGAAATACCCAAAGTTGTTTCAGGTATGTTGAGTTACGGGGATGTAACTTGTTTTGTTTTAGGGGGTAGAATACGATAGAATTTTGGCTTTTTCCCTATATTTTCAGTTATTTTTGTTCTTTTTGCACAATTCTAACGAGTATTTTGAGTCTTGTGTCCTTAATGAGACACAAAAAGGTAAAGGTATGACAAAAAGTATAGCAATATTATACTAAGTGAGGAAAAAGTTTGAATTTTGTTTCCAAAGTTTAGGGACGAAACTTCTTTTAAGGAGGGTAGACTGTAATACCCCGTATTTTTATATGTATTTTATTTAAAACAAGTATTTGAGAAGTATTTAAATTAATTGAAATGTTTTATTTAAATTATTCACTTTAATAAGTTTAGAAATATTATATAAAAGGAAAGTTTATTTTATTAATTATATTATTTAAGTTGGGGTTTAATTTAAGAAAGTTTTATTTTAGTAAATTTTTATTAGGGAAGGGATTAGGAAAGATTAAAAAGGGAAAGTTTAGAAAGAAGGGTTTCTACAGAAGGGGTATAAATATTCAACACTTCAGGTAAATCAAACGTTGCCCAGAGTGGAAAACCCAAGGTAAACTTCTCTCCCTTTCTCCTTATTTTTTTTTTCTTTTTCTTTCTTTTTCCCCCTTCCCCTTTTTGACCCTCACCATCAATGACCACCACCAGCAGCGCCGGCAGCAGCAGCGGCGCCACCAGAAGTACGGCGGCAGCCGGCTGTGGTTCCGTGGCTGCTACCCTCTTTCGAACAAAAAAAATAAAAAATAATCCTTTTGTTTTAAAAACTAGTTTTATCCTAGATCTAATTAGTAATTATAAGTTTTGTGATTTGATTATGAGTACTATGTAAATTAATTTTCATATTTTAATTCTAATTAAAAAAGCCCCAATTTTCTAAATTCATAAATTATTAATTATTGAAGGATTGTGATATACAATGGTTTCAACCTTTGATTTAAGTGTTTAAAGCCTAATTACAACAAGTTTCTTTAAGTAATTTCAATACCCATTAATTAGGATTAAAGTATGATGTTTTTTTTTATATAATTTCAAGTTTTTTAATTAAATTATGAGGGGTTTAATAATAGTATATATTGCTGGAAATTTGTGTAGAAATTATTTTAATACTCTTCTATCTTGTAGGAGACTTCAAAGCGAGTGATTTTTATTAGTCGTGGCAATTTTAAGATCGTATACACGGTATGTTTGCGTACTTAGCATAATTTTATCGATGTAGTAGCATGCTAAATGTGTTTACTTGATTATAGGTAGTATCATGCTAGATTTGGAATGGAAATTATGATTTGGTTGTTGTTGGTGATTGAATTATAAAACATGATTTATTTGAGATGGATTAATGGATGGAAAATTATAGTTTGGAATATTGTTTATGAATGATACTTTTATTTATGGAATGTTACAGAGCATGTTTTAATTAAACTAAATGTTAATTTGGTTTGGAATATTAAAAGGAAATTTTATTATGGTTTATATAATTTTTATTGATGCTTTAAGCATGGGAAAGGAGCTATGTAAGTGTCTAAGTACACGAGCAATAAATTATATTTTGGTGCCTTAGTGCACTTAAGGTGTTTTTAACACCGAGGGATAGGATTTGTGGCGCTTTATGCGTTTAAGGTGTCATTGACACCGAGGTAGATTTAAAAAAGGTTCAACATTAAATATTATGTGGTCACTAATTATTCAAGAATTAAATTGGTATGTTTTATTATATGAATAATTATTATTGATTGAATGATTATGGTTTGAGAGTCATCACCGATTTTAGTAATATGTAAATAACGTAAAGTGAAAGAGATTACGCACCAAAACTCTTGGAACGTATATACCTTGAGTATGAACATATGGGGGGAGTTATGGGGTTTTATATTTAACCATAACTTCTACTGGAGTATAGGACGTTGTACATTCGTTTTATTATTATTATGCACAGGAATTCCACCACTTACGAGTGGTTATTGATGCTGGCACGTTTAGCTCCCGTGTTAGTAACCTCAATTTATTGGGGAAGGTTAGTGGGAAAACCCGTTCGATGCATAATCAACGCTAAATAAATTTTGTAGTTGTCTAGTTGAGAAGTTTTGTTTAATGTTGTATGCTTGAAAAACAGGTGAAACAAGGTAAGTTGTGTGTTGATAGGTAAATGTATGTTAGTGTTTTAATTACACTTATGTACTCAGCTTTGTTGATTGTGTGTTTTGTATGTTTGTTGGTCTTGTCTTTATCTTGGCCCTATGATGGCCCATTTTTAATGGAGAGTAGTGGAAACAAGTAGAGAGAAACTTTTCAGGTGATGAAGCATATTCATAAATGGGCATGAGTGAAGAGCGAATCATGCTAGTTTCCATAAGTATATGATATGTTTAATGCTTTAATTATTTATAGGGAAATTCTCAATGGTAGCCTCGTATTTTTGCTTTTTTTCAATGGTAGCCAACTTTTATTTTGATTATCATTGGTAGCCCTTAACTTTTTTAAAGTTACAACCGTAACCCTATTTATGTTTTTCCGTCAACTTTCAGTTAAATTTAACCTTATAATAAACCAAGGTTAACTTTTAAACAAAATAATAATAAATAAAATAAAACCACCCCTCTCCACCTGCTCAGCCACCCTCCAACCTCCACTGTCGGAATCCGCCCAACCCTCGCCTGCCATTTTCACACTTCTCTTCTCATACCTTCCCCTTTCTCTCTCCTCTGATGGCTGAAAACCTATTTGCTTAAGAAAATGAATAACCCTTTTCAACCAAATTGAAATCAATAACCAGCTTTGTCCGACTAATTCTCCGCCGACTAGCGAGTGTAGTGAAAGTAGAGAGAGATTGGTGGTTGGAGAAACCCATATTTTTCAACCAAGAAATTCGCAATGAAGCTGATGAAGAAGAAGTATTACCTCCCTTTGACAAAGAAGAGAAATGCATCGAAAGGTAGGCAAGAAGTAGTAGTTGCAGAGGCGTCGGAAGCCATTGGAGCTAAACCTAAATTTCATAATTTCTAACTTAACTTCAAAATGAAATTATTTGGAATGCTTAATAATATAGTGAATACTCATGGATGTTGGGGAAAACTGTTGATGGGTGGGGGTTGGCTGGGCGCCGGATGGACAAGGGCTAGCTGGGTTCCGGTAGAAGAGGGGGGTGGGGGGCAGGGCCGGGGAGGTTGTCTAGACTGAGCTGGGTTGGGCAAGTGCTTAGTGGGGAGGGGTGGTTTTATTTTTGATTATTATTATTTTTAAAGTTAACCTTGGTTGTAATAAGGTTAGATTTAACAGAAATTTGACGGAAAAACATAATTAAGGTTATGTTTGCAATTTTTTAAAAGTTTAAGTCTACCATTGAGAATCCAAAAAAAACTTGGCTACCATTGAGAAAAAGCCAAAACATGAGGCTACCATTGAGAATTTCCCTTATTTATAATATTATTATGCATGACAAACGCGAAATTTTGAAGTTTGTTTGGTTTTAATAAGGGCCTATAAAGGTTCCAAGTTGTTGGTTGATTTTATTTTACTTCTTTTGACTTTGGTTTGACTTTACTTTCGTTGGTTGACTTTTCAATTTGACTTGATTGGAATGGTTTTGAATTAGTCTTTCGATGTGTGTCTTTATAAAATTTAAAAGAAAGGAATTTCTAGGGTGTTACATCTATTCTTTAAATAATTACACCCAATCAACAACATTGTTAATTACATGGAAATTCCAATTTTTTTTTAGTATTAGTGAATCATGTTATTCCAACATATCTGAATAAAATTGACACATGCAATAATCTATAGGTCTTTATGGAATTAATCTGGTGTTATTTCTTTATAATCAGTTTAATTAGTGTAAATTGAGTATATAAGTAGAGTAGATTGAGTACATAAGTTATGTAATTATCAAAGTTTTGTTGGCCATGTAAACTATGTTTTTAAGATCTATTTTTATGAAAAGAGATTTTTTGAGATTTGAATTGTAGGGTATAGTTGCAATTGGGTTAGGGCGTTAGGGTCAGTTCTCTTTACCTAATTAATTAATTTTTTTTTCCTTTGACTTTAATTATGTCTATCGAATCAAATGATTAATGGTAGGTTATAGAGTTTTTTTTTTTTTTTTTTTTTTTTTTTTTTTTTTTTTTGTTTGTTTTTGTGGCAATTGTAGGGTATAGTTGTAATTGGGGTTGCTAAATTGAAATTATTTTTACTAATTTTATGTTATATGTGTTCTTTAAAAGTCCTAATTAAAAAGTATTTTTTGCTAATTCTCTATTACATATGTTCTATGAAGTTATTGAGTTGAACTTCTTTTTTTCCGAATTTAGCCTGTATTTCCTAAATAGAATTATTCTTAACTAAATTGTTTTTTTACTTTGTAATTTTTGTATATGCTGAAGAGAAAAAGGCATTAGTTGAATAGAAATCTTCAATTTGTACTAACATTTGGGAAGCTTATTGGGATTTGTTGCACTGTCCATATAAGGCCCTATCCTCTTCACCTTATTATTGTTGAATGGAAATTATTTTTTACTGATGAACTGTAATTTTTTGTTGAACTTAAATTAATTTAACTAAAAATTATTCTTACTAATTCTCCACTATATTGTTTTTTAAATTACTAACTTTTCCTGATTAATAATTATTTTATTGAATTGAAATTATTGTTTAATTAAAATAATTTTCAAGTAAAGCATATACTTTTACCATGGAAAGAAATGTAAGAAAACATTAAAAATTACAACAAATTGATTGAAATTTATAATTAATCATGTAAAAATAAAACTTAGAACTAACCAGGCCATAAAATTATTTTTTCAACAGTATTATTATGATTATGGTTTATAATTAAAATTACGTGAATTATATGGCCTATAATCGATGGAAATCGATTGGAGCGTTAATTTGTAATCTAATAAGTTTTAATAAATTATGATAAGTCGAGTTAAATTCATATAAGTGAAAATCAGGTGAACTGAATATACCCATAATACAATATTATATAAAACTTAGTTAGTATGTTGCCAACTATATAAATCTAATATTACCTTTTTCTATAATTCAATAAATATAAATTTTGATGGGCGTCCCAAATCACAAGTGGTATATTGTTTTAACTTATTAATTAATCTCATATTGATTATATATTAAGCTCACAAATTTGTTGACTTTTTAGAGAAAAGATAAGATCGTTACATGTGTTTTTATTCATATCTAAGGGAGTGTTTATCTATCAAAGACTAGCTATTAGTTGCACACTTGCACATGAGAAATAATGATTGAATATTTTTGTATAGACTAGTGAGATCCAAAAGAAATTATGACGCAAATAAAAACGTTATCATATTTTAATTACTATATATGTTTAAACAAATACGCTAGTTGATATTCACAAATTAATACACCTTAAAAATTATTCATTAGTTCCCAGAAAAAAAAATGAACAACGACGACGACGACAACAACAACAACAATAATAATAATAATAACAATAATAATACACCCTTGTTGATATTTGTTTTCGGTTTGGGTTTTCTGCTTGAAAGGAGGTTAACGTTGGGTTGAATGGAGGGAACGACGGTGTTCTATAACCAGCAGATGTGTTGCTTTTTTCCTACGATAAATGCCCTAATGTATGTGTTGACTTGACGGGGTCTTCAACTTTAACACAATCGGGGTTATCTGACTTCATTCCTGGTCGTGCTGTGTCGGCGACAGCTCAATGGAAGAGGGACAAGTATTGGGTGCGTTGCAGGGCTATTGGCTATGATTTTCATTCCTTTCTCCTTTTCTTCGGTGGGGGAATTAGAGAAGGATGTTATTGCGTTGCTGAAGCGGGTTAGGTGTTCGCTAAGACTCAAGATATTGGTGCTCATGCAACTGTTCATATCTTCAGTAGGATCGGGTTCACCATAGCTAGAGGGGTGGGGGCCTAGATTGTTTCTCGGCTCCTACCAATTTCTTGTAAATTGATTAACTTTGTAGTTTTTTTTTTTTTTTTTTTTTTTTTTTTAAAAAAAATTTGATAATAATAATAATAATAAAAGGCAACAATGATTGACCTGTGACTCACTTCGTACCATCATCCCCAAAAAACTAGAGGAGTGGAGCTCAAATTATATCTTGGCTCCCCACCAATTTTTTGTAAATTACTTGAGTTTGTAGGTTTTTTGATATTTTTTATAATAATAATAATAATAATAATAATAATAATAATAATAATAATAATAATAATAATAATAATAATAATAATAATAATAATAAAATAATAATAATAATAATAATAATAATAATAATAATAATAATAATAATAATAATAATAATAATAATAATAATAATAATTAGTTTTGTCCGTTTACAGGTACATAGTCTTCATTTAAATGAATGTCGCATTATTATAGACTTCAAAAGTAGTAAGCAAAATCCTACACAAAATATACAAATGTTTATTTTTTTTTTCTTTTATTTGATTTTTGTACATTCTATTGTTTATTTGGTAAATGGGTTACATACTAGCAATAATACACTACATTGTCATTTGTCTATACATATTTTCGAGACTCCGAGTAATACGTATGAATCCCAAATCTAATATATATATATATATATATATATATATATATATATATATATATATATATATATATATATATATATATATATATATATATATATAAAGTGGAGTTTTTTCCCGAGTTTTTAGAGAGCCACGTATGATCTAATTTTCTCAGCGCGCCATGTAAGATTATAAATCTTAGTAATAGCCAATTAAATAAGAGATTATTAACTTCATTTAGAATTAAATAATTTAAATGACATGTAAGCAAAATTAGCGATTGAGATTTTTAATTTTAAATTAATTAAATATTATATATTATCTTTTAATATTAGAAATTTTATCTAAATATATAACAAATTTTAGGCTCATAAATACAAAAAAAAAAAAAAAAAAAAACATTATTTAAAAAAAATCAAACAAACCGTGCATCACACGGGCTTCATCTAGTATATATTATAATTATATATTCTACCAAGTCAACATTTAAGCAGCTAAGTATGATTAACCACTTGGCCACTTGTTATTTGACAGCAAGATTATGGCCAATATTAATTTAATTCCTTAGTATGTAATTCCATGTATAAATGAAGCTCATTTTCCACATAAAGTACATAACAAAAGCCTAAAACCACCAAACCTAGCTAAAAACATACACACAAACACAAAGAAAAATGGCCCTAGACAATGGTAGTCGTACCGAAGGCGGTTGTGCAAGAGCAAGAAGCTTCACATTACAACTGCTAACAGGGCGGTTTTTCATGGCATTTACAACCATTATAATCCTCTCCTTCATTGGTACCTCTTATATATTTGGTCTATATTCAGGTGACATCAAAACAACTTTAGGGTATGACCAAACTACCCTTAATCTCCTTAGTTTCTACAAAGACCTTGGGGCTTATGTTAGTGTTCATGCCGGTTTAATCATGGAGGTGGCCCCACCTTGGGTGATCCTCTCACTTGGTGCCATGGTTAACTTTTTTGGCTACTTCATGATCTGGCTTTCGGTCACTCATAAGATCTCTCGCCCTCCAGTTTGGCTAATGTGTCTATACATCACCATCGGAGCTAACTCCTTAGGGTTTGCCAACACCGGAGCTGTGGTGCCCTGTGTCAAGAACTTCCCTGAGAATCGAGGAGTAGTGATTGGGCTTTTAAAGTCATACATTGGTTTAGGAGGGGCTGTGATGGCTCAATTATACCATGCCCTATATGGTAATGATACCACCGCTGATGGGGTGATCTTACTCATTGCTTGGCTACCCGCGCTTGCTTTGTTGCTCTTTGCATTTAGCGTTCGAGTTCTTAAGGTTGTTGGCCATAGACCAATCAAGCGAGAAAAGACATTTTTCAATGGCATCCTTTATATATCTTTGGCCCTAGCAGGGTTCATTATGGTTATGATATTAGTGCAAAAACAAGTTGAGTTTAGTAAAATGGGGTATGGTGTAAGTTGTGTTGTCATCATGGTCCTCCTCATACTCCCTATATTCCTAGTCTTTAAAGAAGAGTTATATGCTTTTTCGAAAACCAACCATTATAATACTCCCACTAATACCCTCTCCGAGTTGAAGATCGTGCCTAGTAGCGATAATAAATCTCCACCAACAAATCAATCCAATAATAATAATAATAATAATAATAATAATAATAATAATAATGGAAGTCGCGATGTAGAACATACAAAAGTGTCATGTTTGAAAGATGTGTTCCGTCCTCCAGCTATGGGGGAAGACCACACCATCTTACAAGCCACGTTTAGTATCGATATGATGATATTGTTCCTTGCTTCAATATGTGGCTTAGGGGGGAACCTAGCAACAATAGACAATTTAGGTCAAATTGGTATGTCATTAGGATACCCTAAAAAAAGTATTAGCACCTTTGTGTCTTTGATTGGTATATGGCAATATTTAGGGCGTGTCTTAGGAGGACTAATTTCGGAGCACTTGTTAAAGTACAAATGGCCTAGGCCTGCCAGCCTAACAATCGTCCTCTTTATATCGTGCATAGCTCATCTTCTCATAGCCTTCAACGCGCCTTATGGCCTCTATGTAGCATCGATTATCATGGCATTTTGCTTTGGTGCCGAGTGGACTTACCTCTACTCTATTATATCCGAGCTCTTTGGGCTCAAACACTATGCAACATTGTACAATTACGGGTCATTGGCCGCCCCATTAGGGTCATATATTTTTAACGTGAGAGTCGCGGGGCACTTGTATGACAAGGAGGGATTGAGACAACTTGAGGCGTTAGGGTTCACAAGGAAGTTTGGGGAGGAGTTAAAATGCAATGGAGTCAAGTGCTACCAATTGGCCTACATTATAATCGCGGCGGCTACGTTCTTCACCGCCCTTGTGTCTTTGATTCTTGTTGCTAGAACTAGGAAGTTTTACAAGGGGGATATATACAAGAGATTCCAAGACGATGAAAATAACGTGACTATAAGTGCGTCTTCTGGCAGGATGGAAGAAGAGATGAATTAATTAATTTATTTTTACTTAATTGATCGATTTTTCATTTGTTTATATATGTTCTATAATTTACTTTTATGTATAGAGTGGATTAATACAGTAAGTGTATGGTCCATTCTTTAATAACCTTCCCAAGAGAAAATTGTGCATCTATCTATTCAAGTTATGTCACAGGTTAGTTACTGTACAAATAAGAAATTCAGTGTATTTTGTCTGTGACTGGTTACACCATGTGTCCGCTTATAAAAAAACCAAAGTAACCTCTATAACATTATCAAAAAAAAAAAAAAAAACAAAAAAAAAAGAGTAACCCCTATGACATTGACCAAGTAACCCCTGTATCATTTATCAAATAATCCTTATAACACTAATGAAGTAATTGCATAATAGCTGAACATATTATGTGGTCAACTACATATAAAACTTGATGATAGAAATTAATTAAATGGAAATTCTAATGTCGGTTAATTGAGACAATGCATTACAATAATTGACTTAAATAACCTCCTCGATCTTTAGCAATTAATTAATTTACAGGGGTTATAAACTTCAGATCATTCTACAAGTATACGTGTCAATTTTTTCATTAAAAAACTTGTTTTTAGGCGCGATCGATGTCCTGAGTTACTACATTAATTTCCATAATAGAAGTTCCTTATTAAAATTTAATTTTGATAGAAATAAAAGACAAGTAATATATTAATAGCTTAGTGGCTAACATATTCGAATTTAAACTTAAGGTTATGGGTTCAAATCTTGTACTCCCTCTATTTTTGTAAATGCATCACTCTGATATCATGGTTGACTTAATTTTTTCACCATTATAAAATAAATAAACGTTATTATCTGTAGACACCCATTTGTGTCTCCCCAAAACCAAACCCAGTGATGAGTACCTTTCACGTCGAATCATAATCGAATGAAACGAAAGTGTGGAAAGGTCTAGTGTTGCGGAAAGTTTTATTTCTTTTCTCTTCTCCCTGATTTTGAATTTTTTTTTTTAAGAAAACAACCAATCCAGTTTGGTTGGTCCATGATATGGGTCCAATAATGGTGTAGTTGGATGGGGTTTACAAAGACCTTTCCAACGATATATTATAAGCCCAATTCCGATGAATATTGAGGAAGTTATGGCCAATTTACTAAACTGGGCCCGGTTTGAGCTTTAAGTACGGCCCTATGATCTAGGGGAGGGCCTAATATAATTTATCATTCCTAATGCAATTAGGAATGGTTTTAGTCTTCTAGAACGTTTTAGAAGGTTCTTTTCATTCCTAATTTAATTAGGACTCTTCACAGTTTTAATTAGATCAAATAGCATTTTCGACTGAAATTATATTATTTTATCTTCCAGTACGGTAAGTTTATCAGATTTTCGAAAACGCGTTAAAAGCCGATTTGGCGTCCAACCCCAGGCCTTGGCGCCTGGAATCGGGATTGGCGCCAGACGCCAGCATTGGCGCCTGGCGCTAGCCACTGGTCCTGGCGCCAATTAGCCAGGGCTGGCGCCAAGATGGTTTTGCGGTCTTCAGACTCTGTTTTGATAAATTATCTTTTTTGGATGATTTTCTCTATAAATATCGTATCAAAAATTCCGTTTTCATTCACCAAGATTCACCAATTCTCTTTATTCTTAAGTTTTGATCAACTCTTCTCATTCATCAACAATCAGTTTTCTTTCGTAATCATTAATTCTCTAATTCTCTCTTAATCATTCACCAACTCTCATCAAGATTTTCTTGATTATTCTCTCTCTCTTTCCTTTTCAAAACTTTTTTTTTAATACAAAATTCCGCATTCGCAAGATCTAGAAACACCTAGCCATATTCGAAGTTGCCTTCGCCCTAGACGTGAAAGGTTTAATTTCTGAGGGTTTGGTCCCAAATCTCTATTTCAATTATTTAATTTAATTGTTTGTTTATTATTTTTCCTTGAAGTTACTAACGTGTGTATTTTGTAATTAGAAAGAGATACGAGACATCCAAATAAGTGCTTTAATTGATTAATTGATTTATGATGTAGAAATTATGCTTAGATTGTTATTTTGATTCCTAGTATCATGTTTAGGGTAAGTTTAATATCAAGTATGATTAAAAGTATGATGCTTCCTATTCTCTTCCTAATATTTATTCATGTTAGTATCATGTTAGGGCTAAAGCTTTGATTTTTATTGCTTAGTGACATGCTAGGGTTTGTTATTAATCTTGTTAGTATCATGCCTAGGATCTTGCTATGCTTTAACATGATTATGATTATAATTGTTATAATTTATGATTATGATTATGATTGATATTATTATTATTAATGATGTTGATTATTTATTATGTTGCTTGATATATTTTTTATTGTTATTGCTTGATCACCTTTTATTGCATGTTAAAGGGAATTTGGTATTTGCAATTGCGCTTAATAAGATAATTAATAATGTTGTTTAGGGTTAATTGTTATTATAAATTCAAGTGATCGCCAATAATAGTTTATTTGTGCATTATATTCAACCAACATAGATTAAACAGGTTTAGGGTTAACCTATTGATTGTATGTTAATCAGAAAGCGCACATGAATACGAGCAGAATAAAGTAGAGGCCTATTATTAGGGTAGGTTCAATCTCTTTTAGGTTGGATTTGTACCATCATCCCCGAACCCTTATTTGGTTCATGACCTTATGGAGTTGATGATCTCTTGGATCGTTAAGGGGTGTAACCTTCACCTCGTGAACGGTTTACAAGTTCCTTAAAAACTTGTTGGCGACTCTTTTGCTCTATCTTCTTCCCTTTTGGACGCCACCGTACTTTAGTGTATGATCACAGTGGGGTTCAAGCTAGTGGGATTAAATAAGGCTTGAAACTATTCCCTACAGTTTTTGGCGACTCCACTGGGGAGGATTTCTATTTTAATTCCTGAATTTGTTTCGGCAATGATTTAGAATGAGTGGATGAGACTCGAAAAGTTCTAAGTATTTCATGTGCGTAATTTTGATTAACATTATTGTCATATGCATAAAAAGGTTCTCATCGGAAAGACCATCCGTAATGAGTCAAAAACATAGGATTTTACACGTAGGAAATTTGAGAAATGTCTTTCACAACTAGGACTGAAATAACACCACGCGAAACTGGATGATTTTATTGAGCACAGAAAGCTGCTGAGGCATGTGGAAGTAGCGTCAGGGGCCAGAGCTTGGCCCCAAACTTTTAGCCGTAGCGCCAGACGCCAGTATTGGCACCAGGCGCTACAGTTAAAAGTTGGCGCCAGTCTCTGTTTGCTGGCGCCAATTTCCCCCAATACCGAGCCAGAAATATGCGTTCTAATTTCGACCGGTTTTTCGTATTGTTTGCTCGATCCTACTTCCTGATTGAATTTTTTCTCACTTTTCTGAAACCCATATGTGTTCTACATATGGACATAACCCTCTGGGAATTCATGCTCTATCTACCCGATTGAACGCTCCTGGCAACAAAGGGTACATCTGAGAGGTTGAATTCACCAAACCATGGAAGTGAGTTTTTTCTAAAAACTCGCGGTGTCCTATCCACACGCGCTAACCCTTCACGGTTAGGCTTCTGCGCGGTGCATCTGGACAATTAACCATGGACCCTATTTGACTAAACCAAATCCCGAAATTTAGAGAACTAGAGCCATGGTTAGGTTGCGAACTCATTGCATCATATTGTGCCTACTTGACTAATTGTGCATTATTTGTTTTGCTTATATATTCTATGTTTCTCTTAACCGTTTGTTGATTTGTGTTGAGATTAAAATTAATGACTTAAAGAACTTTGCCTAATTAATTAATTAATTAATTAATTTGAGTCAATAAATTTTCTTTTTAAATCGGAATTGACCTATTACGAATTTAGGCATACCCCAGTTGACTAATAATACCGAAAACAGTCCCAGACCGAAGCTCCAATATTGGCGCCAAAGTCTGAGCTGTAGCGCTACATTATAGTGTGTAGCGCCAGACATTAACTAAATTGTCTGGCGCCAACCACCATAGTGTGACGCCAGTCCTGTCGCTTGGCCGACAGTTCGGATTATTTGTCGAGTCATCACCTAGGGTCTAATTAACCAGTTTACTAATTAATTCGGTTAATTTTCGCTGTCAATAACACCTTGTCAAGTCATTAATCGAGTCTTGGTCACATAGTCTAGCCACATGGTCATGACACGAGTCTTAACATATGTCACCTACACTCACTAGTCTTAGCACACACTTTGAGTACACATCACCATGACCATGTCGTAGGTCCATTCATGAGTCGGTCTTTCCGTCATTTGAGTTGGGGGGTACATTCTATTCCTAATTCTTCATATCCCTCCATCTAAATCTTTCTTCACATTCTTCCATCTTTCTTCACTTCCTCCATCCATTGCATGTTGAATAAAGTTTGAGTCAAATAATTACAATAAGTATCCCCAAATTCCTTTTCCACAGTACTTGGTCGAGGAGGGAAGGGCGATTAATCAAGGACAACCGCTTTATTCAAGTCTCGCTTTTTGATAAACCGATTCGTCAAAAGAGGAAGGCTAAGAAGATAATGGCAACTCAAGAAGAAGTCAATGAGCTTAGGAACCAATTGGTTACCATGACTGAAACACTGAAGCTACTCACCCTCAAGGTTGATGATCCCGTGAAGCAACAACAAATGAACCTCATGCAAGAGAGTCTAAGCAAGCTATCTAGTGACTACAAATTTCAGGGGAAGAGTTCACAAGGGGTCTCGCTGGACAAGGAACTTCTTCCGCATAAGTTCAACGCCACTGACATCCCCAAATTCAAGGCAACAGATAACCCTTACTTCCATCTAAGAGCTTTTGAAACAATAATGAACATTAAGGGTATCAATAAGAAGGTTTTTTCCTCTTTGTTCCCACTATCTCTTGAAACTGTTTGCCAACAATGGTTTTTCTCCCTTGACAAGGAAAAAACCTCTACCTGGGAATCAATAGTGAATGCTTTTGTTGATAGGTACAAGTGCAATATCCAAGTTGAAACCGACCATAGACAACTTGAGATGCTAAGACAAAAAGAGAATGAAGGCTTTACTTCTTTCTTTAATAAGTGGAGGGAAACTTCCGCCAAGATGATTGAGGTCCCCACTGAAAAAGAATCCGTGAGGATGTTTATCAAGAATCTCCAAGAAAAGTATTCAAAGCACTTAAAATATCAACACAACTTGAATACTTTCAAGGCCGTCTATGACGTAGGTATCGAGATCGAAGATGACCTCGCAAAGCAAAAAGCTACTAATAATAGCAACCACGGTGGCTGGAAAGGAAAGAAGAGCGACAATCCTTCTTCTTCCGAAAACGCCCACTGTAGTAATAATGTTAGTACCTTTGACCATAATGATGTCTTAGCCATAGATAATCAAGGATCTAAAAGGAAACCCAGGCGAGAGTTCACACCCATTGGAATGACCTACGATGCTGCTTTTGATCGTCTCTACGATCGAGGATTAATCAAACCTATTGGCCCTACCGAGGATCCAACACCAGAAAATCGATCTTCGAGATGGAATCCAAATTCCTATTACAAGTACCATCGAGGAAACGGTCATACCATTGATGAATGCTACAGGTTTCAAAATCTCATTCAAGACCTCATAGAAGCAAACAAGGTCCCATTGCCTCTAGCTAGCGAGAAGACTGGGTGATGATGAAGCGAATGACACAAGACAAGAGGCGAGCTGCAACGACAAGATTTCATGGCCTCTTTTTCTATTTCTTTTTCATCTTTTCTTTCCCCAATAAGTCTAGCATAGGCACCTTTTCTTTTCCTTTAGATTATTTTTGTAGTTTTTCTTTTCTTTTCCCTTTTTAATAAAATGAGCATTTATTTCCTTATATATGATCATTTCATTATATTGCATCAAAAAAAAAAAAAAAAAAAACAAAAAAAAAAAAATCCATGTCGAATTAAGCACAAGGTATACCAATGATTTGAGGCACCCCTTGTAGCCACATCATATCTCCTTTCGCCTTTCTAATTTACAAATCCTTTCTTCATAAACCACTTTGAGCCTCGTCTAACGATAGACCTTTCTTTTTTCAACCTACATCTATCTAACCTTGGGATGGGATGGCGTGCAACTTATGCAATTCTAAAGAAAACTTGAGCAAATTCAAAAGAAAGCAATAGCAAAAAATAAGAAATAATAAAAAACGAAAACAAGTGTACAAAAGGGTAAGTGTTCCAATGTCTTTAGTATGAAAATATCTTCGATAAGAACACGTCTCAGATTGCGTCTCTTATCGAGTGCTCGGTACCGTGCCTGAGAAACATGAATGCCAAGTGAGTGATAGACCGCATGATCGGGATTTCCCACACTTATTAAAATGAAATAAATGCTAATGCAAAAGAAAGAGCTAAAAAAAAAGAGTAGAAAACCTCAAGCATAAAAATACAAATATTCAAAAGCAAGGTTGCACACCTTGGGGGCTTATCTAGGGTCTTGAGCCTTTATCCCCTTCTTCTTTAAACCTTTAGCCTAACCACGTTACAACCCTTAAAAAGACCTTTTTGAGGTATACACACTTGTGCGAGGTTTGGCTAGAGCTACGTTCGGCCTGATTCCTAACGGATACGTAGGCAACCTCACATCGAGGTGCGGCCGTAATAAACATGCATTCATATTCATATTCACATTCACACACTTACACCATGATCATATCAAGGGATCTCCAATGCTCATCCCTATTCACTTAGAGCTAGACTTGGGGGCTTGATCCTTACATCATTAGCTTACCTAGCCTAAGAGTCACCATTATTTGGCTCTTCTAACAATATGTTTTTCCACACACTTAGCTCTTGTGGCCTAGCTTTAGTGTCACTATCACACACTGCACAGATACATTACCATATACTTTCCCTTTAGGAACCCTTTGTCATGAAATCTTAATGCTGAAGCATGCCTTGTCATATCAAAATTCACTGATCAACCATAATGGTCATTGCATCACGAAGTATGAAGTGCTTAGCCTCCGTGCCTAAGTTACCCAAATACTTTCATCATGGATTCAACAGTTGAGATAGCCTAGGATGGGTTAATCCTTGAACCTTGAGAGATAGTATCAAAAAACATTTGACTATGCTCATTCAACATGCATCTTCAAACTTTTGATTTTCTTTTTCACGTCTTTCTTTTTCGGGAGAAAGTCGGTACCCTCCACAAAAATGACGGAAAATTTTTGCTTTTTTGCATTTTCGAGTCGCACGATCACATTACAATGCACACACGAGTCATGTCGTGTCATATCACTTTGATTTGAGTCTAACACATGTGTCATTACACTTCGAGTCGAGTCAACCTCGAGTCAGTCAAACATATCGAGTCCAGTTTATGCCTTGAGTCGTGTTAAGTCAATGAGTCAAGCAATGCTAAACCTTAGGTCAACCCTAAGATGATTAAAAAGATTGGCAAAGTTCTATAGTCAAAAAATAAATACAGGTGCAGCAGAATAGGGAAGACCCTACTCCAATTCTTGGCGCCAGAGATATCTCAGCAACGACAGAGCTCGAAGCCTCCCAGAAAGGTGATTTCGACCTCATTCAGCAATTTCGGGTTCCTTGGTACGCCAGTTAGCCCCTATAAGCAATTTGACATGATTAGTAGTCGGCTCGATTACAATCGTAGTAAGTGATTGACCTGACAAAAAATCGTCTCACTTATCTTAAGAGCCTAAAACACTGGCTCATTACAATCGGTTCAAAAGCAAGCACTTAAACGACAATATTTCCAAATATGGATTGTCGCGCATTCTTATTAAACGACAAAGTTTTCCAAAAATTGGATTGTCATCCCCAACTGACAATATTTCCAAAAATGGATTGTCGTGCATCTTCTTCAAACGACAATTTTTCCAAGATTGGATTGTTATCTCTGGCAAAGTTTCCAAGCGTGGATTGTCGTGCTCCTTCTTTGTTGGCAAGTTTTTCCAAGTTCGGATTGTCATACATTCGTAGATTGCTGGCAAGTTTTCCGAGATTGGATTGTCATACACCCAGTTCCCTACGGCAAAATTTCCCAAAGGATTGTCGTAGGTCTTTACTCATCATTCTGCAAAGGTTCCTCAACGTGGATTGTCATTCATTTCAGTAAGTGGAAAATTTTCCCGAAGTGGATTGTCAGTCAACTCTTTTTTGCAAATGTTCCAAGACGCGGATTGTCAATAGTGGCAATATTTTCCCAAAAGGATTGTCGCATAGCGTTGGCAAATTTCCAAGGTGGATTGCTTTCAAGAGTTATATTCCAAGATGTGGATTGACGATCGTAGCAAAGTTCTTATGAAAGATTGTTACGAAGCATTGGCAACCTTTTCCAAAAATTGGATTTTGGCAAATTTTCCGAGGTACGGATTGTCGCTTCATCGTGACAACATTTCCAAGGATGGATTGTTACGTGGCATTGACAACTTTCCCTAAAGAGGATTGTCATACATCATACAAGAGTTGTGTTGGCAACTATTCCCAAAGAAAAGAGGATTGTCATCACAGCAAAAGCACCGACATACTGGTTCACAGCAAAAGCACCGACATACTGGTTCACAAGCAGCAAAGCGCCGACGTATTGGCATAGCAAATATTAAAAAGCAGTGATCTTTTCGAAGACTATCACAGCGGAAATTAGAGTCATATAAAAAAGAAGCTCTTTGTTCAGAGACGAGTGAACATCGAAGCAGCAAGGTGGCGTTCCCTGGATTGTGGAAAGTTGTCACAAACAACTGACGATTGTTTCAACAGAAGCAATCTTCGATAGTATTCCCTTGGATATGGAATATTATCAAAGCGGAGGAGGATAGTTTCAGGCGAAGCAATCTTCTAATTTGGAAGCAGTTACAGGCGTAGCAGTTTTCAAGCGGGATGGCATTCTCTAGCTTGCAGGGGGTCATCAAAACAAATCGGTTACTTTCAGAGACGTGTGCTCGACGGTGCAAGATACGCGTTTCTTAACTCTTTTATCTGTTTAACTAATGCTAGTTTTGCAGGTATCGGCGTTACAAGAGTGATTTAGGATCGCAGAACGTTCTGAATCATTCTCCGTCCCTATCGATACTTTGGCTTTCGTTTTCGAAACTTGCGTTTCTCCAAACTCAGTCAAAGTGGGGGCTTCTGTAGACACCCATTTGTGTCTCCCCAAAACCAAACCCAGTGACGAGTACCTTTCATGTCGAATCATAATCGAATGAAACGAAAGTGTGGAAAGGTCTAGTGTTGCGGAAAGTTTTATTTCTTTTCTCTTCTCCCTGATTTTGAAAACTTTATTTTAAGAAAACAGCCAATCCAGTTTGGTTGGTCCATGATATGGGTCCAATAATTGTGTAGTTGGATGGGGTTTGCAAAGACCTTTCCAACGATATATTATAAGCCCAATTCCGATGAATATTGAGGAAGTTATGGCAAATTTACTAAACTAGGCCCGGTTTTAGCTTTAAGTACGGCCCTATGATCTAGGGGAGGGCCTAATATAATTTATCATTCCTAATGCAATTAGGAATGGTTTTAGTCTTCTAGAACGTTATAGAAGGTTCTTTTCATTCCTAATTTAATTAGGACTCTTCAGAGTTTTAATTAGATCAAATAACATTTTCGACTGAAATTATATTATTTTATCTTCCAGTACGGTAAGTTTATCAGATTTTCGAAAACGCGTTAAAAGCCGATTTGGCGTCCAACCCCAGGCCTTGGTGCCTGGAATCGGGATTGGCGCCAGTTGCCAGCATTGGCGCCTGGCGCTAACCACTGGTCCTGGCGCCAATTAGCCAGGGCTGGCGCCAAGATGGTTTTGCGGTCTTCAGACTCCGTTTTCATTCACCAAGATTCACCAATTCTCTTTTAGGTTGTATGTTAATCAGAAAGCGCACATGAATACGAGTAGAATAAAGTAGAGGCCTATTATTAGGGCAGGTTCAATCTCTTTTAGGTTGGATTTGTACCATCATCCCCGAACCCTTATTTGGTTCATGACCTTATGGAGTTGACGATCTCTTGGATCGTTAAGGGGTGTAACCTTCACCTCGTGAACGGTTTACAAGTTCCTTAAAAACTTGTTGGCGACTCTTTTGCTCTATCTTCTTTCCTTTTGGACGCCACCGTACTTTAGTGTATGATCACAGTGGGGTTCAAGCTAGTGGGATTAAATAAGGCTTGAAACTATTCCCTACAATAATATATCATTAGATTGGTCTTAATGTCTAGTTTCATAATAATATTTTATTATAATTTTTACTACTAGACAATTAAAGATATTAATGGTCAAAGTTGCGTCTCGTCAAGTATGTCGGTTAAAGTCATGCAAATAAAAAAAATAGAGGGAGTACTCTGTAAGATCCATATATTTAAACATATGAAATGAAAAACTCGATTAAATGAGTAAAATAATTTCTAGGAAAAATTGTCAAGAATAAATTGATCTTTTAATGTTCTTCTAAAAATAAAATGAATTTTAATTATGACATAATAAAACGACCATTGATAACCATCAGCCAAAAATAGAATGATATCGGTTGATAACTTTTTGAACAAGTTAATGTGACACGTGTCGCAATGCACTAGATTGGTTTTTAATTTTTTTTAAAACAATTTTCTTTTTTTAAAACAAGTTAATGTGACACGTGTCGCAATCACTACCCCTATCGTGAACCCAATCACTGTACGCTGCCAGTCTACCACACCGGTGAACCCAACCCCAACTTTAGCCCTAGCCCCTACTGTCGTCGCGAGCCCAACCCAGCTCAGCCCCTTACTCCTTACGTCGTCGGTGAAAACCCTGTCCCACCCTTATATAAATCTGCGAATTGCACTCCAACCCCACCATATTTTGCGTGGGATGAACGACTGGGGTTTGGGTTGGTTAGTGGGGTTGTTTCGTGGTGCGTGAAGGGTTTTAAGGGTAGTTTGGAGGGTAATTTCATGGGGATTGGGTGGTTAAGGGATGGCTATAAGGTTGGTTTCAAGTTGTGTGGAAAGGGTAAAGGAGTTTCGGGCGTGAAAATGGTCGATGGGGAGGCTACGAGGGTGGTTATGATATCACTACTAAAATTCGGCCGTTTTGCGACCGTTTTTCTACGACCGTCATGGAAACAGTCGCAAAATATGATATTTGCAACTGATTTTTACACGGTCGCAAGATTGCGACCATTTTTGGGGTCAAGGCTCTTATCATTGAGCTCATCTACCTGTCTGACTTTAATACTCAACAACCTAAACCTGTGATAAATAAGCATATTTTCTTCTTCCATATGTCTATTTTTGTGGATGCATCCTTCTGTTAAAGCAGTTACTCTACTGGTATTGCCTGTTTATGCAGGAATGTCAATGGGGATTGGGTGAAAGGAGTGGGGGCCCATATTCCTGCTGTCAATGCTCTTCAAGCTGAGCTGTTTGATATTCTAACTGCCATGACCCTGTGTAGATATATGAACTGGGATTCTGTTGGTATTTTGTCTGATTGTCTAAGGGGAGTCTTGGGGATTTACTGCAAAGATTCTCCAACTAATGAAGCACATTTCTTATATAATATGTGCAGGGAACTAGCTCTAGCAAATCCATCCATATCTCTAATGAATGTCCCGAAGAAGAAGGTGAAGGAAGCAGGTTTTCTAGCCAGAGAAGCGTTGAAGACTCTAACTTTGTCTTATGTATTTAGGAACAATATTTTGTGTATGGATCAGTTTCATGTAATATTTGCTCCGCCTAATCCTTTTACAACTGTAGGAAAAAACTATCGATCCCATTTTAGCCCATCTATGGGCAGTAACTCTTAGGTTGCTAACCTCTATGACTGTCTCAATGGTCTGTAACTATCTAACTATTATTTTGAAGCCTATTAAGGCCAAATATATGTGCTCACTTTCACCGAAAAAAAAACAGTATCGGTAGCAAAAGTGCTTTTTTTATTTATAAAAAGGGTATAAAAGAGGTCCACTCCTAACCCTAATCAGTTGATAGCCGCTCACTCTTTTTTTCCTCACTCTCTTCTCACGCCTCTCTCCTCTTCTTCTTCTCTTTCCTCTTCTCCTTTTCCTGATTTGTTTCCTCTTCTCGCCGATCTCTTTCCTCTTCTCCTTCTCGTTATTCTTATGTCTCTATGCTCCATTAACCTGCGTTTGCATCACCATTTCCTCCATTTTTGTTCTCTTTTCCTACATTATTTTTTCTTTATTTTCGATTTTGAATTTTTGCAACAAACAATTTGGGTGTTTGGATTTTCGTTAACAACTGAATAATTATGGTGTTTATGGTCAAATTCGACCATAAAAATTCCAGATTTGGACTTTTTATGGTCGAATTTGACCATATAAACCCAAAGAGGAATAAAATTAGGAAGGGTACGTGGTTTTAATTCATATTTTGTTCGAATTTCCATGATTATTGTTATACATTTTCTGTTTGATTCTTTCAATTTTTGTTTGAGTTTCTGTTCAAATTTTGTTGATTTCCGGTTTGATTTCAATTTTTATTGACTTCGTTCGAATTTTTTTGAACTTCGTGCATATAAGGTTAGAATTTCGTGAACTTTGTTCATCTTTGGTTCGAATTTCGTCGACTTTGCTTTACATTTCGAATTTTCCTTGATTTTTTTTTATATATATATTTAGTTATTTTCTTTATATTTTCATTGAATTTGTTCACGTTTTATTGATATTGTTCATATTTTTGTTAATTTTCGTTTGATTTTCATTAATTTTGTTGATTTCTGATAATTTGTAGGTTGTTTTTAGGGTCTATTTTTTTTATAAATTCAAATATTTTTTAAGGGTCGTTTTCGGTGGGCGGTGGTGGTGGGTAGAGGCTATTTTGTAGGAAGTGGTGGTATGTAGGAAGTGGCGGTGGGTGGGATGTAAATAGTGGTGGGGCTGGCTGCTTACTACAGATAGTGAGTTCTTTTTAATTTTATATTTTTTTGTTTTCTTTTTAACTTTTAGCGACCGCCCAAAGTAGTCGCTATTTTTGAGTTTTGTGACCATTGTGAAAACCGGTCACAATTTAAATAATTTGCGACCGTTTTTCTTACGGTCGTTGAAAATAATGAAAACGGTCGAAATTCTTATTGCGACCGTCAACCAGCCGTAATAACTTTTTTTGTGACCACGTGAATTACGACCATCGTTACAGCTGTTGACGGTCGCAGTTATTTCCATCGACCGTTTTATATATTTAGCGGCCGTTAGAAGAGGCAGTCGTAATTTAACTAAATTTTAGTACTGTATGTCTATTATATATATAGAAATTTACCCTCGTCCCTTGGTCATAATTATGAGTATTTTTGTCTCTTTAGAGCCACTTTTATTACTAATATGTGTTTTCTATTGTTTTCGTAGTATTCTGTAAAAAATTGCATATTTGGAGCTTTTTCTCGAGATTATTTGGAACAACTCTTAGCATCGGAGGAGCACAGCCATCTTGAGTTATCAAGCCCCAAAGAGGAAAGTAGCGATTAGGCCAAGATATTACCCCAAGCAAGAAGTGCAATTGTTGCCCTAGATGCACCGCCCGATTGGGTAGTGGCTTTTCTAAAGGCGCGCCCGAACGGGTAGGGTGGAAGAACTAGTTGTAGCAATCCTTTCCCTGTCTTGCGCCCGACCGGGCACGAGAGATGCTCATTGAGAAGAATAGGTAGGCCCGGCCACGCGAGCTGGCGCATGACCGGTCGCGTGTCTTTGAGGAAGATTTTGGCGATTTTCACTTAAATTTTAATTAAGATTTTATGTTTTGTACAAATATGTTTTAGTTGTTTTGATACAATTATCTCTCTATCATTAGTTTAATTCTTTCTTAAGCTTAATTCTCTCTTTTTTTTTTCTCTCTCTCTACAACTCTTGGTTTAATTCAATTCAGTATTTCCGTTAACTTTGGTATCACTTCCCTTTTTATTTCAGTAATTTTTTTGCTTTTTTCATCTTGCTTTGTTTAATTGTTTTGATTAGTTTAGATTTAATAATATGTGAATAGATTATTTTCTAGGGTTGAGGGGATCCAAAAATAATATAAAGGGGTAATTTATTATTGTTTATTATCAATGCTTGATTAATTTCCTATTGATTGATTTAATGCTATGCAATTAGATTAAGCCTGGTTTAATTGTATAAGTTATGCAATATTGATTCGAGATTCGAAAGATGAGAATTGATGTTTAGGCTTAATTTCAATAAGAAGGTTAATTTATAAATGTTTAATTCAATATTTGAAAGATGCGATTTAATACTGGTAGATTAATTATGTGATCGTAATACGTAGCAAAAACCCTTTATGATCTGATTAATTAATGCATTGATGCTTGAGTATTATATTTTACCTTGTAATATTATTTATTGGTGAACCTATACCCTACGCTTTTATTATTTGATTTCCTCTTACAACTTTAATCTTCGTAGTTTAGTTATTTTCATAACAATAAAGTGGTTACCTAATCATTTAGATGATTTAATTTAATTAGGAAAAACTTGACTTGTTTCCCTGTGGTTCGACCCTACACTAGTAGAAAATATGTGATGGGAAGCCCCAAATGGCAAGCGGTTTTAAAAATCTGTAATATTAAATGGCAAGCGGTTTTATTTGGCGCGAACCGCTTGCAAATATATATAATGACAAGCGGTTTGGGGTTGAACCACTTGCCATTAGATATAATGGCAAGCGGTTCAACCCCAAACCGCTTGCCATTTAAAAAAAAAACCTAAACCGCGCGCCCCCCTTCTTTTATTTCTCTTCTCCTCTTTCTTTACCCCAGCTCTCTCTCTCTCCTATTTCATTTCGGCTGCTCTCTCTCTCTCTCCTCTTTCATTTCGGCTGCTCTCTCTCTCTCTCCTCTTTCTACTCCCGTTTTCCCTCTCTCTCCTCTTCCCTCTAATTCGCCCCTTTCTTCTTTCATTTTCTCTTTTTCTTTGTTCTTTCTCATCTCATCAAATTCGAACATAATTGGGTAATTTTGAACAAATTTCGAGGATAAATTCAACCAAATTTCGAGCAAATTCGTGGCAGCGTGTGGGTGTATAAGTTTTTTAGGTCAAATTCGACCATGAAAACTCTAGATCTAGAGTTTTTATGGTCGAATTTGACCTTTAAAACCATAATTTGAAGTTATAATCGGAGGGTTAGATGGTCGTGGTGGGTTAGATCGATGGTTTTTTTTTTTTTTTTTTAATTTCGATTTTAGTTTTATTTTTGATTTTAATTTGATTTTTGGTGGGGAGTCGTGGTGGGTGGGGGTCGTGGTTTGGGCTAGGGTCGTGGTTTGGGTTAGGTTCGTGGTTTGGGTGGGGTTGTTGTTTGGGTTTGGAAAGGAATCTGGTTTGGTGGGTGGAGGTCGTTGTTTGGGTGGGAATCTGGTTTGGTGGGTGGGGTCGTGGTTTCGGTGAGGGGTTTTGTGGTTGGTAGGGATCTGGTTTTGGGTGGGGGTCGTGGTGGGTGGGTGGCTAGGGGTTGTAGTTTCGGTGAGGGGTTTTTTTGGTGGGTGGGGGTCGTGGTTTGGGTGGGGGGTCGTGGTGGTTGAGTGGCTGGGGGTTGTGGTGCTCGTGGTGTGGGGTGGTGGCTAGTGGCTGGTGGCTGTTGGTTGGTGGTGTAGGGTGGTGGCTAGTGGTGTGTGGTGGCTGGTGGTGTTTGGTGGTTGATAACCAAAATTGTAATTATTATTAAATTTTTTGTTAATTTATTTTTTTTTTGTGATTGAAAATAAGAAATTGTAATATTTTTTTTTTGAAGAAAAATCAGAAATTGTAATATTATAACAATTAATTAATAAAAATATTAATGTTTTTACATATGGTTTGATTATATATCAATTTAATAGAAAAAAAAAATTATTTTTATTTTAAATACCCCTAATGGGCAGCGGTTTGGCGCAAAAACCGCTGCCCCTTCAATTCACTACAATTGGCAAGCGGTTCTGAACCGCTTACCATTTTAAAGACCAAATGGCAAGCCCCCTAAAGGCATGCGGTTCTGAACCGCTTCCCATTAGGGGGTTTGAACCGCTTGCCATCACTTATTTTCTACTAGTGCTACTTTCATGTCTACTTTAGTTAGTGGAATTACGAATTACTTTTGTTAAGGTGATATGACTTTAGCCAGTCAAAATTTGGCGCTGTTGCCAGGGAAAAAGTTTTATTTTTATTTTTGATTGTCTTTGTAGTCTTGATTATTCCCTCTAGTCTCATAGAATGCAAGTTCTTTTAGACAAATTTCTCATATTTGTTTGTTTAGTTATGTGTTTATGCCTAGGGGTTCTAGATCAGTTACATTCCATTTGATCCTGAAATCAGACGATCTTTTCATAGACATTAGAATCTTTTCACACAGGTTCGAGACACTTCTAAAGGTAATCCACCTTTGGAACCCCCATCCGATTCTAGCGATTTGGAAGCTTCTTCAGAATGTGAATCAGAGATGACGACACCACCACCTCCTACACCTTGCAAGCTTAGTGATTATTCGCAGCCATCCTTGATGGATTTTCCACATCTTACTCCTACTCTAAATCTTGATGGAATACAATTGGAGATCAAGCCCCAATTTATCACGATGATTGAAAGAAAGCAATTCAAAGGAGTTAAGGGTGACAAACCTAATCTTCACATTGCAGACTTCTGTCAGTATTGCAATACTATTAGGCAAGATAGGGTCACGCAAGACCAAATTAGGGAGATTCTTTTTCCCTTCTCTTTATGTGGTAAAGCTAAATTATGGTATAATGGATTGAATAAAACTTCACTTTGTATTACTGATTAGGAAACTCTTGCTTTGAATTTCTATAATAAATATTACCCTGCAGAAATAACAACTTTACTGAGGAGTGCAATTCAAAACTTTGCCTAAGAGCCAGATGAAACTCTATATGAGGCTTGGGAAAGATTCAAGGATCTGCAGAGAAAGTTCCCCCATCATAATTTAGCACAGTTGCAGACCTTGCAGTTAATCCAAGCCTTTTACAATGGGGTTGGAAAATCATCCAGAACAATTTTAGATTCCGCAGCTAATGTTAGATTTATGAATCTAAATGTAGATGATGTAGGTCAGGTTATCGAAGAGATGGCAATTCATAATTCCCAACACGGGAATCATAGAGGCTTTGCAAACAAAGGAAAACATAATGTCAATTCAGTATCCTTTTTGCAAGCTCAATTAACTTCTATTAGCCAAAAATTAGATAATCTTAGTACTGCTATTCCTACTTCCATAGCTAATGTTTCTGCTATTAATAATTCTAATGAAGCTTTTTGTGAAAATTGTGGAATTGTAGGACATTGGGAACAAAATTGTAGGAGTTCCATGGAGCAAGTTAATGACTTCCAAACCTATAGGCAAAATATCCCATACTCCAATACTTATAATCCTGGTCTCCTGAACCATCCATATGATTTCTACCGGAGTATCAATGTGCAAAATCCTTCACCTCCACAACAACCACCACCACAACAGAAATATTACCATCTTAACTCTGGTCAGAAAACCCAATCACAACCCTCTTCATCTTCTGTCCCTGCTTTGTCTGAAATTAGAGTTATGCTATCCAATATGCAAAAGCACATGGAGAGTAGTGGGATGCACAAATTGATTAGATCCTAGCTCATAATAAAATTATGGATAATCAAATTACGCAGATTTCATCTACCCTACAAACTCGTCAGCAGGAAGCCCTACCATCGCAACCAATCCACCCTACGGATCATGCTAATGCTATTACTCTAAGGAGTGGCTCACACTATAATGGGCCTCCTATTCCCAAAGATGATGAACCTGTAGCTTTGTACCAATTGCTAATATTACTAACCCTGTAAGGTTACAAGAGAAAACTAAATCTTCTAATGTTTCTTTGCAGGGTAAATCTCATGACAAGGGTGGAGATGTGTAGGACTCAGTCATCAAACTTCCATTCCAAAATAGACATTTAAAGAGTAAGTTTGATAAGCAATTTTGTAAGTTTTTTAGGTTGTGAAAAAATTTGCAGGTAAATGCTCCTTTCACTGATTTAATCACATAGGTTCTTGCATATACTAAATTTATGAATGATATGTTCACTAGGAAAAAGGCCTTTGATAAGGTAGAAAATGTAGATTTGACAAAGGAATGTAGTGCTTCATTGCAAACTAAATCCCCTCCTAAGTTTAAAGATCCTGGTAGTTTCTATCCCTTGTCATATTGGTAATGTCTTTATTGACAAAGCATTATGTGATTTGGGTGCTAGTGTTAGTGTTATGCCATCATCTATGTGTTCTAAACTTAATATAGGTGATTCAAAAGTTACTAACTGTAGAGAATAATTTCAAGCATCCCAAACTTGAACTCCACTATGATCATACAGTTAAGCATGGTGGCGTCCAAATGGAAAGGAAGCTAGAAAAAAAGAGTCGACAACAAGTTTTGGAACTTGTAAAGCGTTCACAGGGTGAAGGTTACACCCCTTCCACGATCCATGAGATTGCTAACTCACATAGTGTTTAGGAACCATGACTGGATATTCGGGGATGAAGGTACAAATCCAACCTAAAAGAGATTGAACCAGCCCTAATTATATGCCTCTACTTTATTCTTCTCATATACATGTGCTCTTTTTGACTATCATACAATCAATATATTAACCTTACACCTGCTTAATCCATGTTGGTTAAATATTAATGCACAAACAAATCTATTATTGATGATCACTTAAATTAAAATCATATTAGTATAAATAAAATTATTAATTATCTTATTAAGCGTGATTCCAAGTACAAATTCCCTTTAATCTTGCAAGAGAGGGTGTGGTCAAGCAATAACAATAATAATAAGCAACATGATAATAACAATCATCATAATAATCTCAACCTCACCGAAGCATAATAAAATTAGCAAGATTCTAGGCATGATACTAACAAGATTAATAACAAATCCTAGCATGTCACTAACAATAAAAATCAACGCTTAATCCCTAACATGATACTAACATGATATTAGAAAGAATAGGAAGAAACCTAAACATGATACTAAAAATCAATAAATAACATCCTAACATGATAATAAGAATTATATAATATAAACATGCTTTCTATAAAATATAATAATGAAACTACTTTTTTTTTCTTTTTGAAGCAAGAAAGCATGTGGGATTTTATTATAATAAGTCAATTTTCGGCAAAGTGATTAAACTTTGGGTAACGGAGGACAAAACAATACGCTTCAATGAGTAATAAGTATCCCAACGGGAAACACTATGAGCCAATACATTCCCACTACGCCTAACATGCATACACTTGAAAGAAGAAAAGAAAGAACTATCAAAGATTAAATCTTCATAAAATAAGAAAACAAGGGCATTTCCTTGTTAAATTCCTCTGATTGCAGAAACAACACGCATAGCATCACTTTCCAGGATCACATTGCCAAAGCCGAACCTTCTTGTTGCTGAACTCCATAAGCTGCAGCTCCAGCTTCAGCTAATTCAGGGCTCCATCTCGCCACCACCTTCTTAACAGCTGCCAATAAGAGACCACCAACATCATCTCTAATTACTACCCCAAAGCTATCACTCACTCCATCTAAAATATGTGCATTAACATTGATCTTCACATTAGGGGCAGTTGGAGGGAACCATAGAGCATTCAAAATAGCAATGCAAGGAGCAGGAGAATTCTTGCACAACTTCGTATTATAGGATACATAATCCGCACATAATTTAACAAAACCAATTGCTACTGTAACCGGGTCACTCACCATTGATATGTCCATTTTATATAGTGTTTTATCTCCGTCCTTAAGTCGTTATTAGTAGTGTTTTTGGCTCTTTCGGGCCACTTATTACTAATTTGTGTATTCTAGTGTTTTCGTAGTTTTAGTTGTATTTTACAGGAAATTGCACTCTTGGAGCATTTTCCCGGGCTTTATGGATCAACTACGAAAGCTAGAAGGACGCGACCACTTTTGGAGCCCAGGATCGGTGAGAGCCGGTGATTAAGGGCTCGGTAATAGGGATCCCGAGGCATTTTGACCAAGTATTCGAGACCCGAGAGGAAACTCAGATTGGGCCGAGAAATCTAGCCCAATCAAAGTCCAAGATCGAGGAGAAGCAACCGCCCGATCGGGCTACCTCTAGCACGATCGGGCGATGCTGCTGGGTAGGAACGTGAAGAAAAAGGCGCGCCCGATCGGGCGGCCCTTCGCCCGATCGGGCGCACGTTTCTGGAAGACCTGATTAAGTTAGTTTTAATTCTTGTTTTAGAAAACGTTTAAATACGATTTTGTACAGAATTATTAGATTACCTTCTTTCTTAGACTTTCTCTCTCTACTTAGTATTTTTCTCTCTCTTAAATTCTCTCTCAACTTTTGTTCTTAATTCTTCCTTTAATTCCAGATTTCTTTTTGGTAACAATTTCTTCCCTTTTAATTTTAGTTAATTTTATTTGCTTTCTTGATTATGCTTTTATTTATTTATTTGATTAGTTTAGTCATGATGATTTGTGAGTAGTTTAATTTCTAGGGTTTATGGGGATCTAATAAATGATATGAAGGGGTAATTTTGTGTTTGTTAGTTATCAATGCTTGGTTGATTTTCTATTGATTGATTAAATGCTATGCAATTAGGTTTGGCCAGATTTAATTGTAAGAGTTTAGCAATAATAATTCGAGATTCGACAGATGAGAATTGATGTTTAGGCTTAGTTTCAATAGGCGGATTAATTTATAAATGGTTAAGTCGAGATTCGACAGATGAGATTTAATACCGGTAAATTAACTCTGTGATTATAATACGTAGCGAAAGCCCTTTATAATCTGATTAACCAATGCTTGATGATTGCTTATTATGATTTGCCCTGGAATATTGTTTATTAGTGAACCTATGCCCTAGGCCTTTTAATATTTGATTTTCTCCCTACTTTATTTCCTTCGACCTTATTCTCCGTAGTTTAGATTTTATTCATAAAAATATTGGTTACTTAGATAATTTAGATTATATTAATTAATTAGAAGTAAAAAGACCTGTATCCCTGTGGAGTTCGACCCTACTTCCCTATCTACCTTAGTTAGAGGATTTAGGTAATTATTTTTGATTAGGGGATACGACTTTACCCTGTCAAAATTTTGCGCCGTTGCCGGGGAAACGGTTTTATTTTTGTTTTCTGATTATATTTTTGTAGTCTAGATTATCCCCTTTTTTCCTCAGAGAACGTTAGTTCTTTGAGGCAATTCTCATATCTGCTTCTAGTTTTTGTTTATGCCCAGGTGTTCCAGATCAGGTTACATTCCATTCGATCCTAAGATCGAACGTTCCTTCCATAGACAGAAAAATCTCTACAAGCAAATCCTGGCAGATTCTGGTGATAATAAAAATAATCACCGCGATCCTCCCTCTGATTCTAGTGACACAAATATTTCTTCAGATTCAGGATCAGAGATGACGACCCAGAAGAAAATCAGTAACTATTCGCAACCGAAGCTCACAGATTTCCCGCACCTTACTCCCTCTACGGCTCTAGATGGAGTTCAATTTGAGATCAAGCCCCAATTTATCACTATGATAGAGAGGAAGCAGTTCAGCGGAGCTAAGGGTGAAGATCCTAATTTTCACATCGCAGATTTCTGCCAATATTGTAACACCATTAGACAAGCCGGGGTCACGCAAGACCAAATCAGGGAGATTCTTTTTCCCTTTTCATTATGTGGCAAAGCAAAATTATGGTTTAATGGTTTGAATAGAACTGCACTTGGTATTACTGACTGGGAAACTCTTGCTTTGAATTTCTATAATAAATATTATCCTGCAGAGAGAACAGCGGTGCTAAGGAGTGCTATTCAGAACTTCGCTCAAGATTCCGACAAAACATTATATGAGGCTTGGGAGAGGTTCAAGGATCTATAGAGAGAGTGCCCCCACCACAATCAAGCACAATGGCAATTGATCCAAGCATTTTATAATGGGCTTGGAAATTCTTCTAGATCAGTGCTAGATTCGGCAGCTAGTGGGAGGTTTATGAATTTAAATGTGGATGATGCTGGACAGGTTATCGAAGACATGGTAATACACAATTCCCAATATGGGAATCCGAGAGGGTTTGCAAATAAAGGAAAACATAGTGTCGATTCCGTATCCTTTTTGCAAGCTCAATTAACATCTATTTGTCAAAAATTAGATAATCTTACTGCTGCTCCTAACGCTGTAGCTAATGTTTCTGCTGTTGCTAACCATGAAGCCTTTTGTGAAAATTGTGGAATTGTAGGTCATTGGGAGCAAGATTGTAGGAGCTCTATGGAACAAGTTAATGCCTTTCAAACCTATAGGCAGAATAACCCCTATTCCAATTCCTACAATGCCGGTTATAAAAATCATCCATATCTTTCGTACCGGAGCACCAATGTACAAAATCCTCCACCTCCACAACAACCACAACAGCAAACCCCACCACATCAAAAATATTATCATCCTAATTCCGGCCAGAAAAGCCAAGCATCACCCTCATCATCTTCCGACCCAGCCATGAAAGAAATTAGAGCAATACTTGCCAATATGCAAAAGCACATGGAGAGTAGGGATGCACAAATTGATTCTATCCTAGCCCATAATAAAATCTTGGACAACCAAATTGCACAACTTTCATCTACCCTACAATCCCGTCAGCAGGGAGCTCAACCATCACAACCTATCCATTCTACAGATCATGCTAATGCGATCACTCTAAGGAGTGGTTCACATTATGATGGACCTCCTATGCCAAAGGAAGATAGACCAGTTCCTGATCTAGATTCCTCTATACCAAACGCTAATCCTGCTAGCCCTGCAGGGCTACAAATATATACTAACCCTACTAATGTTTCTGTGCAGGGTAAATCGCAGGATAAGGGAGGAGATATGCAAAGCCGAGTTATCAATCTTCCATTCCCTAATAGACAACTGAAGAGTAAGCTTGATAAACAATTCGGTAAGTTTTTAGAGGTTGTGAAAAACCTGCAGGTAACAATTCCTTTCACTGATTTAATCACTCAAGTTCCTGCTTATGCTAAATTTATGAAAGACATTCTGACTAGGAAAAGGGTCTTTAATGAAGTAGAAACTGTAGCTTTCACAGAGGAGTGTAGCGCTCCATTGCAAAACAAATCCCCTCCTAAATTAAAGGATCCCGGTAGTTTTTCTATCCCTTGTCACATTGGGAATGTTTTTATTGATAAAGCTTTGTGTGATTTGGGTGCTAGTGTCAGTGTCATGCCATCGTCTGTTTGCGCTAAATTAAATATGTGAGAATTAAAAGTTACTAATATAACTTTGCAAATGGCTGATCGTTTGGTAAAATACCCCTTAGGTATTTTAGAGGACGTACCTGTCAGAGTTGGTAAATTTTTTATTCCTGTTGATTTTGTTGTTTTAGACATGGCAGAGGACACAAAAATACCCATTATATTAGGTAGGCCTTTCCTCCATACTGCAGGAGCGATTATTGATGTAAAAAATGGTAAACTAACCCTTTCTGTAGGTGACGATAATGTTACTTTCAATTTAGGGAAGGTTTTGAAAGGGCCTATGCTAGAGGAAAATTGTTGCTACATTGATATAATTGATGTAATGGACGATATTTGTGATGATAGATTGCCACATGTTCTTGCGAAGGAACCCTTAGAGGAAGTTCTCTGCGGGAATTTATCTAGCGACAATGCAAGCGTTTGGGGTAATGAGGTACAGGATATTGAAAAGGCTCTTTCCTTAAAAGAGTTAAGCCCCAAGGAAACAATGAAGGTAGTAAATTTGGTTCAGGAATCAAAACCTGCAGAGGTTAAGAAACATGAACTAAAACCTCTCCTTTCTCATTTAAAATATGTTTTTCTAGATGAACGGGAACTACACCCCGTGATCATCAGTACTACACTCACTGACCTACAATCTTCCCAACTTCTAGGGGTTCTCTAAACCCATAAGAAGGCTATAAGGCACAATATTGATGATCTCAAGGGTATTAGCCCTGACTTTTGTATGCACAGGATACATCTAGAGGAAAATTACAAGCCCTGTATTCAACCCCAACGAAGATTAAATCCCAACATGCAGGAAGTAGTCAAGAAGGAGGTGATGAAATTACTTGATGCAGGTATTATCTATCCTATTTCTGACTCCAAGTGGGTAAGTCCCGTGCAGGTAGTGCCAAAGAAGGGTGGGATGACTGTGATAACAAATGAAAAAAATGAATTAATTCCCACTAGAACTGTAACAGGGTGGCGTATGTGCATAGACTATTGTAGATTAAATATCGCCACTAAAAAGGATCACTTCCCTCTTCCCTTTATTGATCAAATGCTTGACAGGTTAGCCAATCACAAATTCTTTTGCTATTTGGATGGGTATTTGGGATTTTTTAAAATTCCGATTCACCCTAAAGATCAGGAAAAGACTACTTTTACATGCCCTTATGGCACTTTTGCATATCGTAGAATGCCCTTTGGTTTATGTAATGCACCCGCTACCTTTCAACGTTGCATGATGAGCATTTTTTCTGATTTCATAGAGTCTATTATGGAGGTCTTTATGGATTATTTTAGCGTATATGGTCCTTCATTTGATTCATGTTTAATTAATCTCGCTAAAATTTTGAAAAGATGTGAAGAGTGCAATTTAGTCCTTAATTGGGAAAAATGTCACTTTATGGTGACAGAGGGAGTAGTCCTAGGTCATATTGTATCTGATAAAGGAATACAAGTAGACAAGGCTAAAATATCAGTGATTGAGCAATTACCTCCCCCAGTTAATGTTAAGGGAGTTAGAAGTTTCTTGGGTCATGCGGGGTTTTATCGCCGCTTTATCAAAGATTTTTCTAAAATTGCTAAACCATTGACACAAATCTTGCTCAAGGATGCCCTATTTATTTTTACTGACGAGTGTCTTGAGGCTTTCAACAGGATCAAGCAGGCTTTGATATCGGCACGCATCATATGTGCTCCCGATTGGAACCTTTCTTTCGAAATCATGTGTGATGCAAGTGACTTTGCGTTGGGAGCCGTGCTTGGACAGAGGAAGGACAAGGTTTTGCATGCTATTTATTATGCTAGCAAAACCTTGGATGAAGCCCAAGTCAACTATGCTACTACGGAAAAGGAGTTTCTTGCTGTCATTTATGCTTTAGAAAAATTTAGATCATATCTTTTTACTGATTATGCAGCTTTGAAATATTTGATAGCTAAGGCGGAATCAAAGCCAAGGCTACTCCGGTGGGTTCTCTTGCTCCAAGATTTCAACATCGAAATAAAAGATAAAAAGGGAGCAGAGAATGTAATGGCAGACCACCTGTCACGTATCAGGTATGATGAGGGTAAGGATTCTCTACCTATAGATGATTCTTTCCCTGATGGCAACCTATATGCGGTTGTAGAGCAATACCCATGGTATGCAGACTTCGCCAATTATTTAGTGGGTGGTACTCTACCCCTTGACTTGTCCTACCAACAAAGAAAGAAATTCCTTTCTGATGATAAGCATTATTTTTGGAATGATCTTTTTTTGTTTCGTTAGTGTGCATATGGATTATTTCGCAGGTGTGTTCCCGAATGGGAAGTCCACGGTGTGCTTACCAGTTGCCACACCTCACCATATGGAGGACATCATGGCCCCACTAAAACGGTGGCCAAGATTAGTGATTCAGGTTTTTATTGGCCTACAGTGTATAAAGATGCTAACATGTTTGTGCAGGCTTGTGACTCTTGCCAGAGGACTGGCAACATCTCGCGGAGGCATGAGATGCCCCAAACATGAATTTTAGAAGTTGAGATTTTTGACGTTTGGGGTGTTGATTACATGGGACCGTTCCCTTCTTCAAAAGGGAACCGTTATATTCTTGTCGCCGTAGATTATGTATCCAAGTGGGTTGAGGCCATCGCCACTCCTACCAATGACGCCAAGGTCGTCCACAAAGTTTTTAAGAAGACCATCTTTCCAAGATTTGGCGTACTTAGAGCTATAATAAGTGACGGAGGATCTCACTTTCATGAACGGAAGTTGGACACCCTCCTCAAAAAGTATGGTGTCTACCATAGGACAGGTTTAGCCTACCACCCCCAAACTAGTGGCCAAGTCGAGGTTTCCAACCGCGAGATTAAGGCCATTCTAGAGAAGGTGGTGTCAAAATCAAGGAAAGATTGGAGTGACAAGTTGGACGACACTCTTTGGGCATACAGAACTGCATTCAAGACCCCTATAGGTACTACTCCGTATAGACTCGTGTATGGAAAAGCATGTCATCTCCCGGTTGAATTGGAATATAAGGCATATTAGGCTATTAAGGAGCTCAATCTAGATGCCAAACTAGCGGGGGAAAAGAGGTTACTTCAACTTAATCAACTCTATGAGTTTAGGTTGACGGCCTATGATAGTGCTCGAGTCTACAAAGAGAAGACGAAGAAGTGACACGATAAGATGATCCTTCCGAGAGAATTCAAAGAGGGTGATAAAGTGTTACTATTCAACTCACGACTTAAACTTTTCCCAGGGAAGTTAAGGTCAAGGTGGTCGGGTCCTTTTATCGTAAAAAGGGCCAACAAATTCGGTTCTGTGGAAGTTTTCGATGAACATGGTAACGAGTTCAAGGTTAATGGCCAAAGACTCAAGCTATATCATGAGGGGGCTACAATTGGTGCGGTTGATATACTTCACCTAAGTAGTTCCGATTCACTCTGAGTTTCACTGTGGTAAGAGGGTCGTGCGGGACCTAGATAAACCAGCGCTTTGCGGGAGGCAACCCGTATTTCTTGCGTTTTAGACTAGTTTTTTTTTTATTTTAATTTTAATTTTACTTTAGAGAGGCGAGGAGAGAGAAATTTTACCGTTTATAAGTGTTTTTGTACAGGTACAGGTTTAAAAGGTCAAAAGACTTAGAAGAATTTGAAGACGAAGAAAAGCAAAGGAAACGACTGGGCACGGGCCCGATCGGGCGAAGCTCGCCCGATCGGGCGCGAAAGGGAGGTTAAAATTCATGCCTTCTCTCGCCCGATCGGGCGTGGCAGCCCGATCGGGCGCGAGAAGAGAGCTGGAATCGAGCCTTATTTCGCCCGCCGCCCGATCGGGCGAGGTTGCCCGATCGGGCGCAAATCGAGTGAAGGAAAAGATATGTCGGGCGAAGCTCGCCTGATCGGGCGAGCCATAGGGCGAATTTTTCGTTCGTGTTCGCGCCCGATCGGGCGCGCCTATTTTTTGCCGTTCCATTATATTTTTCTTCTTCTTTCTTTTCTCATTTTCTTCTTACTTCATCTTCTTCTCCTCTACTTTCTCTCTCTAAAACCCCTATTTTTACACCTTCAAACTCACTTATTCTTCAAGATCCTCTCCAATCCTTCCATCAAAACTCAAAATTTTTTACATATTTCTTATCCTTTTACCTTTCTCTACAATCTAGACCCAATTTCTACCATTTTCTCTCAATTTTCTCTAAACCCTAAGAGAGAGAAACCACTCAATTCCTATTCTTTCTACCATCAATGGCTTTCAAGAGGTCAAGAACGGTGAGGGGGGAAGGTTCAAGGAACCAAGAGGCGAGAATTGACCCGGATTTGCAAATTACAGGATGGGAGAGGGTGGTCATCACCACCAAAGAGCAAAAACAGAGGATGCTTAACCTCATCACGAGGCAGGTAATTCCCACTCGTTTCATTCATCACCCTACCCTCATTAGACTAGGAATTGATAAGCATGTAGAAAAATTATTCAAAGGAGTTGGCATGAGCGGTTTCTTTAACATGCATTACGATACTTATGATTATTTAACCTTAGAATTCGTTTCTAGTTTTAATGTCATAAAATCAAATGCCTTAATTTCTCATGTTCAATTTCGGTTATTCAATAATGATATTAGATTGACTTTGAAAGAATTCGGTAAAATTTTTGAGTTGAAATCGGATAGGCCTCTTGAACCACCCCAAGACAACATTGTCGTTGTCTATCAATCCCTTACGGGGGATCTCAATTTGAACCTCCAACATGCTAAAGGTACTTGGATACAACATACCGTGCCAAAGATTTGGCAACGGTTTATTGGCCTTACCATTTTTGGAAGGCATGAACCCGCCAATGTTAGGCGGGATGAGCTTGAATTACTAGGGTCATACATGATCCCTAGGAGTGAAAAGCTCAATATAGTCCATAAAATGGCCAACCACTTCCAACGGGTGGCCAATGCGGCCGAGGCGGGTAGGTCTAGGGTACCCATTTACTTTGGTTGCCTAGTTACACATATAGCGGTCAAACACCTTAGCTTTGTCCCTAACGATGACGGTAAGGTAGCCGGCCCAACTATTATGGACCTACCCTATCTAGGTGGCCTTAATTGGGTTAATGTCATGGGAGGGGAGACTTGGTGGGTGATTTAACGGGAATCGGGTAGGAGGGGAAGCCCACCTTGACCAAATTTAAGAAGGGGAAGCCTTCTTACACTTTTGAGCTTAACAGTCAAGGTGAGGTGCAACCACCTCACCCTTCACCTCAACCCCATCACTCTCCCATTGACCACTCACCTCCTCACCATTCACCACATTATCCACCACCTCAACCCTTTACATACGATATCCCCACTTCCTCTACCAACTACAACATAGACCCTAATGCCCCTTATGACTTCTCGGCTTTTAGGAGCCAATTGGATAGGATTGAGACGGGGCAAGAGAGAGTTGAGGGTTTGGTTAGGGATTTGGATGCTAGAGTAGGGTCTCTATATAGAAGGGTAGGTCATGTGGAGAGGAACCTAGGGAGGGGTTTATACCCCATGTATGATGACTACGCCCGTCGGGGGGCTATTCCCCCCGATTCACTTGTCCCTGATTGGTTCCAATATCCGCAGGGTGGATATACGAACCCAAGTGCCTTTGGAACCTACGTCGACTACTCATCGGTCACTGGTTATGGGACCGATGTACCTTTTGGTGGGCTTGGGGGGAATGTGGACCCTAACTACTTTGCAGGTGGTTCGGGGTATGGAGGTGGTGGCTCTAGCCATGGAGGAGCCGGTTCTAGCCACGGCGGGGGCTATTCGAGGATGGATGAGGATGAGGAGTAGGCTACTCTCCCAAGTGAATGAGGGCATTGCTTGATTTGGCTTGGGGGGGTGTTCTTTCACTTGGTAATTCTCTTCCTTTTCTCTTTTTATTTGCTTTCTAGTATAGTTTTTATTGCTTTCCTAGTGTACTTTTTTATTGCTTTCTTATATATGAAAAATACAAAAAAATTGAAAAATAAAAAAATTCAAAAATACGTTCCAATGAATTATGAATCATACTTCCCTGTGCCCCATACTTAAGAAAAAAATTTGTTTTGATTCTTGGTTATTGATAATGAGCATTGTGGATTTGTTGGTCATGATTTGAAGTTTAATTGCTTGGATTCCTAAACATGAGTCAATCTTGCCCAACTACTTGTGAATATAGTGCTTGACTAGTTCATTTGTTTAGGAAATGTGTGATAGTTCCATAATTCCTGGTATGTCAATGAATTTGAGTATTGATTTGCAACTATGAGTAGTGTTTCATGACTTATTATTATGCACATGAGGAGGACGAAGGCGTTCATTCTTTTAGGTAGCCTTCAGAGTATTAGATACATTTGTTCCCTTCTTGTTACCCATGTTGTTGCTTGTGCCCTTTTATTGATTATTTAGCCACATTACAAGCCTATTTGAGCCCCATTGGTTACTAGTCCCAAGCTTGGCTTGGGGGAGCTATTAGTTGGTGAGGTGAGGGAGTTGTGGTGTGCATATTATTTGCACAATGTGGGAATAAAAGAAGAGTGTTTGTTCTTTGATTTTTGATTGGAAAATATTGATATGTTGTGTTTCAAAGTTGAAATTTCCAATATGAGTTAAAAAGGAAAAAAAGAGCAAAAGAAAAAAATTAATGCTCAAATGTTCTATTTGAAGGTTAATCTAAAGAAAAAAAAAAAAGAAAAAAAATTCAAGTTTGAAAAGAAAGAAAAAAAAAAGAATGAGTTCAAAGTTTGTTTTTCACTCAAATTTCTACATTATCATATTTGTATGAGTGATTATTGTGAGTGTTGGGATTGTTTATGATGATTAGAGTTGTATTTGGTGGTTTTTGTTGGAGTTGGTTATGTTTATGGAGATGTATGATCATCATTATTTTGATCATGGGTTTATTAGGTTTTGGCTCCCTTAATGCATAGCTTTTCTCTCACATAATCCCAAATCTATCCTAACTTTACCCTAGCCTTACATTACAAGCTTAAAAGACCTTCCGACCTTGTGCATAGAAGTTATGTAAATGTAAAAGTGTTGTTTATCAATGCAAGTTATGACTTGGCATATTTCGAGTCGACTAGTAGGATGAGCGTTCATTATTTTTATACACACGAGAGTGTGAGTTGGGAGGGCATTGTTCACATTAAAGAGGTTGGGTTGGAGAGCGATCGAGTACATCCTTTACTCGCCACATAAATGACAGTTGAGTGTGTGAGCACTAGTGTTGAATTCTATATGCTCTTGTGGTTTGCTCTACTTGACAATTGTTGGGGAGGAAGGGTGATTAGATGAATAAGATTGACTGATGTTGAAGCATGTTCATTAGATTTGCCTTGAATCGTTGGTTTTTGATTTGATGATTGGGGTGAAGTATGTTTTATATGTTCATTGATGAGCTCTTTGCTTATGGACAAGCAAAGGTTTGGCTTGGGGGAGTTTGATATGTCCATTTTATATAGTGTTTTATCCTCGTGCCTTGGTCGTTATTAGTAGTGTTTTTGGCTCTTTCGGGCCACTTTTATTACTAATTTTTGTGTTCTAGTGTTTTCATAGTTTTAGTTGTATTTTACAGGAAATTGCACTCTTGGAGCATTTTCCCGGGCTTTATGGATCAACTACGGAAGCTAGAAGGACGCGACCACTTTTGGAGCCCAGGATCGGTGAGAGCCGGTGATTAAGGGCTCGGTAATGGGGATCCCGAGGCATTTAAACCAAGTATTCGAGACCCGAGAGGAAACTCTGATTGGGCCGAGAAATCTAGCCCAATCGAATGCCAAGCTCGAGGAGAAGCAACCGCCCGATCGGGCTACCTCTAGCACGATCGGGCGCGGCATGACCATTGTGCTGAGTGTGCTATAGCGTGCCCGATCGTGCGAGCCTCTAGCACGATCGGGCGATGCTGCTGGGTAGGAACGCGAAGAAAAAGGCGCGCCCGATCGGGCGGCCCTTCGCCCGATCGGGCGCGCGTTTCTGGAAGACCTGATTAAGTTAGTTTTAATTCTTATTTTAGAAAACGTTTAAATACGATTTTGTACGGAATTATTAGATTACCTTCTTTCTTAGACTTTCTCTCTCTACTTAGTATTTTTCTCTCTCTTAAATTCTCTCTCAACTTTTGTTCTTAATTCTTCCTTTAATTCCAGATTTCTTTTTGGTAACAATTTCTTCCCTTTTAATTTTAGTTATTTTATTTGCTTTCTTGATTATGCTTTTATTTATTTATTTGATTAGTTTAGTCATGATGATTTGTGAGTAGTTTAATTTCTAGGGTTTATGGGCATCTAATAAATGATATGAAGGGGTAATTTTGTGTTTGTTAATTATCAATGCTTGGTTGATTTCCTATTGATTGATTAAATGCTATGCAATTAGGTTTGGCCAGATTTAATTGTATGAGTTTAGCAATATTAATTCGAGATTCGACAGATGAGAATTGATGTTTAGGCTTAGTTTCAATAGGCGGATTAATTTATAAATGGTTAAGTCGAGATTTGACAGATGAGATTTAATACCGGTAAATTAACTCTGTGATTATAATACGTAGCGAAAGCCCTTTATAATCTGATTAACCAATGCTTGATGATTGCTTATTATGATTTGCCCTGGAATATTGTTTATTAGTGAACCTTTGCCCTAGGCCTTTTAATATTTGATTTTCTCCCTACTTTATTTCCTTCGACCTTATTCTCCGTAGTTTAGATTTTATTCATAAAAATATTGGTTACTTAGATAATTTAGATTATATTAATTAATTAGAAGTAAAAAGACCTGTTTCCCTATGGAGTTCGACCCTACTTCCCTATCTACATTAGTTAGAGGATTTAGGTAATTATTTTTTATTAGGGGGTACGACTTTACCCTGTCAACCATATCTCTGTTGAATATAGCTTTATTGCGACAATACCAGGCTGCCCCCGCTAAAGTACAAAAGCAGCTAAGCTTAGCACCATCCAACCTTTCACCCACCCAACTGAACAATTCAGAAAAGGAGCTCTTTGGTGCGTCGTTCAGCAATTCCAGAAAATTGCTCTTCTCCCAGATTTTTGTAGCAGCATTACAATAAAATAGTGCGTGAATTATAGTCTCCTCTTCACCATTACACAATGTACAGCGGCTTGTAGCTCTAATATGTCGATTTTGTAACACCTCGAGTACTTCCAAGCTACCCATACATGCCCTCCACAAAAAAGTGACACGGTTTCGGTGGACCCTTCACATTCCACACATTCTTCCAGAGCTCAGAATTATACTCTCCATGAAATAGTTCCCAGGTGCGCAAATGCCCAAGTCTACCAAGCCAGTACCCCGATTTGACATAATAAACTCCATCCTTGGATGGCCACCAGTACCTTTTATCATGCGGCCATCTTTTAGACAACGGAATATCTAAAATGGATTTCCTGTCAACCTCATTAAAATTGGCATTTAACTCACCTATATCCCAACATCCACCTTCAAAATTAATCAAATCACTTACTTAAAGCTAAGAATTATGATTTGGAAGCGGATTTAGCACATAATTCAGTCCTTCGCCCCTGACCCAAGAGTCTTCCCACACTCGAATTGAAGAACCATTCCCTACCCTCCATTTCAATCCATCAAGGAGAAGGGATTTCGCATCCCATATGCTTCTCCAACTATAACTTGGATCGTGCCATCTTGAAGCCTCTAAAAAATCAGAATTCTTAGCATGAAGTAAGGGGTTGCATTCTTATGTGAGTCTCCACCCTTTCTTAGCTAATAACTCTTGATTAAAGCATTTTAAATCCCGGAATCCCAAACCCCCCATTGACTTCGGAAGACACAATTTCTCCCAACTATGCCAATGCATTTTCCGTTCCGTACCATTCGATACCCACCAAAATCTAACTAGTAGAGTGTGGATATCATCGATAAAACCATCCGAGATTTTAAAAATACTAATCATATATGTCAGAATGGCTTGGGCAACGGCTTTAATCAATACTTCTTTACCTAGGCGAGATAATAATTTTTCCTTGCAACCCTGCAATTTTTTCAAGATCCTCTCCTTCAAACAGGCAAAAACAGCTTTTTTTTATCTCCCAATTAAAGTCGGCAATCCCAGATATTTCTCATGTCGTACTACCTCCCGAACTCCTAGAGTTTCCACAATCAGATTTCTTCGATCGATTGCCACACCATTGCTAAAAGCGACCTCGGTCTTGCTTAGATTGACTTTCTGACACGATGCCCTTTCATAAGTACTGATTATATCGGCAATTTAAGAGCACTCTTGCAAATTTTCTTTAGCAAAAACGATACTGCCATCGGCAAAGAAGAGGTGAGATATTCAGGGAGCCCCTCTGCAAATTCGAACCCCACTTATCTGTGTGTCTGTTATAACCTTAGAAATGAGCGTGGAAAAAGCCTCCACACAGATAAGAAAAAGGTACGGAGAAATCGGATCCCCTTGTCGTAGTCCACGAGACGGAACAAGAGATCTTTTAATCATGCCATTATACTTGAAGGAGAAAGAAACACTTGTGAGGCATTGCATTATACGTTTAACCCAAGCTATCCGGATGCCAAATTTGAGCTACTAAGAATGAAATTACTTACTTTGTTGTCTCGTACCTCTTTCTAATAAAAAAATACACTCGTTAAGTAACTTCAAGAAAAATATTAAATCAAATAATTAATTTAAATAATTGAAATAAGGATTTGGGGCCAAACCCTCATATTGTATCAAACTTTCATGTCTAGGGAAAAGACAACTTCGAACTTGGCTAGAGGGAAGAGAATTAGAATTGGATTATTGTTGATGATTAAAAACGTGGAATTTAGACCCTATTTATAAGGAAAAAGGATTAGAAACGATCAGCAGAGGATTGAAATTAATTCGGAGTAATACTATTCTCATCGCGGCCCGACAACTCTATCTCGGCGCGATGGCTCTGTCGTTTCACGATGGTTCACGCGTTAATATCAATACCGTGCACAGTCCTTAATCTAATTAAATTAGACTAATTAATTTCCTTACTTATCTTTTAAAATAAGATTTAATCCTTTTTAAAACACTTGTTTTATTCCGAATAAAATTCTTTATTTTCCAAAGGATATAATTATTAATCCTAATCCCACTAGAATTCAAAATAGCTTTCTAGATTATTCTAGAAGATTAAAATCAATCCTAATAATTTTAGGAATATTAATTAATGGGCCCTCCACATGATCATTTAGCCATATAAAACCATTTCAGGCCCAATTTAGTATTTTGGCCATAATTTTTTCATTATTCATCGGAATTGTGCTTATAATACATAATTGAAAAGCTCTTTTCTGACCCAATCTAACTACAATATTATTTGACTCTTATCATGGACCAAACTAAATTGGACTGGACATTTTCTATATATAGAGTAAGAAAGGAAATATTTTCGAAAATAGAAAGAAGTATTTTTATTAAAATGACCGCATCGCAAGACTTTTAACATTTCACTTTGTTCGATAATCAAATGACATAAAAGATATTCATCACAGATTTTGGTTTTTGGGGAGACACAATCAGGTGTCTACAGAAGCCCCTACTTTGACTGAGTTTGGTGAAATGCATGTTTCGAAACAAAAGTCAAAGTAGTGATTGGGACGGAGAATGACTCAGAACTTTCTGCGATGTTAAACCATTCTTTAACGCTGATACTTGCAAACTAGCATTATTTAAACAGATAAAACAGTTAGAAACGTGTATCTTACACCGTCGGGCACACGTATCTAGGGTAACCGATTTTGTTTGACGACCTCCACAAGCTAGGGGACATCGCCTGAAGACTGCTCTACTTGTAGCTACCTTCAATTTCCGCTGTGACAGTCCTCCACATCCTAGGGAACACCATCAAAGATTGCTCCGCTTGTAGCAACCTTCTGCAATTTTGTTACCCTCTTCCACATCCTAGGGAACACGATCGAAGATAACTCTACTAGTAGCCATCGTCAGTTCATTGACAATCTTCCACATCTTCGAAGACATCATCGAAAGTAACTCCGCTTGTACTCATCCTCAGCTTTTATGACGATCTTCCACATCCTAGGGAACATCGCCGAAGATCGCTTAGCTTGTAGAAATCCTCTATTGTTGCGTGATAGCCTTCCTAACAAAATTATGGAAGATCACCACTGATGAGTGACATTTATGGCACTCATTTGATCTCTTTTTGGATGAATTTCATTTCATTTTGTAGCTCTTTTCCTTAGTTTTCCTTAGTTTTGCTCTTTATTTCTTTACTTTGTGCTTTTCGTAGTTAGTTTCTTTATTTTGTGCATTTCCTTGTTTATTCGTTGTTTTTCTCTATTATTTGTTTGTTTTCATTTGTTTTTAGGTTATGATCGAGCATCGAAAGATTTTCGAGCTTCCCTTCAACATTTATCATCACATTAGATGCCTTGTGCTAGCATTTTGAGATTCAAATTTAGAGGAACTCGAAGGGCAAGTCTCAAGACCGGTGCACACATGCGGTGGGGGCATCATCTATGCCACAAACCCACCAAAATGCTCATATACTTTCTGCCTACTTTGATGTTCATCACCATCACCAAGTTTTGTGCACAAGGATGATCAAGATCGAAGAAGGGGAGAAGGAGACCCTCCTAGGTGCGGGCGCACAGGAGGCGCGAGCGGGCGCACCCCCCTGGGTTTGTGCCCGTACCCTTTCCCGTGCGCCTACTCTTCTTTCCTATGTGCGGTCGCATCTCCGTGGGTCTATTTTTGGACTTCATAACCAACTTCTCTCTAGTTAGTTTTACTAGATATAGTTTTCCTTCTATTTTTTTGGAGAGAGGAGAATTAGTTTAGATTGAATTTTGGGTAGAGAGAGAAAAACACTTGTTCTTAGGTTTTTAGAGAGAGAATCTTTGGATTTGATGATTGATGATTGAAGATTGCTACATTTGGTTTGATTTCTATCAAGTTTTTAAGGATTTTTTACTCTTTAATACAATCTATTGTTTGATTTCATTTGTTTTGTTGATTTATTAAGTTTGTTGATAGTTTGATTGATTTAGTTTGATTTCAATTGATGAATATGAATTCGTTGATTGGTTTAGCTTTGATTTTGATGTACTTAATGGATTGTGAGTAGTTTGATTGCTAGGGTAATGGTGAAGCATGTATTAGTAATGAATTGAAGTTAATTTGGGGAAATTGATTTTGTTGATAATGTGATTAAATTGGTTGATTGATTTTGTGCATGTGTGTGTTTGATTTAGGCTTGATCACCCTAGTTATTCACACTATTTTGCATTGTAAGTTCACATTGATACGGACCATTGATTTGTGGCTTGCATTTAGACGATTGAGGTATCTTTTGACGTTTCCTAGCTAGAGTTTATCGAAGTTGGCGCTAGTTAGACCTCTAGGAGAATAGCTTGATATGCTCTTTTGGTTGCAATATTGATTTTCCCTCACATTGCTTGACTTAATTGATTGACTTCCCAAATTAGTTGATTTCGTTATGAATGCATGAGGATCCTAGCCCTAGTGTTTATTATCTTTGATTTCTACAAGTCTATTTGTTGTGATTAGCTTTAGTTTTAGCTTTACAACCCCACTTTCGATTTCGGAATAGCTAAGCGCAAGACAATAGACATTCACTCAGTATACCTTTGGGTTCGACCCTTGACTTGCTACTATACTTGTATAGGGGTTGGTTGAGTGTATAAATTTTGTTTGACCGGTTAGGGAGGGTGGTCCAACGACCTGCCATTTCGCCATCGATCAAAATGGCGCCTCTCTCACCCCACCAAGAAGCGTTTACGCTTTTTGTATATATTTCTTGTCAGTATAGCTTCAAATAAGCTTGGGGGTGTACGTGATTTTGTTTGGATTGGTGATTACTTGATTATGATTCTAAGAAAGGGCCCATTCTTTGCTTCACTATTAGGAAAACCACCAAATTTTAAATTTTAGCATACCTTCACCCTTTTATGCCTTACGTTACAACCTTTGGGAAAGACCTTTCGACCTAGAAAGTTGAGTCACTATTCGGGGGAGGGAATCATGGGTCATTGACTAAGGAAAGGGGATGCATAGTCAAGATTGTCGAGTAGCCTAAATAAATCTCTTTTTCCGGTTCCTTCGAGGATTCATTGAGATGCTCACTAAGGGGAGATTTGAGACTAGTGGGGACAACGCGGTAAGATCGTTTGGGATGAACGTGGATTGTGATGTCTTGTTCCTATCCCTAGCATAACCTATGTTTTAATCAACCTTAGATATCTTGAAAAGTGCATACCTTGATTACTTGAGAAAGATTTTTTATTCATTTGCACTATAGTCTCTTTGTAAGTCCATTTCGCAAAGGTTTTTTTTTTCCTTTTTCCTTTTCTTTTCTTTTTATGGTTTTGCCTCTTTGATGTTGGTGGAGAGTTGTGGGTAAACTCTTAGGACACCCTTACGACACCTCACTCATCCTCATAGGCGACTTTCGGGTTTAAAAAGCTTGTTGTAGATAAAAACAACCGTGATTCCTACGACAGTGAGTGTTAGTGTACATTTTCATCTTGAGTCTTTCTTTTTCATTTTTAATAAATTTTTCATCCGTATTCTTTTTTGCTTTGTTTTGCTCGAGGACGAGCAAAACTTTAGCTTGGGGGAATTTGATGAGTGACACTTATGGCACTCATTTGATCTCTTTTTGGATGAATTTCATTTCATTTTGTAGCTCTTTTCCTTAGTTTTCCTTAGTTTTGCTCTTTATTTCTTTACTTTGTGCTTTTCGTAGTTAGTTTCTTAATTTTGTGCATTTCCTTGTTTATTCGTTGTTTTTCTCTATTATTTGTTTGTTTTCATTTGTTTTTAGGTTATGATCGAGCATCCAAAGATTTTCGAGCTTCCCTACAACATTTATCATCACATTGGATGCCTTGTGCTAGCATTTTGAGATTCAAGTTTAGATCGAGGAACTCGAAGGGCAAGTCTCAAGACCGGTGCACGCATGCGGTGGGGGCATCATCTATGCCACAAACCCACCAAAATGCTCATATACTTTCTGCCTACTTTGATGTTCATCACCATCACCAAGTTGTGTGCACAAGGATGATCAAGATCAAAGAAGGGGAGGAGGAGACCCTCCTAGGTGTGGGCGCACAGGAGGCGCGTGCGGGCGCACACCCCTTGGTTTGTGCCCGTACCCTTTCCTGTGCGCCTACTCTTCTTTCCTATGTGCGGCCGCATCTCCGTGGGTCTATTTTTGGACGTCATAACCAACTTCTCTCTAGTTAGTTTTGCTAGATATAGTTTTCCTTCTATTTTTTTGGAGAGAGGAGAATTAGTTTAGATTGAATTTTGGGTAGAGAGAGAAAAACACTTGTTCTTAGGTTTTTAGAGAGAGAATCTTTGGATTTGATGATTGATGATTGAAGATTGCTACATTTGGTTTGATTTATATCAAGTTTTTAAGGATTCTTTACTTTTTAATACAATCTATTGTTTGATTTCATTTGTTTTGTTGATTGATTAAGTTTGTTAATAGTTTGATTGATTTAGTTTGATTTCAATTGATGAATATGAATTTGTTGATTGGTTTAGCTTTGATTTTGATGTTCTTAATTGCTTGTGAGTAGTTTGATTGCTAGGGTAATGGTGAAGCTTGTATTAGTAATGGATTGAAGTTAATTTAGGGAAATTGATTGAGTTGATAATGTGATTAAATTGGTTGATTGATTTTGTGCTTGTGTGTGTTTGATTTAGGCTTGATCACCCTAGTTATTCACACTAGATTGCATTGTAAGTTCACATTGATACGGACCATTGATTTGTGGCTTGCAATTACATGATTGAGGTATCTTGTGACGTTTCCTAGCCAGAGTTTATCGTAGTTGGCGCTAGTTAGACCTCTAGGAGAATAGCTTGATATGCTCTTTTGGTTGTAATATTGATTTTCTCTCACATTGCTTGACTTAATTGATTGACTTCCCAAATTAGTTGATTTCGTTATGAATGCATGTGGATCCTAGCCCTAGTGTTTATTATCTTTGATTTCTATAAGTCTTTTTGTTGTGATTAGCTTTATTTTTAGCTTTACAACCCCACTTTCGATTTCGGAATAGCTTAGCGCAAGACAATAGACATTCACTCACTATTCCTTTGGGTTCGACCCTTGACTTGCTACTATACTTGTATAGGGGTTGGTTGAGTGTTTAAATTTTGTTTGACCGGTTGGGGAGGGTAGTCCAACGACCTACCATTTCGCCATCGATCAAAATGGCGCCTCTCTCACCCCACCAAGAAGCGTTTACGCTTTTTGTATATATTTCTTGTTAGTATAGCTTCAAATAAGCTTGGGGGTGTACGTAGTTTTTTTGGATTGGTGATTACATGATTGCGATTCTAAGAAAGGGCCCATTCTTTGCTTCACTATTAGGAAAACCACCAAATTTCAAATTTTAGCCTACCTTCACCCTTTTATGCCTTACGTTACAACCTTTGGGAAAGACCTTTTGACCTAGAAAGTTGAGTCACTATTCAGGGGAGGGAATCATGTGTCATTGCCTAAGGAAAGGGGATGCATAGTCAAGATTGTCGAGTAGCCTAAATAAATCTCATTTTCCGGTTCCTTCGAGGAATCATTGGGATGCTCACTAAGGGGAGATTTAAGACTAGTGGGGAGAACGTAGTAAGATCGTTTGGGATGAACGTGGATTGTGATGTCTAGTTCTTATGCCTAGCATACCCTATGTTTCAATCAACCTTAGATATCAGGAAAAGTGCATACCTTGATTACTTGAGAAAGATTTTTATTCATTTGCACTATAGTCTCTTTATAAGTCCATTTCGCAAAGGTTTTATTTTCCTTTTTCCTTTTCTTTTCTTTTTATGGTTTTGCCTCTTTGATATTGGTGGAGAGTTGTGGGTAAACTCTTAGGACACCTTACGAGACCTCACTCGTCCTCATAGGCGACTTTGGGGTTTAAAGGGCTTGTTGTAGCTAAAAACAACCGTCATTCCTACGACAGTGAGTGTTAGTGTACATTCTCATCTTGAGTCTTTCTTTTTCATTTTTAATAAATTTTTAATCCTTATTCTTTTTTTCTTTGTTTTGCTCGAGGACGAGCAAAAGTTTAGCTTGGGGGAATTTGATGAGTGACACATATGGCACTCATTTGATCTCTTTTTGGATGAATTTCATTTCATTTTGTAGCTCTTTTCCTTAGTTTTCCTTAGTTTTACTCTTTATTTCTTTACTTTGTGCTTTTCGTAGTTAGTTTCTTTATTTTGTGCATTTCCTTGTTTATTCGTTGTTTTTCTCTATTATTTGTTTGTTTTCATTTGTTTTTAGGTTATAAATCGAGCATCCAAAGATTTTCGAGCTTCCCTTCAACATTTATCATCACATTGGATGCCTTGTGCTAGCATTTTGAGCTTCAAGTTTAGAGGAACTCGAAGGGCAAGTCTCAAGACCGGTGAACGCATGCGGTGGGGGCATCATCTATGCCACAAACCCACCAAAATGCTCATATACTTTCTGCCTACTTTGATGTTCATCACCATCACCAAGTTGTGTGCACAAGGATGATCAAGATCAAAGAAGGGGAGGAGGAGACCCTCCTAGGTGTGGGGGCACAGGAGGCGCGTGCGGGCGCACCCCTCTGGGTTTGTGCCCGTACCCTTTCCCGTGCGCCTACTCTTCTTTCCTATGTGCGGCCGCATCTCCGTGGGTCTATTTTTTGACGTCATAACCAACTTCTCTCTAGTTAGTTTGACTAGATATATCTTTCCTTCTATTTCTTTGGAGAGAGGAGAATTAGTTTAGATTGAATTTTGGGTATTGAGAGAAAAACACTTTTTCTTAGATTTTTAGAGAGAGAAACTTTTGATTTGATGATTGATGATTGAAGATTGCTACATTTGGTTTGATTTCTATCAAGTTGTTAAGGATTCTTTACTCTTTAATACAATCTATTGTTTGATTTCATTTGTTTTGTTGATTGATTAAGTTTGTTGATAGTTTGATTGATTTAGTTTGATTTCAATTGATGAATATGAATTCGTTGATTGGTTTAGCTTTGATTTTGATGTTCTTAATGGATTGTGAGTAGTTTGATTGCTAGGGTAATGGTGAAGCATGTATTAGTAATGAATTGAAGTTAATTTGGGGAAATTGATTGAGTTGATAATGTTATTAAATTGGTTGATTGATTTTGTGCATGTGTGTGTTTGATTTAGGCTTGATCACCCTAGTTATTCACACTAGATGGCATTGTAAGTTCACATTGATATGGACCATTGATTTGTGGTTTGCAATTACACGATTGAGATATCTTGTGACGTTTCCTATCTAGAGTTTATCGTAGTTGGCGCTAGTTAGACCTCTAGGAGAATAGCTTGATATGCTCTTTTTGTTGCAATATTGATTTTCCCTCACATTGCTTGACTTAATTGATTGACTTCCCAAATTAGTTAATTTCGTTATGAATGCATGTGGAACCTAGCCCTAGTGTTTATTATCTTTGATTTCTACAAGTCTATTTGTTGTGATTAGCTTTAGTTTTAGCTTTACAACCCCACTTTCGATTTTGGAATAGCTTAGCGCAAGACAATAGACATTCACTCACTATTCCTTTGGGTTCGACCCTTGACTTGCTACTATACTTGTATAGGGGTTGGTTGAGTGTATAAATTTTGTTTGACCGGTTGGGGAGGGTAGTCCAACAACCTACCATTTCGCCATCGATCAAAATGGCGCCTCTCTCACCCCACCAAGAAGCGTTTACGCTTTTTGTATATATTTCTTGTCAATATAGTTTGAAATAAGCTTAGGGGTGTACGTAATTTTGTTTGGAATGGTGATTACTTGATTGTGATTCTAAGAAAGGGCCCATTCTTTGCTTCACTATTAGGAGAACCACCAAATTTCAAATTTTAGCCTACCTTCACCCTTTTATGCCCTACGTTACAACCTTTGGGAAAGACCTTTCGACCTAGAAAGTTGAGTCACTATTCGGGGGAGGGAATCATGGGTCATTGCCTAAGGAAAGGGGATGCATAGTCAAGATTGTCGAGTAGCCTAAATAAATCTCATTTTCCGGTTCCTTCGAGGAATCATTGGGATGCTCACTAAGGGGAGATTTGAGACTAGTGGGGAGAACGCGGTAAGATCGTTTGGGATGAACGTGGATTGGGATGTCTAGTTTTTATGCCTAGCATACCCTATGTTTCAATCAACCTTAGATATCTTGAAAAGTGCATACCTTGATTACTTGAGAAAGATTTTTATTCATTTGCACTATAGTCTCTTTGTAAGTCCATTTCGCAAACGTTTTATTTTCCTTTTTTCTTTTCTTTTCTTTTTATGGTATAGCCTCTTTGATGTTGGTGGAGAGTTGTGGGTAAACTCTTAGGACACCCTTACGAGACCTCACTCGTCCTCATAGGCGACTTTGGGGTTTAAAGGGCTTCTTGTAGCTATAAACAACCGTGATTCCTACGACATTGAGTCTTAGTGTACATTCTCATCTTGAGTCTTTCTTTTTCATTTTTAATAAATTTTTCATTCGTATTCTTTTTTGCTTTGTTTTGCTCGAGGACGAGCAAAACTTTAGCTTGGGGGAATTTGATGAGTGACACTTATGGCACTCATTTGATCTCATTTTTGATGAATTTCATTTCATTTTGTAGCTCTTTTCCTTAGTTTTCCTTAGTTTTGCTCTTTATTTCTTTACTTTGTGCTTTTCGTAGTTAGTTTCTTTATTTTTTGCATTTCCTTGTTTATTCGTTGTTTTTCTCTATTATTTGTTTGTTTTCATTTGTTTTTAGGTTATGATCGAGCATCCAAAGATTTTCGAGCTTCCCTTCAACATTTATCATCACATTGGATGCCTTGTGCTAGCATTTTAAGCTTCAAGTTTAGAGGAACTCGAAGGGCAAGTCTCAAGACCGGTGCACGCATGCGGTGGGGGCATCATCTATGCCACAAACCTACCAAAATGCTCATATACTTTCTGCCTACTTTGATGTTCATCACCATCACCAAGTTGTGTGCACAAGGATGATCAAGATCGAAGAAGGGGAGGAGGAGACCCTCCTAGGTGCGGGCGCATAGGAGGTGCGTGCGGGCGCACCCCCCTTGATTTGTGCCCATACCCTTTCCCGTGCGCCTACTTTTCTTTCCTATGTGCGGCCGCATCTCCGTGGGTCTATTTTTGGACGTTATAACCAACTTCTCTCTAGTTAGTTTTACTAGATATAGTTTTCCTTCTATTTTTTTAGGGAGAGGAGAATTAGTTTAGATTGAATTTTGGGTAGAGAGAGAAAAACACTTGTTCTTAGATTTTTAGAGAGAAAAACTTTGGATTTGATGATTGATGATTGAAGATTGCTACATTTGGTTTGTTTTCTATCAAGTTTGTAAGGATTCTTTACTCTTTAATACAATCTATTGTTTGATTTCATTTGTTTTGTTGATTGATTAAGTTTGTTGATAGTTTGATTGATTTAGTTTGATTTTAATTGATGAATATGAATTTGTTGATTGGTTTAGCTTTGATTTTGATGTTCTTAATGGATTGTGAGTAGTTTGATTTCTAGGGTAATGGTGAAGCATGTATTAGTAATGAATTGAAGTTAATTTGGGGAAATTGATTGAGTTGATAATGTGATTAAATTGGTTGATTGATTTTGTGCATGTGTGTGTTTGATTTAGGCTTGATCACCCTAGTTATTCACACTAGATTGCATTGTAAGTTCACATTGATACGGACCATTGATTTGTGGCTTGCAATTACACGATTGAGGTATCTTGTGACGTTTCCTAGCTAGAGTCTATCATAGTTGGCGCTAGTTAGACCTCTAGGAGAATAGCTTGATATGCTCTTTTGGTTGCAATATTGATTTTCTCTCACATTGCTTGACTTAATTGATTGACTTCCCAAATTAGTTGATTTCATTATGAATGCATGTGGATTTTAGCCCTAGTGTTTATTATCTTTGATTTCTACAAGTCTATTTGTTGTGATTAGCTTTAGTTTTAGCTTTACAACCCCACTTTCGATTTCGGAATAGCTTAGCGCAAGACAATAGACATTCACTCACTATTCCTTTGGGTTCGATCCTTGACTTGCTACTATACTTGTATAGGGGTTGGTTGAGTGTATAAATTTTTTTTTGACCGGTTGGGGAGGGTAGTCCAACGACCTACCATTTCGCCATCGATCAAAATGGCGCCGTTGCCGGGGAATGGTGTCGTGATTGTGTATTGTTGTTGAGTCTATTCCATCTATTTCAAAAATACAAAAAGATTTTCTTTTAGGCTACACTTGTAGCCGTGCTACTAATAATTTTGATTGAGATTGTGTGCAAGTGAACATGGGAGAAGCTCATAGAGTGACGTTGAAGGAATTGGGCACACCGGTTGCTTACAAGTATGAGAGCGGGATTGCTCCGTTATTGATCCCGGATGGTGATTTTGAAATCAAACCTGCTATGATCACCTTGATTGAGAGGAAACAATATTGTGGCACAAAAAGCAAAAATCCTCTCAATCATCTCAAAGATTTCTTGAAGTATTGTAATACAATTATGGTAGCCGGAGTTGCCCAAGAATATATAAGGCTCAAGTTGTTTTCCTTCTCTCTCATTGGAAGAGCTTTATAGTGGTTGGACAAGGAGGTAAAGCCAAGGTCCCTTAGGACGTGGGATGAAGTCACAAAAGCTTTCTTGTCTCGCTTCTACCCACCAAAGAAGACGGCGGAGGCTAGAGCCTTAATCCAAAGTTTCAAGCAGTTGCCTAGAGAGAACCTCTATGAAGCATGGGAGAGGTACAAGGATTACCAAAGGGAATGCCCTTACCACGGAATTCCAACCTATCAAGTCATACAAATTTTCTATGGTGGTTTGAGCTTTCAAGGTAGATTGAGCCTTGATGCCGGAGCCGGAGGGTCGATTATGAACAAAACGGAAGAAGAGGTGTTGGATGTAATAGATGATGTGGTAAGGAACTACATGGATTGGCATGATGTAGAGAGAGAATCGACAAGCACAAGTGGCTCAATCGATCAATCTTATGTCGTCAACGATTTGTCCACATTGGTCTCGGAGTTAGGAAAGGAGGTGAATTCTCTCAAGACCGAGCTCGAGAGTCCTTCACAAGCTTCTAGTCTTCCCTCCCAATTTAAGGGGAGAGGTACATCTTCCTACTCTAACCCTCTTTTTGCTTCTTGTTGCATGATAAGAGAATGCTTGGTTTGTGATTTATGTGGAAAGAATGATCATAATGCTTCTAATTGCCCCAATGTTCCTTGTGATAGATATGATGGATATGAGAATGTGCATGCGAATTGTGTTGATAATAATGATTTTGGACCTAGATTTAATGCTCAAAAGAATGTTGGGAATAGGAATTATCACAATCATGGGAGCTATGATAATTATAACCAAAATAGTGGTTATGGTAACCATGTGACCCAAGAATTTTGTGGTAACCATAATAACTTTTGTTGTAATGATCAAAGCCATGGCCAAGAATATGGGGATCATAACCAAGGTTATGGTAACCATAATCAAAATTCCGGCCAAAATCATGGTAAGGGTAATTGGAGTAATCAAGGTAGGGGAGATTTTCAAAATGATGTTCAAAGAGATACCCCACCCCAAATTACTCCAAAGACTCAAAGCCAAGGTGTTGATTTCTATGCTCAACAATCCCAATTGAATAGGCTAGAGAATTTCATGATGGCTCAATCCGAGAAGTTGAATGAATTCACATTGTCTTGTAACAAAATGTTTGAGTACCTATTTATTCATGGAAATAAGCTTGAGAACCAAATTGTTCAACTAGCCGACCATTTAAGAGATTGTGCTAGTCCATCTTCTTTACCCTCACAAGAAGTTGACTCTAGGGAACCGATGTGTGCTATGACCACTAGGAGTGGTAAGGTCCTTAAAGAGATTGTTCCTAGGAAGAGTAAGGAGAGTGAAAAGGAGAGCGATCCGAGTGAAGGGAATAAGAATGAAGAGCCTAGCAAGATGAGTGAGGATTTCAATGATAAGCCTAAAGAGAAAAAGCGGAAGCAAGATGAGGTTTACAAACTTAGACTTCCTTACCCCCAAAAGCACAATTGGCACAAATTGGATGAGCAATTTGGGAAATTCATCGAGATGCTTAAGCAACTTCATCTTACTCTTCCTTTCACTGATGTTGTAGAACAAATGCCAAACTATGCTAAGTTTCTTAAGGAAATTTTGAGCGGTAAGAGAAATTGCAATATGGTGGAACCGGTGAATTTAGGGGAGTGTTTTAGTGCATTTACTCAAAATGACTTACCCCAAAAGTTGAAAGATCCCGGAAATTTCTCCGTACCTTGCAAAATCAAAGGAAAATTGTTCCATAATGCTCTTTGTGATCTTGGTGCTAGTGTTAGCATCATGCCTTATTTCGTTTTTAAGAAACTTAAACTAGGTGATCTCCTTCCATCCAACATGACCCTTCAATTGGCCGATCGGTCTATTAAGTTTCCAAAGGGGAGGGTTGAGGATGTTCCTCTCAAGATAGGAGAGTTCACCATTCCCGTTGATTTCATTGTGCTTGAGATTGCAGAAGATGACCATATCCCTATCATCTTCCTTTCTTAGCCACCTCGGGAGCCTTGATAGATGTTAAGGGAGGTCGTATTACCTTGAGAGTTGGTAAGAATGAGGAAAGTTTTGCTTTGAAACCAATGCATGAGTCTTTGTCTCTTGTGAAAGGAATTATGTGTGTTAATTCCCCTTGCTCCATTGATAATGTATGCATGATTGATTCTTCAACTAACGATTTTCTTGAGAATTATTATGATGTGCTTTTGAGTTGTGATTGCAAGAAGGTTAGTGAAAATAAAATGATGAATCCCAAGCTTATAGACGAGGAGGAAGTTGACATTCCTCATTGGTTTGAACTCTATCCTCAAGATGAAGGTGATGTTTCCATGAGTTTAGATGGTGAGGAACCATCTACAAAGAACAACAAGGCAAAGAAAAAAGCTCGAGCTTCTAGGAAAAAGAGGAAGAGAAAGAAGTTGTGGAAAGAAAAGCTTGCATTTGAAAAGTCTTTGTATGAAATCTCATCAAGCAACAACGAGAAGTTGCTAGAAGTTGAAGAGAAATTTGCTCTTTCCGCCACTTTGAAGAAGGTGGTGTTCTTTGACCCTTCATGATTTGGAGGAAGGGTCGAGCTTAGGACCATAAGCAAGCGCTTCCCGGGAGGCAACCTAGAGATCTCTAATTTTTCTTTTTGATTTTGAATTTTCTTATTTTCCCTTCTTTTAATTTCTTTTCTTTCACTTTTCTACTTGTTTGGATTTGCAGGTTGGATTCTTGGGATTGGATTTCATCAAGTGAGCATGAGGAATGAGAAAGTGTTTTGCGGTTTTTGATGTGTTTATACTCGATATCATCGAAATTTGAGGTAAAAGGGGAAGAATTTTAGTGAGGTAAGATAGGGAATTTTGTGCTTTAAAAGTTGAAGGAAGTTTGTTTTTGGTGGGTTCATGTGGTGCTACCATTATTTTGGGATTTTGAACCCACTAAAATGGGGATTTTGCTACTGCCTATGTTGGTGTTTATCATCATCATTATTTATGTACCCACCAATGGCCGCGCCCACTGCCATGCCCATTATCTTCCCCTTCCTTCTTTCTTCTTTCATTTCCCTTTATTTCCTTCTTCTACCTTCGACCCCCATCACCCTCATACCCTCAAAACCGCGCCAACCTTCTTCCATAACTCATTAAATTTCATTTATCCAAAACCTTTGGATTCAAGCCCCTTTGAATCCAAATTTTGTAGTCTAGTATCTTTTAATTAGCTAGTAGTTTAGTTGGTTACTTAGTGTTACTTTGTATCTTCCCTTTCTTCTCTTTTCGGTTTTGAAGTTACTAAGCATTTTCTTTGTTTATAGTTTCTTTTGCTTTTCTTGTTCTCACATGGCTTTTTGATGATGCTCACGATCTTGGAACGGAACGAAGGTGGTTCTTTCTATCGCTTTTGTTTATTATGCTAAGCATGGATAGCCCGGTGAGATCTTTCTAATTTTTCTCTTTATTTTCTTTGGATGCATAGATTAGGATTAGTTTAGGGGAAGCTGAATGGTTCGAGGATGATTGCTTGTTAACACGTAATGTGTTTGGGATCGATGACGATGTTGTCGTTCGATCACTTGTATATCGATTGGGATATATGTGTTTAACTTGCTTTCTAGTTCTCTTCTCTATTTCTCCTATTCTTCCTTTATCTTTGACTTTCCTTTTCTTTTCTTTTACTTTTCTTTTCCTTTTATTTTCCTTTGTCCTTGTTTTGGTTTGTGGTATGATTTTGAGGCTTATTTTTCATTTTTGTTTCTTTATGAGTTGGACTTTGTACATTGGACTTCGTCTTTTGCATGATTTTCTTCCTAGGTGGTAAAGGTATGCACGGTTTGAGACTATTTTCGGTTGACTCTAGGATAGGTGTATGCTAGGGTAGTTGGTTTGAACTAGGAGGATCATGAAGTCGGATTCTACTTGTTTGTGGCATGCTTGGTAGTTGCTCCCTATGTCAATTTGACACCACTAGTGAGTTTTTGCTACATCCATGTGAGGTTCACCGTTTTTCAAGCCTCCAACCTATTTTGTATGAGCGGCGTGGATCCTTGACTATGCAAACCTAATCTATAAAGCTTGATGTATGATTCTTAAACCCGAGACTGAGCTATCTAGGGAGGACAAAGGCACCTTTTTCGGGGTGGTATTTTTCATTCTTAGGATAGTTTGTATCATCTTTATTTTTGGGTTTACATTTGCCTTCTTGCAACCATTTGAGCCTTATACCTTCTTTTCAAGCCACATCTTTAGTTCTTTGGCCTTTTGTTTCATTTTCTTTCATTTCTTGGTTTTTGTGAAGCAAATTGATCATAGTTGATGGAGTTTGTGGTGGAGAAGTTGGAAATTTGGTTTTTATGAGTGCAAGGTTTTGTTAAGTTTTCTTTGCGAATAATGGCATGTGTTTGAGAAAAAGTCGTCCTTAATCATAAAAGGCATGGACAAATAAATTGCATTATAGAAAAAGCCGTCTGAATTTAGCAAAAGGCAAGGACATTGCAAGTTTAAGTATAAGAAAAAAACAAAAAAATATTAAAAAAGCAAAAAATTCAAAAATATTTTGATGTATTCTTTTCTCCTTCTAACCATTGAGAACAATGCTTCATTTAAACTTGGGGGGAAGCGTTTACCCTTTTTTTATATATTTCTTGTGAGTATAGCTTCAAATAAGCTTGGGGGTGTACGTATTTTTGTTTGGATTGGTGATTACTTGATTGTGATTCTAAGAAAGGGCCCATTCTTTGCTTCACTATTAGGAAAACCACCAAATTTCAAATTTTAGCCTACCTTCACCCTTTTATGCCTTACGTTACAACCTTTGGGAAAGACCTTTCGACCTAAAAAGTTGAGTCACTATTCGGGGAAGGGAATCATGGGTCATTGCCTAAGGAAAGGGGATGCATAGTCAAGATTGTCAAGTAGCCTAAATAAATCTCTTTTTCCGGTTCCTTCGAGGAATCATTGGGATGCTCACTAAGGGGAGATTTGAGATTAGTGGGGAGAACATGGTAAGATCCTTTGGGATGAACGTGGATTGTGATGTCTAGTTCCTATGCCTAGCATACCCTATGTTTCAATTAACCTTAGATATCTTGAAAAGTGCATACCTTGATTACTTGAGAAACATTTTTATTCATTTGCACTATAGTCTCTTTGTATGTCCATTTCGCAAAGGTTTTATTTTCCTTTTTCCTTTTCTTTTCTTTTTATGGTTTTTCCTCTTTGATGTTGGTGGAGAGATGTGGGTAAACTCTTAGGACACCTTTACGAGACCTCACTCATCCTCATAGGCGGCTTTGGGGTTTAAAGGGCTTGTTGTAGCTAAAAACAACCGCGATTCCTACGACAATGAGTCTTAGTGTACATTCTCATCTTGAGTCTTTCTTTTTCATTTTAAATAAATTTTTCATCCTTATTCTTTCTTGCTTTGTTTTGCTCGAGGACGAGCAAAAGTTTAGCTTGGGGGAATTTGATGAGTGACATTTATGGCACTCATTTGATCTCTTTTTGGATGAATTTCATTTCATTTTGTAGCTCTTTTCCTTAGTTTTCCTTAGTTTTGCTCTTTATTTCTTTACTTTGTGCTTTTCGTAGTTAGTTTCTTTATTTTGTGCATTTCCTTGTTTATTCGTTGTTTTTCCCTATTATTTGTTTGTTTTCATTTGTTTCTAGGTTATGATCGAGCATCTAAAGATTTCCGAGCTTCCCTTTAACATTTATCATCACATTGGATGCCTTGTACTAGCATTTTGAGCTTCAGGTTTAGAGGAACTCGAAGGGCAAGTCTCAAGACCGGTGCACGCATGCGGTGGGGGAATCATCTATGCCTCAAACCCACCAAAATGCTCATATACTTTCTGCCTACTTTGATGTTCATCACCATCACCAAGTTGTGTGCACGAGGATGATCAAGATTGAAGAAGGGGAGGAGGAGACCCTCCTAGGTGCGGGCGCACAGGAGGCGCGTGCGGGCGCACCCCCCTGAGTTTGTGCCCGTACCCTTTCTCGTGCGCCTTCTCTTCTTTCCTATGTGCGGCCGCATCTCCGTGGGTCTATTTTTGGACGTCATAACCAAATTCTCTATAGTTAGTTTTACTAGATATAGTTTTCCTTCTATTTTTTTAGAGAGAGGAGAATTAGTTTAGATTGAATTTTGGGTAGAGAGAGAGAAAAACACTTGTTCTTAGATTTTTAGAGAGAGAAACTTTGGATTTGATGATTGATGATTGAAGATTGCCACATTTGGTTTGATTTCTATCAAGTTTGTAAGGATTCTTTACTCTTTAACACAATCTATTGTTTGATTTCATTTGTTTTGTTGATTGATTAAGTTTGTTGATAGTTTGATTGATTTAGTTTGATTTCAATTGATGAATATGAATTTGTTTATTTGTTTAGCTTTGAATTTGATATTCTTAATGGATTGTGAGTAGTTTGATTGTTAGGGTAATGGTGAAGCATGTATTAGTAATGAATTGAAGTTAATTTGGGGAAATTGATTGAGTTGATAATGTGATTAAATTGGTTGATTGATTTTGTGCATGTGTGTGTTTGATTTAGGCTTGATCACCCTAGTTATTCACACTAGATTGCATTGTAAGTTCACATTGATACGGACCATTGATTTATGGCTTGCAATTACACGATTGAGGTATCTTGTGACGTTTCCTAGCTAGAGTTTATCATAGTCGGCGCTAGTTAGACCTCTAGGAGAATAGCTTGATATGCTCTTTTGGGTTCACTTACTGTCCACTTACTATTCGTTTGGGTTCGACCCTTGACTTGCTACTATACTTGTATAGGGGTTGGTTGAGTGTATAAATTTTGTTTGACCGGTTGGGGAGGGTAGTACAACGACCTACCATTTTGCCATCATCAACCGCTTGTTGATCCTTAGTTTTGTGGTACTTTCCTGGGATGTTTTCTGTGTCGTCGCTTGTAATTTTGTTGTGCATTTGATGTTTCTGCTTTCTTTATGAACCAATATCTTGGTGTTTGCGATGATCCAATGTTTAGGTGATTAAGCTAAGTGAGAAGATCATTATTAGGTCGATCGTTGACTATTAATCATGTCAATTTGCTTAAAGGGGCTAATTGGCGTACCAAGGAACCTAAAACTACTAAACAAGGTCCACATAATTTATTATGGGGCCACATATTGTATCGCTGAAGAAAGGGAGCCAGCGCACGCTACCACGTGTTGTCGTGGCGCGACATGCTTGTCGTAGTGCGTGATTTCTATCGCGGCGCGACGGAGTCAAGATTTCCGGATTTAAACCCCTTCTTCCTCATTTTGGCTGTTTGTGCTTCTTTGTTCACTCGTTTTCGCTTAAAGCTTCAAATTGTCCGTTTTCGCTCATTTCTTATCGAAATTTGCTTAAACTTCTTGCTAATCAAAGTTCTTTATCTCTAGTTTTGTGATCTAAGTAAGTTTTGCTCTAACACCACTTCGTTTGGAAGAATTTCATATGTTTATTTTTGCGTTTTTTCAAAAAATTCAGAAATGTTCATGCTTGTTTTGCTTTGTTTGTCGAATTTCTTGCTACGAAATTGCTTGTTTATGCTTGTATATCCTCTTAGGAGTGTTTTGAGACTTGTTTGACTCAATTTGCTAAAGAAATGAACGTTTTGCCATTGTTGAACTCTTTGGGTTTGTGAGAACAATGTTACCCGTTCTTCATATTTTGTTAGCTATTCATGCCTAATTTGTCACAATATTTGTCATAGTATTGCAAGAATCAGTTTTATTGCTTGAAAATTTTATTTTTGCTTGAATTAAAAACAGGCTTTGTTTAAGTAAAACGTACTTTGTTTTTTACGAACATATTATCGTGCGGCAAGGCGAATTTTAGATACTATAAAATCTTTGATTTACTGTTTGCTTGCATAATTAGCATGTCTCCATGACTGATGGGTGTCATAAATGGCAGCCATTTGATGAGCATTTAGGTCATTTTCTTCCTCTTTACAAAGATTTCATGCTTAATAAATGTTTCTTTTTATGCTTTTGCTCTTTGTTTTACCTTTTACTCTCTTATTTTGTGGTTTTGTGCATTTTGATGGTTTTTCTAGTCTTTTCTCCTTTATTTGCTTTCTTTTCGTGGTTGTCGGTATCGTACGAGGTCCGGGTCTTGATATTGGTGATTTACTAAGGTGGAAGATGCTTTTAGAGCGAGCACATGGAAATTGGAAAGCTCAAGAAGCAAGGAAGTGGATTCTCCAAGTTCTAGCTTTTGCGCTCTAAAGACGTGATCTCATGAAGATGGGGTGTTGAACCCACAATCTAGTGCTTTTGGGACTGCCTCTCTCAGTGTTCATCATCATCATATTGCGCGTTCATTCGAAGACCTCAACGAATGCACGAAGCTGCGAGAAAGATCGAAGAAACCCAGATTAGAGCGGGTGTGCCTCCTAGCTCGCACGGCCGCGCCTTTCTGGGTATTCATCTTGCTCATTTTTTTTGTTCGTTCCTCTTATATATATCTTTGTAACTCGATTTTTGGGGAGAAATTTGGAGAACAAGTTTCATTTTAGATTTTAATCATAATTTTAGCTTAGTTGAGAGCTTCTCTGTCTAGTTTTAGGGTTAGTTTTGGAGTAGATTTTAGAGAGAGAAAGTGAGGAATTTCAATGGTGATTGAGAGATTGAAGATTCAATGGTGACAATTGTGTTGAAGATCTTCTCTATTATCAATTAGTATTCTTAACACTATCTCATTTTATTTCTTTGTTTTATTTCATATTTGTTTGGATTGATTTTGGTGTTTGATGCTTGATTAGTGTAGTTGTTCTTCATATATTATTGATTCTTGATTTCCTTAATTTTTTATTGATTAGATGATGATGTTAGAGTAGTTGTTTGCTAGGGATAGGGTGAAACTTGTATGATTGATTGATTGTGCTTAATTAAGAAATTATGTTGATTAATTGTTCAGATTAAAGTGATTAATGGAAGTTTGCATGTGTGTAATTCGATTAGGCCTTGAGAATTATGCTAGTGCATGGTAGTTTCTAATGATACGGACCATTGTTTTAGGAATTGCAATTGTCGATTGAGCTTGATTAGTGATGTTCTTAGTTAGAGTCTCTCGAAGTTGGCGCTAGTTTGACCTCTAGGAGCTAGTTAGAAAATTTGCAATTGCTCCCTTTTTGTGAATTTGAAGCTTTTATTGAATTTTTGCCACAACCGTGTGAGGTTTCATGATTTTCAAGCCTTCTACATATCTTACATGAGCGGCATGGATCCTTTACTATTGCGGACCTAATCTTGAATCTTGACTCAAAAGTCTCAAACACGAGACCAAACCATCTAGGAAGGACAAAGACATCTTATCGGGGTGGTAATTTTTCTTTTTTCTAGGTTTATTCTTCTTTATTTTTAGTTTATTTGGTTCACATTTGCCTACTTGCTAACCATTTGAGCCTTTTCCCTTCTTTTCAAGCCACATCTTTAGAATTTTGAGCCCTTTGTTTCTTTTTGTTCCATTTTTGGTTTTTACGAAGCCAATGGTCATGTTTTTGGAGTTTGTGGTATATAAGTTTGGATATTGGTTCTATTTGTAAGAAAGCTTGTGTTTTGTGTATATTTTGTAAATAATGGCAAATGTATGATAGAAAAAGCCGTCCAAAGTTAAATAAGGCAAGGACATAATAAATGCAATTTGGAAAAAGACGTCCAAAGTTAAAAGAGGCGAGGACAATCGCTTTGAATATATGCATTAAAAAAAAAAGGTGAAAATGAGAAAATTTAAAAATATTTTGATGTGTTCTTTTCCCCTTTTCAAGCATTCAGGACAATGCTTCTTTACGCTTTTTGTATATATGTTTGTGAGTATAACTTTGAATAAGGTAGGAGGTGTTAGTTTGTTTTTTTTTGGGTGACAGCTTGATTATGATTCTAAGAAAGGCGTCTTCTTTGCTTCACTATTAGGGATACCAACAAATTTTTAAATTTTAGCCTACCCTCACCATTTTGCCCTTACATTATAACCATTGGGAAAGACCTTTCAACCTAGAGGTTGAGTAACATATCGGGGGGAGGGCATTATGAGTTAAAGCCTAAGGAGAGGGGACGCAAAGTCAAGATGTCGAGAAACTTCATATTTATTTGTTTTTCCGGTTCCTTTGAGGAACTATAGAGACGCTCACTAAAAGTAGATTTGAAGCTAATTGGGAGAATGTGCTAAAATGTTTTGAGATGAAAGTGAATTGCGATTCTTCAATTCTCTATCCTTAGCATTTCCTATATTTCAATCAACCGTAGATATCTTAGAACGTGCACTCCCTTACTTGTTTAGAAAGGTTGGCATTCATTTATGCTTGTACATTTGGAAAAGTCCTTTCATGAACATTTGTTTGCTTTTCTTGTATTTTGGTTTCTTTTTCGTGCTTTGCCTAGTTTGTATTATTATGAGAGTTATAGGTTAATCTCTTAAGAAACTTTACGAGAACATCACTCATCCTCTAGGACGATCTAAGGGTTTAAATGTCTTGTCTTTAGTTTCTTAAATTGACCGTGATTCCAACGAAACTGAGTTAGTGTATATTCTTGTCTCTTCTCTTTTTCTTTTATTTGTTTGAATAAGCTCGTCATTTCTCCCTTGGTTTTGTTTTTCTTGAGGAAGACCAAAAGGTAATCTTGGGGGTATTTGATGGGTGTCATAAATGGCACCCATTTGATGAGCATTTAGGTCGTTTTCTTCCTCTTTTCATAGCTTTCATGCTCAGTAAATGTTTAGTTTTATGCTTTTGCTCTCTGTTTTACCTTTTACTCTCTTATTTTGTGGTTTTGTGCATTTTTATGGTTTTTCTAGTCTTTTCTCCTTTATTTGCTTTCTTTTCGTGGTTGTAGGTATTGTACTAGATCCGGGTCTTGATATTGTTGATTTAATAAGGTGGAAAATGCTTTTGGAGCGAGCTCATAGAAATTGGAAAGCTCAAGATGAAAAGGAAGTGGATTCTCCAAGTTCTAGCTCTTGCGCTCTCAAGGCGTGCTCTCATGAAGATAGGGTGTTGAACCCACAATAAAGTGCTTTTGGTACTGCCTCTCTTAGTGTTCATCATCATCATATTGCACGTTAATTCGAAGAAACCCAGATTAGCGAGGGCTTGCCCCCTAGCCAGCGCGGCCGCACCTCTCTAGGTATTCATCTTGCTCGATTTTTGTTCACGCCTCTTATATATATCTTTGTAACCCGATTTTTGGGGAGAAGTTTGGAGAACAAGTTTCATTTTAGATTTTGATCATAATTTTAGCTAAGTTGAGAGCTTCTCTCTCTAGTTTTAGGGTTAGTTTTGGAGTAGATTTTAGAGAGAGAAAGTGAGGAATTTCAATGGTGATTGAGAGATTGAAATTCAAAGGTGACAATTGTGTTGAAGATCTTCTCTATTATCAATGAGCATTCTTAACTCTATCTCATTTTATTGCTTTATTTTATTTCATATTTGTTTGGATTGATTTTGATGTTTGATGCTTGATTAGTGTAGTTGTTCTTCATATATTGTTGATTCTTGATTTATTTAACTATTTGTTGATTAGATGATGATGTTAGAGTAGCTTTTTGCTAGGGATAGGGTGAAACTTGTATGATTAATTGATTGTGCTTAATTTGGGAATTATGTTGATTAATTGTTTAGATTAAAGTGATTAATGGAAGCTTGCATGTGTGTAACTCGATTAGGCCTTGAGAATTATGCTAGATTGCATTGTAGTTTATAATGATACGCACCATTTCTTTGGGAATTTTTAATTGTCGATTGATCTTGATTAGTGATGCTCCTAGTTAGAGTCTCTCGTAGTTGGCGCTAGTTTGACCTCTAGGGGATAGCTTGTTGACTCTTTTAATTGAGCTTGCCCTTAGTCTTCACAACCATTGATTTGCATATTGTTCCCGAATTGCTACAATTGTCATGATTACTTGTTAATCCTAGTTCCTAATGTTTATTTGTTTGGTTCTTCATTTTGTTAGTTGGTTACTGTTTACCTTTTAACCTTAGACTTCGACCTAGCTTAGGCTCATAATTGAGAGCGCTTGAACATTACTGTTCCTTTGGGTTCGAAAATTGACTTGCCACTATACTAGTATTTAGGTTGGTTAAGTTTTTATAAATTTAGTTTGACAGAGGGAGGATTAGTTTCAACGACCTAGTTCCAGCCCTCGTCAATGACAGGCTAAAGTCATATCACCTAATCAAAAGTAATTTCTAAAACCACTAACTAAAATATAGATAGCGAAGTAGGGTCAAATTTACAGCGAAACGAGTCTTTCGATTCCTAATTAATTAATATAGTTTAGATTATCAAGTAACCAAATTTGTTGTTGTGAAAGGAATTAATCTAAGGAATTTAAGAATAGGGAGAAATCAATTAATAAAAGCCTAGGGCATAGGTTCACCAATAAATAATTTTCCAGGGTAAAACAAAATCATCAATGCATAAATTAGTTAGATCATAAAGGGCTTTCGCTACGTATTACAATCACAGAATTAATCTACCGGTATTAAATCACATCTCTTAAATCCTGACTTAACCATGTATAAATTAATCTGCCTAGTGAAACTAAGCCTAAATATAAATTCTCATCTCTCGAATCTCGAATCAATATTGCTTAACGCATATAAATTAAATCTGGTCAAATCTAATAGCATAACATTAAATCAATCAATGGGAAATTAATCAAGCATTAACATTCAACAATAATAAATTACCCCGTCACATATTTATGGATCCGCACAAACCCTAGAAAGAAAACTACTCACACATAATTAATTCTAAATTAATCAAAGAAATTGAATAAAGCCTAATAAATAGCAAGAATTAAGAGAAAGAGAATAATAGTATTAACGTAGTAGGAAAACAAAATAATAAATCTTGAATTAAATTAGAAAAGAAAATAAAACTAAACTAAAAGAAAAGAAAACTAGAAACTACCAAAAACTAAAACTAAAACTTAAAGAACTAAGCTAAGAATCTTCCCCCCAAAAAACTACGTACTACTTCCTTATATATAGGAGTACAAAAAGAAGTTTATAGAAAGTCAAACATCTAAGCTTGAAGCAAAACTCAATCCTATAGCTGTGTGAAATTGGAGCTAAGGCCACTAAAAGCTTTAAACCAACGTCAGCGAAGAAACCCAATAAAATTGCAAGTCCAAAAGCAATCAGCAAGCCTAATGTTGAAGTTGTCTGACCGACCGGGCAAGCAAACGCCTGCAGCTAGTTGGGCTTTAGAGTTTCTAGGCCCAAGTTCCTTCACTTGTTGGCCCGTATTTATTGTTGGAATTTGGAACCTTGTCGACTTAATCGAGTTATTAATCACCGAATCAATTTCTTTAATTCGGTCTTGGACTTTAAATATTATGTCATAAAATACGCTTTGACTCTAATATCATCTGACGAATGGTGGAACTAGGTCGTTGAAACTAATCCTCCCTCGTTCAAACAAAATTTATAAATACTTAGCCAACCTAAATACTAGTATAGAGGCAAGTCAAGGGTCGAACCCCAAGGAACGGTAATGTTCAAGCGCTCTCAATTATGCGCTTAAGCTAGGTCAAAGTCTAAGGAATAAAGGTAAACACTAACCAACTACCAAACAAAGAAACCAAAAAAATAAAGCACTAGGAATGGGGATCAACAAGTAATCATAACAATTGTAGTAACTCGGGAACAATATGAAAATCAATGGTTGTGAAGACTAATGACAAGCTCAATCAAAAGAGTCAACAAGCTATCTCCTAGAGGTCAAACTAGCGTCAACTCTGAGAGACTCTAACTAGGATTATCACTAATCGAGATCAATTGACAATTGCAATTCCTAAATCAATGGTCTGTATCATTAGAAACTACAATGAAATCTAGCATAGTTCTCAAGGCCTATCTAATTACACACATGCAAACTTCCTTTACTCGATTTAATTTCAACAATTAATCAACACAATCTCCAAATTAAGCACAATCAATCAATCATAAAAATTTCACCCTATCCCTAGCCAAACAACTACTTTAACATCATCATCTAGCCACAAACAACTAAAGAAATCAAGAATCATCAAAATATGAAGAACAATTACACTAATCAAAGATCAAACATCAAAATCAATCCAAACAAACAACAAATATTAACCAAAGCAATAAAATGAGATAGTGTTTAGAAAGGCTTATTGATAATAGAGAAGATCTCCATTACAATTGTCACCATTAAATCTCCAACCTCTCAATCATCATTGAAATTCCTCACTTTCTCTCACTAAAATCTACTCCAAAACTAACCCTAAAACTAGAGAGAGAATCTCTCAACTAAGGTAAAATTATTATTAAAATATAAAATGAAACTTGCTGAAAAACTTGCCCCGAAAATCGGGTTACAAAGATATATATAGGAGGCACGAACAAAAACCGAGCAAGACAAATATCCATGAAGGAGCGCCCGCGCAGCAGGGTTCCGCGCCCGCAAAAAAGGGGTTGCGCGCCCGCACTGAAATGGGTTTTTTTAATCTTCTCGCGGCTTCGTGCGTTCGCTAAGGTCTTTGAGTGAACGCGCAATATGATGATGATGAACAGTAAGAGTAGCAGTCCCAAAAAGCACTTGATAGTGGGTTCAACACCCCATCTTCATGAGAGCACGGCTTAAAAGTGCAAGAGCTAGATATTGGAGAACCTACTTTCTTGCATCTTGAGCTTTCCTATTGCCATGAGCTTGCTCCAAAAGCATCTTCCACCTTAGTAAATCATTAATATCAAGATCCCGACCTCGTACAATACCTAAAACCATGAAAATAGAGCAAATAAAGGAGAAAAGAGTAAAAAAAAACCAATAAAATGCACAAAAGCTACAAAATAAGAGAGGAAAGGTAAAACAAAGACCAAATGCATAAAACTAGGCATTTATTGAGCATGAAAGCTATGAAAAGAGGAAGAAAACAACCTAAATGCTCATCAAATGGGTGTCGTTTATGACACTGTAGAAACCCATTTGTGTCTCCCAAAAACCAAACCAAGTGATGAGTACCTTTTGTGTCGAATCATAATTGAATGAAGTGAAAGTGTAGAAAGTCTAGTGATGAGGATGTTTTTATTAAAATATCTCTTCTTTCTGTTTTTTAAAATATTTCTTTTCTTACCTTATTTATGAAAACGTGCATTCCAGTTTAGTTTGGTCCATGATAAGGGTCCAATAATGGTGTAGTTGGATGGGGCTTGAAAATACCTTTCCAACAATGAGGAATTTATGACCAAAATATTAAATTGGTTCCGATTTGGTTTTAATATGCGGCCCAATGATCTAGAGGAGGGCCTATTAAAAATTATCATTCCTAAAGATATTAGGAATGATTATTGTCTTGTATAATACTCTAGAAGTTTCTCATAATTATGTTAGGATTGATAATTATGTTTCAAAGAGTTTGAAATTGAATAAAACTACTCATTTTTAGAATCCTTGTTTTGTACGAAGTGGAATATATTCAGATTTTATTTTCATTCCTCATAATCTTTATCCAAATTTTATATATTTGGATATATCTTGAAATTATATTTCCAATGATATATTATAATATTAAATCCGAGTTATAACAAAAAAGATATGAATGAGATACAAAACACTATCCAAAACTGACACTGTTCCACTTTTTCGTCAATATCTTTTTATCTACAAATGATTTTAATGTGATTCTAATTGGTTTAAAAAGTAGACTTGATGATCTTTTTAACGACATATTATATGTCTTATTTGGACATCCGGATCAAAAGATATGATAAAAACAAAAAAAAACGCGTGAAACTGATTATTAGCGCACTAGTAGAAAAAACCTCATTCGTAACAGGCTATTTGTAACGGGCAAAGCTTTGCCCGTTACAATTAAGATATTCCTAACGGGCAAAATAGTGTCCGTTACGAATACTTATTAATTTGTAACGGGCAAAATAATGTCCGTTACGAATACTATTATTGTTTAGGGTAATTTTACCCCGCCACGTGGTCCAATCAGAGGATGACACGTGTCAGCCGCAGGATGGCCCAAAGTGGACCAATCCCTGCTTGACACGTGTCACTCCAAAAAATAAGGGAAAAAAGGCGGCCTTCAGGCCCAAATCCCGAGAATGCCGCAAAACGGCGCAACCCACCAATGATTAGGGTTCAGTGACCTAATTAGGGGCACAACTCCCAAAGACCCTATAAATAGGGAGATACCCCTCATTTTGAGGGTAGAACGTTTTATCATTTAATACACCTGCCTTCTCTTACATCAGAGAAACACCTGAGCTTGGAATCCGAGCAGATACCCACCTAAATTTCCGTACTCTTTATTCCTTTTCAAGTTACTAACTTGATCGTCGGAGGCGGAGCACCACCCAACTGGTGTCTCCGTTTGTTTTTGCAGGTACAGCTCATCCCGGATCAGTCTTCGTGTTGTAACTCTCCCGAGGGACAAAACACCCAAAACATTTGGCGCCGTCTGTGGGGAGAGTACCTCGAAGATGGTTCAAGAGTTTGTACCTCCTAACCGTCTAGGCGAAGACCCAAAAGTCTTTACCGACCATGAGGAGGATGAGGATCCTCAGGTCGAAACTTCTACAACCGAGGACGGCTCTCTCAGAGTCAAGCGCATCCGGCCCAGAGAGACTCTGGAGCGGGGCGCCTCCCAGGCGGGTCCAAGCAGACCCACTGGGCAGCCGGAAGGGGCAACCCAAATGGCAGCTGGATCAGCCCCTGTCACCCGAGACGAACTCATGAGGTTCATGACTAGTTTCAAGGGTGAAATTACAGAGCTGATCACCAAAAGCCGGGCTGGCCCAAGTAAAGGTCAGTCGGCTAAGAAGACTCCACCAGAGAAGGGGAAATCAGTTAGAAACCGGCAGCCCACTCCTCATCCAAAGGAGAAGGCAACCGGGACCATTGATTGGTCGAAGATTCTCCTTCCTGGGAGGAACACAAATAACACTCGCCGGCCCCAACAGCCGGTGAGAAGTAAAAAATCAACTCTTGATGCCCGGGAAATTATTAACCGGAAGAGAAATCAATCGCTGTCTGAGTCGGCTTCAACGTCGAACTTTCCAGACTGTCTGACGAGGTAGCTTTTACAGACTTTTTCAAGGGTCTGAGAGACGGGTCGACTTTTAAGTTCGACCTCGTCAGAAAAGGGGCTTTCACCCTACAGGCGGCCCTCAGGGAGGCGGAAAGCTACATTCAAGCTACCGACCTCTGCTCGCCTGGAAGTCAGTCGGACTCTAAGAAGTCCGACAAACAGAAAGTCAGCCGGTCAGCTCAACCGGCCAAAAACAAAGAAGAGAGCAAGAAAAGAAAAGAAGTCTGGGCGGTTATTGAGTCTGACCAACCGTCCCAGAAGAAAAAGAAAGATTTTAAACCGTACGTCCCCAAGTACGAGTTTAACAAAGATTGCAACTCCATCCTCATGGAGGTAAAGGACCGGCTGTCCATTGAGAAGTCGAATCCTATGAAGAGTCTTGTCCAGTCACGGAACAAAAATAAATTTTGTCAGTTCCATGAGGAAGTTGGCCATGACACCAACGACTGCTTTAGTCTTCAGCGAGCGTTGGACCGTCTGGCTGACAAAGGGCTGCTAAAGTCCTACATTTCTAAGTCCCCAGCCGGGGCAAAAAAGAAAAACAAGGGTCAGTCCTCCAAGACTACCCCCCAGCCTGCTAGTAGTTTGGATACCGACAAGGAGCCGGTCTACACCATAGCAGGCGGGTTCTCATGTGTTTGCCCTACCATCCGGGGCACCAAGAGCCATCTTCGAAAGATGGACAAAGATGATGATGAACAGGCAGAAGCCAGCTCCTCCTTCCCAAACGTGTTGATCACTGAGAAGGACAGGGGCAGCGTCCGCCGCCCGCATGATGACCCGGTGGTCATCGAATGTAAGGTTGCCAACCAGCTGGTTGGACGGATCCTTATAGACACCGGCAGCTCATCAGACATCATCAGCCTCCGGTGCCTGCAAAAGCTGAAATACAATGTCGGCAGCATGCATCCGGTCACCCACCCCTTGGTTGGTTTTTGGGGTGGGATGGTCTACCCAGCCGGGAGAATTGACTTACCCATCCGGCTAGGAGAGAAAGGCCAGGGACGACATATGGTCGTCAGATTCTTGGTCGTTGAGGAGTTGACCGCCTATAACATCATCCTTGGCAGGCCAACCCTCAACGTAGCCAAGGCCGTAATCATCCCGTCTCTCATGCTCATCAAGTATGAGAGGGATGACGGCTCTGTTGGTTCCTTGAATGGGGATCAGAAGACGACCCGAGAGTGCTATCTCTCAGCCGTCCGAGATACTGTGACCCCAGGCGGACAGGAACCAATAGACCTTGACAACGTCAAGGATGCCGACCCAGCTCCTGCCCCATCAGCAGCCGGGAAGAAAAGAAAGGCTCCCCTGCTGGTGGAGGTGAAGAAAGAGAAAAAAATAGCAATCACTGACCGGTGAACGGTCAGATGAGCTCCGTCCCCAACCGGCTGGCGAAAGCATTGATCTTGTTCTGGACGACAGCCGTCCAGAACGTACTGTTAAGGTTGGGACGGTAGCTCATGCTACCTTGGGTGCAAGCTTGCACCTTCTGCTGAAGGAATTCAAAGACATTTTTGCCTTTGAAGTGGAGGAGATGTCAGGCGTCAGCCCGGATCTTGCTGTCCACAAACTCGCCGTGGACCCCAAAAAGAAGCCCATCCGGCAAAAGAAAAAAATCACGGCGAGGAAAGAAGTCAGGCGGCAGCTGCCGAAGTTAAAAAGCTGCTAGACACCAGGTTCATCCGGCCCTGTAATTTTCCCGACTGGGTGGCCAATGTGGTCCTTGTTAAGAAACCGAATGGGACCTGGCGCATGTGTGTTGATTACACTGACCTCAACAAGGCGTGTCCAAAGGACAGTTATCCGCTTCCAAAGATCGACAGTCTGGTCGATTCTACAGCCGGTCACGCCTTGATGAGCTTTATGGATGCCTACTCCGGCTTCCATCAGATACCCCTGTGGAAGAAAGATCAAGAGAAGACGGCCTTCGTCACTGATCAGGGGCTATTCTGTTATACTGTGATGCCGTTTGGCTTGAAAAATGCGCCTGCCACTTTCCAACGGATGATTAATACGGTCTTCATTAATCAGATTGGGAGGAATGTGGAGGCGTACATTGATGACATGATAGTCAAATCCAAACAGCAGACAGATCACCTTGCTGATCTTCGAGAAACATTCACCACCCTTAGTCGGCATAAGGTTATGTTAAATCCTAAGAAATGCGTCTTTGGTGTTGAGTCTGGGAAGTTTCTCGGATTCTTGATTGATCAAGGGGGATAGAGGCTAACCCTGAAAAGATACAGGCGGTGATAGACATGAAGTCACCCCGTTCTGTCAAGGAAGTCCAGAGACTCACCGGTTACCTGGCCGCCTTGAGGAGGTTCCTCAGCCGGTCAGGCGACAAATGCCTCTACTTCTTCCAAGCAATCAGGAAGAAGACCAGATTTGAGTGGGGGGATGATGCTGAGGCGGCGTTCCAGAGGTTGAAAGAGCATTTGCACTCTCTGCCTAGGTTGGTCAGTCCTTTGCCTAGGGAGACGTTGTACATGTACTTAGCCGTCTCAGACCATGCCCTCAGAGCCGTTCTCCTTACTGAGCGAGACGGCGTGCAGCTCCCGGTTTACTTCATTAGCCATGTTCTTAAAAATGCTGAACTCCGATACCCCATGGTTGAGAAATTTGGCCTTGCTTTGTATATGGCATTCAAAAAATTGAAGCCTTACTTTTTGGCACATCCGGTGGTGATCTACACGGACCAGCCACTCAAGCGGCCGATGTCTACCTTGGACTCATCCGGGAGAATATTGAAATGGGCTATTGAAATGCAAAGTCTTGAAATCACTTACGAACTAAGAAAGGTAGTGAAAGGTCAGGCGTTTGCCGACTTCATTGTAGAAATGACTCGTCCGGTGGCTCCGGATAATCTTGATCAGGTTTGGAAAGTATATGTAGACGGGAGCTCTACAAAGACTGGCTGTGGTGCAGGCGTAATTTATGAGTCTCCTGAAGGAGACATATTTGAATATGCACTACGCTTCAAGTTTCAGGCCTCTAACAATGAGGCGGAATATGAAGCCCTGCTAGCCGGCATACGCATGTGTAAGGCGGCAGGGGCCATGAAAATTGACGCCTACTCTGATTCTCAATTGGTTGTTAGCCAGTACGAGGGAATTTATGAGGCTACCCATCCGGCTATGATTAAATATCTTCAGGCAGTCAAAGAAGAGACCAAGGCACTTGAGGAATTCCGGCTGAATCAGGTGCCTAGGTCGGAAAACAACCAGGCGGATGCATTGTCGAAACTGGCATCTTCCGCCTGCCATGATACGCCTCGGTCAGTCTTCTGGGAAGTTCTTGAAAAGAGAAGCATCTATGAGGATCCCGTTGGAATTCTGGACCGAAGCTCTACCTGGATGGATGGCATCCGGGCCTATCTCTCAGACGGTACACTTCCTGATTCGCCATAGGAAGCAGCCGTCCTGAAAAAGCAAGCTGCAAGATTCGAGTTGAAAAATGGAGAACTCTTCAAGGCGGGGTTTCTGAAGCCTTTGTTGAAGTGTGTCACCCCAGAAAAGGGGAAAGAAGTTCTCGAAGACTTGCACTCGAGATTCTGCGCCTCTCACATAGGCGGCAGGTCCCTAGCCGTTAGAGCCAGACGACATTACTTTTTGCCCACTCTTGAGGCAGACGCCAAGGAATTGGTGAAAAAATGTGACAAGTGCCAAAAGTTTGGAAAACTTATTCATCGTCCGGCTACTGATCTGACGGCCATCCACAGTCCAATCCCGTTTGCAAAGTGGGGCATGGACATTCTAGGTCCTTACACGCCTGCTCCAGGCGGAAAGCGCTATATCTTAGTGGCTGTGGATTATTTCACCAAGTGGGTTGAGTCTGAGGCGGTTAAAACATCAAGACCTCAGACGTCATTTCCTTCATCTGGAAGAATGTTATCACCCGGTACGGGGTACCCATGTCTATGGTGTTTGATAATGGTCCTTAGTTTGAGACGCCTCAGCTAAAAACTTGGTTGGGAGATCAGGGGATCTCAAGTTATTTTGCATCTGTTGGCCGGCCCCAAGCAAACGGCCAAGTTGAAGCTTTCAACAAACTCATCTCAGACGGCATTAAAAAGAAAATAGATGAGCCGATGGCTTATGGGCAGAAGAATTAATCCATGTCCTATGGGCCATCTGGACAACAGCGAAAGGGGCAACCGGTGAAACCCCATTTCTCATGGTTTACGGTGCTGAAGCCGTCTTGCCTATCGAACACTACGAGCCGACTCTCAGAGTCATGCTGTATGATGAAGAGGCAAACTGGGAAGCAATGCGCCTGGCATTGGATTCACTCCCAGAACGCCGGGGCAATGCCGCCTTGCGTCATGAAATTTACCGTCTGAGAATGACTAGAGCCTACAACAAAAAAGTACACAAGCGTCCTTTGAAAGTTGACGACTTAGTGTTACGAAAAATGGAGGCAACCGGTAGGGCCAATGAGTTGGGAAAGCTAACACCAAATTGGGAAGGTCCCTACCGGATCTATGAAGAAGTAAGGGACGGCACCTACCGCCTGGAAACCCCAGACGGCAGGCGCCTGCCTAGAACTTGGAATGTAGACAATCTAAAAAAGTACTACTTCTGAGAATGTAACTTTTTGTAAACAATGAGTCAATTATTGAAGATTCAGTCTTTGTTTGCAAAATTGAGTTATCGTTTGACTATCCATCCGGGTAATATCCAGGCGGATTCCCCATCTACCTAACTAAGTTCGATACTTAGTGAAGGTTACATTTGTTTATCCGCCTGGATAATTCTCGGATCCCTTGTTTATTTAAGTTGGATACTTTGTTTATTCAACTGCTTGACTATCTGCCTGGGTAATACTCAGACGGATTCTCCAATTTAAGTTGGATACTTTGTTTATTCAACTGCTTGACTATCCGCCTGGGTAATACTCAGACGGATTCTCCAATTTAAGTTGGATACTTTGTTTATTCAACTGCTTGACTATCCGCCTGGGTAATACTCAGACGGATTCTCCAATTTAAGTTGGATACTTTGTTTATTCAACTGCTTGACTATCCGCCTGGGTAATACTCAGACGAATTCTCCATTTATCTAACTTAGTTTGATACTTAGCATGATCAAATATTTGCCTGTCCGTTTGGGTAATACCCAGACAGACTCGTTTGCTTACAAAACTAAGTTCGATACTTAGTGTAAATTCAACACTGATTAAGAAACTAAGCACAAAAACGTTTAGTGGCTACACAACCGGTCTCAAACAAGACCAGAGGCTAAAATGGCCGGATGGTTGCTCCTTTTATAAAATCGCCTGTCCCAACATGGACAAAGGCGTCCGGCGACACCCCTCCGGGTGCAATCGTCGCAGAGAACAGATTATCTCTCGGTTCTACGTATCCATACAGACGGCAAAAATTGAACGACCAAATTGGTCAACTCATAGCCGTCTGACCGAAATAACCTACGAAGAACGAATAAGTTCCTAAATACCGGATGCCCATAGGCATCAGTCGGTCACCGGCTGAAGTTCTCACTTAGGTTATTTATTTCAAAAATTGCACCTCACCCCAATTGGGGCAAAAGAGTTCAATGGCTATGAATTCACTACCAAGACGGGCATAAGTCGTCTGGGTAGTGACCGAAACGCCTATTGGTGTACGGCTGTGCACTTGGTTTGGGGCAATCACTACTGTGATTGATTGACTTACAAACATATCATGCTCTTTGCAGCATCAGACGTTTTCAAGTCAATCAACCAGCTCCAACTGAAACCAATTCCACAGCCGTCCAGGGGCAAGGACAGCCAGACTATTGACTAGTTAGGCAAAGAATCGCCGCATTCTTTTCATAAGATAGGCAAAAATTAAAAATTCAAATGCAAAATGATCAAAACCGACTTAGTTAGTGCAATTCATAAAAGTTCATCCAACCAAACGGTTGTAATGGATCAAATGTTAACGAACCCCGTCCGGGAGAAAGAAATTGTTAATTAACACGGCTCCACAGCCGGTAAATACAAGAATACTCGGCACGCAGGCCGGAAAAAGCAAGTTTTGGCATACATCCGCTGAATAAAAAGGAATTAAAAAAGAAAAGACCGGCATACTGCCGCTGAGGGGTCACTTCTGGCCTGCAGACGGATCCTCCTGGTTCTCCCCCTTCTCCTCATCATCTGAGAGAATTTGGTGCGCTTCGCCGGGACCAGGAAGCTTAGGCGCGGTCGGCTCATTGTTGCTGAGCCAGGCTTCAAAGGAGGCAGGCTCTGGCTTGCCTTGCTCTCTCAAGTACACCACGTACTCGGCATAGTTGTGTGCCATTGTCCAGATGCTATAATCAGCGTCTGGATACAAGGCAGCCCAAGAAATCTTCATTCGGGAGTCGTTGTCAGCATCACTCTCAGCAACAAGGCGGTTTTGCTCCACCTCCAGGGTTGCTGCAAAGTTTTTCTGAGCTTGAGCAGCATCCTTCTCAAGCCTCTCAACCTTGGATTTCAGTTTGCCAAGGTCCGCCTGGGTCTTCTTGAGCGCCTCTTCAGCCTGTTTGGCGCTCTTGTCTGCTTTCTTCTGGGCCTCCTCCGCCCCCTTCTTGGCCGTCTCAGCATCCGTTACCCGCTGGTCGGCCGCCTTTAGATCTAGCTCCAGCTACTGGATTTTAGACGCCTGTGTCATAATTATTGCTTTAGTTTCAAGTTCATTTACGATAGTTGAGTGGAAAGCAATATTATCAGCGTCTATGGCGGACTTCTTGGCCCTTTTTACCTCTTCCCGTTTGCGGGAATAAGGACGTTTGAGCCCGTCCACCCGCAGCATGGCCTGCAACAAGCAGGCGGTATAAGAATTACAGGCGGGATAATTACTTGAAGAAAAAATAACATTGAATTGACAAGTTTCTTACCTCAGCCAGAAGGGATAGAATGCGTTCAAGATTGAACGTCTCTATCCCACGGATATTGTCCTTATCCCTCTTCCGGACGGCATCCAGCATGGCCTTGGCGTGCTTCTGGACGTCTGGCCAGCGGGGAGATTGATCTGCACCACAATCAACACGTGATGAGTGCAAAACTAAGGCAGCACCTATCTGTTGTCGACCGTCTGAGGATGACATCTGTTGGGAGTGGGATTTCACCCGTAAAGGCCACCCCAGCTCAAGCGGGGATTCTAAAGGGTTCTTACCTTCATAGCCGGCCAAGCGGGAACCGCTTGCAGGCGTGGTGAACCCTGCGGTTGCTGAGGGGTTGACAAGATCAAGTCACAGGCTGCCGCCTACCTTCTCGAGTCGCCCCGCTATCCGCATCGTCTTAGCCCCGGCTGAGGCGCCAGGAGTGGACGTAGAGGCGGACTTTTTTATTTTGTTAAGAACGGCTGGGGCCTCCTCTCTAGCCCGCTTGAGGTTCTTCTCAAACGATTTCCCAACTTCTCCCCCCTGTGAAAATAAACAAGTCAGGGTTAGTATCCGGGCAAGACAGTTTATAAAATAAACTTAAGAAAGGGTCAGGCGCTCAATACCTTGGCCCTGAGCTCGGCCGCAGCTTTCTCCGCAAGATCTTTGCGGATGGTCGCAGAAGATCGCTTGGGAGTTTTCTCCGACTGCAACATGTTTAGTGCTTCTTCTGCAAAAAGAAAGAAATTGGTCAGAATCATAAATCAATTCCGATAGAAAAATACTACATACGGTGTGAACTCAGCGCATACGTTTGTTAAACATGTGCCCTAGCCCGCAGGCGGCTAGGAAACATTCATCCCTGAACCAGGCGCTCTTGGGAATCCAATTCTTAGGGACTTTTATTGTTTCCCCGGTTGACAGAGTTGCGTCTCTGAGGCCGAAAAAGTCTGCCTCGATTATTTTGTCAAAGTCTTCCTCTGGGATCCGGGGAAGAGCGCATTTCCTGCCCAACAAGTCAGGCTTCTAATTGTACAGACGGAATTCATAATTTTCCCGTCTAGTTGGGGCTGACATTAGGTAGAACCTGTGCTTCCAGCCATCGAACTTTGAGACCTTGTCCAAGGTCATCATGTATTGCGGCTGTGTGGTTAGAGTATACCACGCTCTCCAGCCGCCTGGGCTTCTGCTAAGGTAATGCATGCTTGCAAAAGCCTCCCAGCCGGGGTTAAGCCCTTGGAACTCGCAGGCGGCAACATACCCCAGAATGTTGGTCCAGGAGTTGGGGGTAAGTTGCAAGAGCCCAAGGCCGTAGCCTCTCAAAATTGCCTTCATCGCCTGGTGAAGGGGGAAGCGAAGGCCGGCTTTGAACGCCGCCTAATAACAGCCAAAATAGTTGTTAGCGTTCTCTTGATCATCCCCCCAAGCGATGGTGCCCAGCTCAGGCGGCACCCGGATCTTATATCCGTCTCCAAGCGGGTGCATTTTCTTAAAGTTTTCTAAGTTCTCCCCCATCTGGATTCGGTCCTTGGAGGAGACGTGGATGCTGAAGGGATCGTCCTTCTCACTCCACTTTTTCCTTTCTTCCTCCTCGCTATCCGGAAGAGGGGGCAAGTAATCGCTGCTCTCGGAGGTAGAGGCGGAGCTGTCGCTCTCCGTCTCCCCCTCGCTTTGGTCTATGGGGGCAGAGGCGGCCTCGTCGCCGCCTTGGTCGCACTCTTCCAAAAAAGAGTCTGCAGGGGTTGAAGGGGCACGCGGAGAGGATCTCTCCAGAGCCGTCTGGTTTCCCTGACCAGACGTTTCTCCCTCAGGCGTTTGGCTGCCTGAGCCTTCGCTTTTGTAGTGCGGGTCCGTGGCCGTCTGCATTGTCCGAGCCATGATGTCCTGCACAGACACATAACTGGTCGGAATCCATGGCAAAAGGTGGTCCCAACACCCCGAGCCGGCACTCCCAGTCCTAGACTCAGCCGACCCTGGTGACCGGCTGGACTCTAACCTAGGTCGTGCCGTGTGTGTTGGTGATGCATCCATTTATTGCAAGAAATATGTACAAGCGGTGAAAAAAGAAAAGAGCTGAGAGAGACAGAGACGGTACCTTTTGATTTGGTATCTGAATGTAAGCGGGACCGGCTGTATCGCTGAAGAACAAGCTTTTTTGCTCACGTCTGACTCAAACAAGTGACTTTTGCTCTCTCGAAGTTTTTCTCTCAGAAATTTTTGTAAAACGTACAAAATTATGAGGGTAAAACGGCTATATATAGAGGGTAAATTTGGGGGCATTTCCGTAATTTACCCAGAAGGTGAACAGTTACTTTGTAACGGTAAAATTACCGCCAACCGGAGCGTGACACGTGTCACAGATGCCACGTGGCGTGCCACGTCACATCTGTGAGGGGCAAATGTTTAGGGTAATTTTACCCCGCCACGTGGTCCAATCAGAAGATGACACGTGTCAGCCTCAGGATGGCCCAAAGTGGACCAATCCCTGCTTGACACGTGTCACTCCAGAAAATAAGGGAAAAAAGGCGGCCTTCAGGCCCAAATCTCGAGAATGCCGCAAAACGGCGCAGCCCACCAATGATTAGGGTTCAGTGACCTAATCAGGGGCACAACTCCCAAAGACCCTATTAATAGGGAGATACCCCTCATTTTGAGGGCAGAACGTTTTATCATTTAATACACCTGCCTTCTCTTACATCAGAGAAACACCTGAGCTTGGAATCCGAGCAGATACCCACCTAAATTTCCGTACTCTTTATTCCTTTTCAAGTTACTAACTTGATCGTCGGAGGCGGAGCACCACCCAACAGGTGTCTCCGTTTGTTTTGCAGGTACAGCTCATCCCGGATCAGTCTTCGTGTTGTAACTCTCCCGAGGGACAAAAACACCCAAAACAATTATATTTGTAACGGACAAAATACTGCACGTTACGAATAATATACTATTTATAACGGGCATCATGTGCCCGTTACCAATGATTGGTCCAGGCGTCCAGCTGATGAGATGATCCCATTAGTTACTTAGGTTTTCACACATCTCCTCAGCCGTCACTCCCCTCTCTTTCTCTCTCCTCAGAAATCATTCTCTAACTTTCTCTTTCACTCACTCACTCTCTTTCTCTCTCCTCTTTAGAACTCACTGTCTTTCTCTTTCCTGAAGATTCATTCTCTTTTACTCTCTTTACCACCTCTCCTTACCTCCATATTCTCTTTCCTCTTGATTATGCGTTTTTTTTAAATTTATGTTTTGTTTTTGCTACTAGATTTGTAGCAATTAGATTCAAATTGGTAGAATTTTTTGGTTTTATAATTAGATTTTAATCTGATTTTTATTTGAATGATTTTTGCTAGTTTATTGTTGAAAACCAAGCGGAGGAAGTGAAATAAGAGGCGAAAAAGAGGAAGAATTCACTAACGAAAACGGATAAATCAAAGGTTAGATCGTTGGAAACCACCGCTTACAAGGATATATTGGTTCTTAGATCTTATTTCTTTTAATTTTTTGTTACTTGTTACCCTTTTTTTTCAAGTTCTATGATTTTTCTTGATTTTTAAATTATTTTTGGGAATTTTGTTTTTATTTCTTGGAAAATCGATTTAAATGACTTAGTTTTGGGAATTTTTCCGCTTCTCTTTCGTTCTTCACATTTCGAAAATTCAACCCTTTCAATTCTCAATCTGCAACTTCAGAGAATTCAACAATGGCGGCTTCAATCAATCAATTAGGGTTTGTAATTTTCGCTATGATTCTTGTTTCATGTTCAATCTCAGCAATGGGGGATTCGGAATCAGCTTTTATTGTAGCTCACAAGAAGACTACCCTTACAAACCTCAGCAATGGCGTCGAACGTATCTCCATTTTTATCGACCTCTACAATTGTGGATCTTTGTATGCGTTTTCTCTTTTCTATTGATTCTGCATTTTCTGCTATGATTTTAGATCTTGTTTGCGTTTGAATTTCCATTTTTATGAATTTCATAATTGAATTTTGTTTTCTGTGTTTGATGTTTTTTGTTTGCATGTTGATTTAGAGGAAGTAATAGTGTAGGAAATGAATTTCGGTTTCAATTGTGTATTATAATCTTAAATTATCCGCTCCTGTTTGATTTTGTGAGTTTGCTGTTTGAGAAATACTGTAGTTTATTTGTAAGGTTGAATTGCTGTTATTAATCCTTTGTTTTAGGAGATTTGCTGATGTTGGTGTGGATCCTTCTATTATGGGGTTTGGCCCAGCTTTTGCCATTCCTGCTGCTGTGAAATCTGTCGGGCTAAAGCTTAATGATATCAATCTATTTGAGATAAATGAGGTTAGCACTCTGAACAAGCTGCCTCATATTTTGAGTTGGTGACTTCAACACCATTTCTCAAATTTGTAACATCCATTTTCAATGCAGGACTTTGCATCTCAGTATGTTTACTATTGTAAAAAGCTGAACCTCGATCCAGCGAAAGTTAATGTTAATGGGGGAGCAATAGCCCTTGGACATCCCTTGGGAGCTACAGGTATGCATTTTGGATTTACTAGAGAAAATGCTTATTGAGTGAGTTAGGCTCTGTTTGGGGAGGGGGGATTTATATAAGTAAAAATCAGTTATACATTGTAAAACTTGGTTATCAGCAGAAATCTAAATCTGATTTCAGTGTGTGAAATTAGTTTTAATCTGTTAAAATAAGGTAGACAATAACAAAGCCTTGTTGATTAGTGTATTGTTGTACTCAATTCCTACTTTGCTCTTTTTTTAGGTGTCTGGTGTGTAGCTACTTTACTTAATGAGATGAAAAGCCGAGGAAGAGATTGTCGTTTTGGAGTCATTTCCATGTGCATACTAGCTCATGCAGTAATTCATTTATGAGTGCTAGCGGAAGGAAATAAATTCATGGACGATAAACCCTAAAACCCATAAAATAGGACAAACCCTGAATTACCAAAGTGTAAGATATATTGCCTTTGTATCTTTCTGGTTACATAAGTATTATTTACTTTCATTGATGTGTCTTTCTTGTTATTTGAAGAATAAGCTTTCCTCAATTGTGAAAAGATCTAAGAATTTCACCCAAATAAAAGGTTCATTGCTATAGTAGGATCTATCAGGCACCTTATAATTCTCTTTTTCCCCGTAATGTGTGTGTGTTTGTTGTAAGTCAGAATTGACTATCTTTAATATTGATTCATTTATGTGAAATCAACAGGAAAGCTAAGGTAAACACCAAAAGCTCACAACCATGGCAGAATCCATTGTTGCATCAGTTGTCCAGTGGATTGGTTCTATATTGATTCAAGAGGCCAATATATTATTCGATGTTGCAGATCAAGTACGGGGCCTTCAGCAAGAGATTGAACTGATGCAGCAACAGCTTTGGCCTAAGAAGAATCAATGAAGTAGAAGGTTTGGACTAAGAAGATCATTGAAAAGTTAAATATCTTTGGACTAAGAAGAATCAATGTAGCAGAAGGTTTTTAGTTTTAATTATTTAGGCAATAATAAATGTTTTTTTTTTTGCTCATTGTATAAATATGAAGTACTATTTTTATCTCAATTAATTAATAAAATAATTGTGCTATAAGCTAGCTAATCCAGCACAGCAACATGTGCTAGATTTTTTTTAAAATTGGGTAACACACTATTTGTAACGGGTAGTTGAAATTCCCGTTACAAATAACTTGTTATTTGTAACGGGCACTTGAAATGTCCGTTACGAATAACGGGTTATTCGTAACAGACATTGAAATGTCCGTTAAGAATAATGGGTTATTCGTAACGGACATTCAAAATGTCCGTTATGAATAACAACGGCCATCCATAACGGCCGCATACGTAACGAAAGCTGCCCGTTATGGATGAGCCCTTTTTACCCCGTTACGGATGACCTTTTTTCCATTAGTGGCGCCTAACAAAAAGCATTAGCGCCTGGCGCTAAGGCTTGGCGCCTGGCGCTAATGACCAGCGCCTGGCGCTAATGACCAGCATCTGGCGCTAATCGTGTTTTATTCTCGTTGAAACTCTGATTCGTTTTTTGATCCATCTGAATGATTTTCTCTATATATAACCTCCTAAAACCTCCGTTTTTCATCATCAAATATCAATCAATTCTCATCAATTCTTATTCTTTCTAATTCATTCTTCTCATCAACTCTCATAAAAAATTTCTTGATTCTTTTTCCCTCTTTCTAGCCTAGTCTTTTACAAACACAATTCCTCAGACATTAGATCTAGACACACCTAGCCAAATTCGAAGTTTCCTTCGCCCTAGACGTGAAAGGTTTTAATTTCTGAGGGTTTGGTCCCTAATCTCTATTTCAATTATTTAATTTATTTGTTTGTTTTATTATTTTCCTTGAAGTTACTAACGTGTGTATTTTGTTATTAGAAAGAGGTACAAAGCATCCAAGTAAGTGCTTTAATGGTTTTATTGATATCATGATATAGAAATCATGTCTATGTTGTTATTATGATTCCTAGGGTCATGTTAGGGTGTTTTGATCTTCCTAGTATCATGTTTAGGGTAACGTTAATATCAAATATGACAATTGCGATGCTTCTTATATTCTTTATTAATAGCATGTTAGTATCATGTTAGGGTTAAAGCTTTGATTTTTATTGGTTTGTGACATGCAAGGGTTTGTTATTAATCTTGTTAGTATCATGCCTAGGATCTTGCTATTATTATGCTTTAACATGAATATTATGATTATAATTTTTATGATGATGATTTATGATTATTTTAATTCTGATTATTATGTTGCTTGATATATATTTATTGTTATTGCTTGATCATGCCTTTTATGCATGTTTAAAGGAAATTGGTACTTGTAATCACGCTTAATAAGATAATTAATAATTTTGTTTAGGGTTAATTTGATTATAATTCAAGTGATCGTCAATAATAGATTTGTTTTTGCATTATATTCAACCAACATAGATAAACAGGTTTAGGGTAAACCTATTGATTGCATGTTAGTCAGAAAGCGCACATGAATACGATCAGAATAAAGTAGAGGCCTATTATTAGGGCAGGTTCAATCTCTTTTAGGTTGGATTTGTACCTTCATCCCCGAAATACCAGTCATGGTCCAGACCTATTGGAGTTGAAGATCTCCTGGATCATTAAGGGGTGTAACCTTCACCTCGTGAACGGTTTACAAGTTCCTAAAACTTGTTGGCGACTCTTTTGCTCTATCTTCCTTCCCTTTGGACGCCACCGTACTTTAGTGTATGATCATAGTGGGGTTCAAGATAGGGGTAATGCTTGAAATGTTCCCTACATACACCCATCAAATACCCCCAAGCTTACCTTTTGCTCGTCCTCAAGCAAAACAAAACCAAGGGAGAAATGATGAGCTGATTCAAACAAACAAAAAGAATAGAGAAGAGACAAGAATATACACTAACTCACTTGACTCGTGAGTGTGTGGACTATACTTGACTCGTGAGTGATTAAGTGATGTTATAAGACTCGTGATATGATCGTATGGCTAGACATGAGGACGTTGTGAAAAACAAAGACCCAATGACCAAATAGCACGAAAGACTAAAAGATAAACTAACTTGATTAATTTTGTTCAATTTTAATGTTTATGCTATTTACTAGGTGAAAACGGTCCATTGGCAATCATTAGTCATAAATAGTATCAACAACAGTCAAAGACAAAGAACACATGTTAAGGTTAGCACAAAAATCGATCACAAGAAATTAGGAAGAGGACTAGAATTCTAAAAGAGTTATGACTCATGGGTATATAAAAAAATAAAAAAAAAATATCTACAATCCTATGTTATACAAGTTGACACGGATTTAATCTTATCATTTCAAAAAGGATAATTAGGATCTTTTAGAAACTTATAGAATTTCAAAAAGATCCTATGTTATACAAGTTTAGGAATTGGATTAAATCATTTTGATCCTCCACATGATCATTGGGTCGTAGGTAAGGTGGGCTTAGGTTCGGTTTGGGGTCAGTTAAATATTTTGGCCATAACTTATTCATTATAACTCGGATTTGGATTTATAATATATCGTTGGAAAGCTCTTTTAAAGCCCCATCCAACTATTCAATCATTGGACCCAGATTATGGACCAAAATAAACTGTATTAAACGTTTTAATAAAAAGGACACGAAATGAATGATTTTAAAGGACACGAAATGAATTATTTTTGGTTTAAAGGCACGAAAAGAGGAAAATAAGTTTGGAAAAATTGTCCGCAATAATCCGACCTTTTGCCTGTCCGCTGAAAATAATCCCACCTTTGGATTATTTTTTAATAATCCCACCTTTACCCCTAATCCGCTTCCAATGGTCCCAGGTGACCAGTTACCTATTGAAAAGGTAATTTTTTTTTTGTTTGAAATACACGTGTCACTACATAATTTGTCCAAAAATTTTAATAAAAAAATGAAAAAACAACCCTCCACCCCAGCCACACCCGTCCCAGCCACTCCTAAGCCACCACCATCCCCACCTGACCGTAACCCACCACCAGGCCCACCTGAACGCAACCCACAAAATCGAAAAGCCACTCCCAACCGACGCCGACCAGAACCTTAGCCTAACCAACCCCAAAACTCCTTCGAAACCCACCAACCCCATGCCCATTTGAAACCCCACAAACCCAGGTCGGAATCAGGTCGGAGACAGGTGAAAATGGTTCGGCAATTCGTGGATAAGGGTAGGGGAGGCACCGTGATGGGGGAGAGGGGTAGGGGCAAGGACGCTCGACGTGGCTGGAATTCGGGAAAGGGGAAGGTCGACGCGGCCAGAGGGGGCAGGGAAAATCGAAAAATCCAAAATTGGGGGTGGTTGCGAGGCCGGATTAGGGTGATAGAGGGGGCAAGGGAAGTCGGAAAAGTCTGGATTGGTGGCTGGGAAGATCGGCGTTTCAGGAACGGTGGCTTGGAAGGTCAGAGCGCCGGGAATGGTGTCTGGGAATGTCGC